>NC_081783.1:12116687-12716687 GCF_963082965.1 Carassius carassius | reverse complement strand
GATCTCGGAGATGGGACAGTGGGGTCAATGTTAACTGCCTTTTATGTTTTCGTTTTAAGTCAGACTGAGTAGAATTTCAACCATTTTACTGACATTCTTTAAATCTACCCTGGCTCCTAAGTTCTCCTCTCTTTGCCCTCATTAATTTCTTATGAGTTGAAGTTGGAATAGCATGCTTGTCTCTCTGTGTGTGTGTGTGTGTGTGTGTGTGCGTGTGTGCATACGTGTGCGTGCATGTTTGTATGTATGTGTGAAGTGTAAATAAAAAATATGCTAAACACATCATGTGAGGCAGCTAGGTAGGCTAAATTAATAAATCAATTGGCATAACTGCAGATAGGCTGTTTGAACAGAAAGACAGGTTACGTTTATGAAATCAGAGATCAACAGTAAGAGTAACCTAGTGGATGAAACTGTTATTTTCCTTATCAGACCAGTGCTGAATTATGACATGATGTCTTGCATTTGTTAAACATGTACTTGTGTTTTTATGTAGTGCAAACTTGTCAGTTTTCTGCGATGTACTATTAAGAAGCTAAGAATTAATTGAGAGTGATAGTCTTGGAATAATCAGTTAGAATAAATGAAATATGTGACACTGGACCACACAACCAGTCTTAAATAAATATAAATAAGCTTTCCATTGATGTATGGTTTATTAGGATCGGATAATATTTGACGGAGATAGAACTCTTTGAATATCTGGAATCTAAGGGTGCAAAAAAAATCTAAATACTGAGAAAATCACCTTTGAGTTTGTCCAAATGAATTCTTAGCATTGCATATTACTAATAAAAAAAATACGTTTTGATATATTTACAGTAGTAAATGTACAAAATATCTTCATGGAACACGATCTACTTAATATCTTAATGATTTTTTGGCATAAAAGAAAAATTGATAGTTTTGACCCGTACAATGATTTTTTTGGCTATTGCTACAAATATACCCCAGCAACTTAAGACTGGTTTTGCGGTCCAGGATCAAATATTATAAACAAAGTACCATATGCTATTATTTTCCAGCAAAACTGGCTATAACACACACACACACACACACACAAACACAAACACACACACACATATGACACATGTGTATCCTAATATAGTCCCCGTGTTTACTTTGATTATTGTCCATTTAAGCAAATAAGCGATCAAAAATGAGCTCCATCTGCAGCAGCAGTGTCCATTATCTTGGCTAAAGACACAATATCAGACAATCAGTTAGTGCTGGTGTTTGATTGATTTTTACTTGCTCCATCTGTTATCTAAAGTTCACTCATTTTTTCCACTGCCACTAAGATTTTGCCTTTTCTCTTTTATTAACGGTGAACCGCTCACCCCTTGTCGTACGAACCTCCTCGACCGCGGACCTCTCTGCCTTTATCGGTGCCAAATCCAACACTTCATCCTCGGGTGAACGCCAAGCAATAACGGCAGGGGGAAATAATGGCGTAATCAAATCCTGTGCGCGGAGCGATCTGCCTCCTGTAACCCCAATGATTCTTTAATTTATTAGAACGGAGCTAAAGTGAAGGCAAGCCGAGAGCTGGAGAAGCCTCGAGAGACATGCAGGGCGTTATAGTGTTTTATTGCTTCGAGTTAACTTTTGAAAAGCCCCTCATCCTTTTGCACTTAAAGTGTAAAAGGCAACTATTTCTTTCTTTTTTTTGGGGGGGTGGTGGGTTGTGGTACAAAAAAGTGACCAGTGAGCTCCAAATCTGTTTAGAGGTACACACAGGCCCAAAAGTTTGCACGCTTATGGGATTACACATGTAATATATTATAGGACGGGTGTTGTGTTGTGTTTAAGATATTGAGTTGTGCTTATGGGCAGCGGATTGCACAAGAAACATCCAATGTTTCTCAGCAATGTTCTCATGGACTTTTATGCCTTCCCACCAGCGTCTTTTAGTCTTGGTGTCAATTTTAAGACGAAAGGAGTGGCATATCTTCTCAAAACTACAAAATGCTTCCTTGAATTCCTATACATATGTGCTGCTTCTCCAAATACACCATGGTCTTTAGTGTTCTTCGTTGCCTGCTGGTCTGTAGTCGGGTGTAGACTTTGAATACCCTGCTCCATACATCATGTAGACCCTAGAGGGAGAGTTATTGAGTAGGTGTAATGGCCAAACTCTGGATAATATCACCGCTAATTAGGTTTACTGTTAGTCTCGGGCTCAGAGAACCGAATGGGCCAGGGTCAGACTGGTCCTGAGAGATGGAGAAAAAGGGAGAGAGACTAAAGGGAGACCTGAATAATAAATTATTTAGCTTAGTCTGAGCATCTTCAGGAGTTCATGTTGTACTGATAGCAAAACCACAACAATAAGTCTTATTTAGGTGTGAAAAGAGCCTCTATTCGTCCTTTCGCATCTGGTCCGATCTAGGCTCAGTCTCAGAGGGCATACCCATGGACCGCCCACATTGGCTTCTTGGATGTTTACAGTACAGCACACGAAAGCACACTTTTTTTTCAGGTAACTTTGCAGGAAGGTTTCTTCAAGCGTCTTGGAGATACGACCACAGTTCTTCTGGATTTAGTTTGTCTCAGTTTCATCTGTTTCTTCATGTAATCACAGACAGATTTGATGATGGTGAGATCATATCTCTGTGTGGAGCACCAGCTGTTGTCCGACTGCTTGTGCATTCAAAAATCTCACTAGATTATTATTAAAATTACTGGCAAATTTGGTTTGGAAATGTAAACTGATATTTTCTACTGACACACTACAGCAAAATATTTAAATAACCTGCCGAACACCATTCTTTGGGGTGAAAATACTAATGTGCCTAAGATTTTCGCACAGTAGTGTATATATAAAGTATTTATAATTAAATTAAGTATATTTAAATAACTATAATTAAAGTATTCATTCCTATGTGTTAAGTGCTAGATTTCTGCTAGAGGAAACAGCTGTGGTGTGATGAGCAGTGAACAGAGCAAAACCTTAGATTAGAAACCGATTGCTCCCTCGTGACCTTTTGTAAACTGTATTTATGACATATAACTGCAGAGATATTTTAATAATCTGTAGATAAACACACCTTGTATCCTCTGTTTCTGTTTGAGTCTGCTCAAAAGGGGAGGAGACATGTCTGGTGCCGTTTTCATATGAAATTTAAGGAGACTGACTCTGAGGTGATCGCAAATTTGTGTACAGTTTATGGAGCAACGCCCATGCTTCTTGTGTACATTTCAGAGAACCAGGACAGATATTTCAATCGATCGCTCAGGCATTTAAGAGGCACCGAAATGAGGCACTGAAATCTACATTCTGATTCGGTTCCAGATTATTTTGCAAACTACATTTTATAACGTTTGTTTTATGATACATTAGTTGATGGATTATCTAGGTTTATTTATTTGCAACAAATTCTTCTACTTCTGTTTCATTACACTATAGTAGATGTTTTACCAGATGATGTTGGTTTATATGTTTCTTTATTTATTTTGCAAACAACATTTCTAGTGCTAATATTTTGCACTATACTTAGGTTGATGTTTTAATTTTTTTTTTTTTTTTGTACTGCACATAATGTTTTATAGTGTTAATATTCCCTTAACTAGTATAGATGTTTTGCCAGATGTTGTATTATTATCAGGTGTGTGACATCGTCATGTCTTTCAAAATTTCATTTGAGATAAATGAACTAGCCTAACTTAAAAAACAATCCAGAATATGTCAGTGGAATAATGTGTATCTGTTATGTTTGGAGTAGTTTTGCGGCGACTGCTACACCATTATTTGAATTTGTATTTTTTTTACACACTGGTTTATTATTGTGGCATCTCCTATTTCAGATTAACAAACCCATAAACTGAAACAAAATTAACTGTTGTTTGCCACTTGACATGTCTTTAAGACAGTGTCTTTCTGTCTAAGTGGGTGGTTCTCAGCCATTATATGCTACATTGTGGACATCATGCCATCAGTGAAAAATCTGGTTATGCAAGACTAGCTTCAATTTGACCTTTATCAAGGTTACAGGCAAATGGTTATGTAAACTGTGTAAAAACAGTTTACATTTAAGTTGCATATATGACCAGTTTGACCGCAAACCCCATGTGAAATTTATCCCAATGACAGTCACAGAATTGTATATGACTCACAAAGCACAGATGGTATGATGATAGCTTTTGTTTATTGGCTATATTAAAGCAGGTACCCAAGTCTGCTAATGTGGATTTAATCCAGAGCTAACACAAGTGTGTAAACCGTTTCATATATTTTTGTTGGCCGAGGTGTAATATAACCCACTCTCACACTCTCTGCATTACTAGAGAACTGCATTTTACTCAGATTCGTTTCAGAAGTTGCAGTAATATAAGCAATTAAATGAGAGCATTTGAGGAGAGCACTCTCACATATAGACTGGAGGAGAGCTTAATTACTCTGACTCTTTTGATCAGATGCTCATTGAAAACATCTCTCTTGCTTTCTTTCTCTGAATTCCAGTCTTCTTATGAATGCAATGAAAAGCTGTTTTCTGAGTGTTGGAAGCCGCCAAATCAATGTGGAATGTTAATAATCTTAATTTGTTTGGCAGATATGAATTATTAATTCTTATTATAATACAAACAAGTAGAAATTCAAATGAGCTGGTCAGTGAAATACCTCATTCTCTGGCCTCCACTGTTTTTGTAGCCATCTTTCTCTTCGCCAAACAAACAAGTGTACAAAAGGTCTCAGACACTCGTTTTTTTGTTGTTTACCTGCTCAATTTCATTCAGCTGAGGGGCTTGTGTGTGTGTGTTTGTTTTATGCCTGATTGTGGGTCACTGGCATTCTCAGGCTCTCAGCCCTCCCCCTGTTTACATCACATTAGGTCACTGCATTCTTTCTTTTTCCCTTGATTGGTTTGCGTGCGACAGACATAATAGAGCTGGAACAATTCAATAATGGTTGGAACGATCATTGTTTCACTTCATGACAGGAAAAGAGAGAATGTCATCCTTTTGGTTTAAGAGACACTATCTTTGTCATATATTTTGATGAACAGACAAAAGAAATGATGGTTTAGTCATTTCACTTTGAGATTTTTAAACTTTAGTGCTTCTGATACTCGTTTCAAGCACAAGTATGTCACCCTGATATTTGACTTGATGTTACATATGCTGAAAAATACTGTACTGACATATTGACTATAGTGGTGGATTGATATATCGGCAAGGCTGATATATTTTTTAGTTTAGTTTACTAAATCTGTTTAACAGTTCTTAGAGATTATTAGTTTACTGTTTAGCATTTTTAAGGAAAGTAATCAGTAAACAATTTAACAGTGGTCGACCGATATTGTTTTTTTTTGTTTTGCTTTTGTTTTTTGACTGCCGATATCTTGGAAAGTAGGGTATATATATATATATATATATATATATATATAAAGTATTTTTCACAAATAAATACATATTTAATAAAAAATATAATTAAAAAGAAAGTAAACACTGCAACCAACAGGGCACCCAGTATTCTGGGAATTGTGTGTGCATTCTGAATCATATTTTTCAAATTCAAATAAAGCCAAGATCACACTCATTTTACATACAGCACACAGTGAAAATGAAATAAATATGACAGTGGGCGAACTCATAAAGCGCAGCATAATTTGAAATCACGTTTAAAGTTAAAAGCATTCAGTTAACACAGGCCAACTCTCACAGAACACGCGATCATGCTGGATAAAAATGCACACTTCACAAGATCTCACAGATGGATTCGACTAAGTTTGCAAGGTTTGTGAAATTAAATGTTCATTAGCAATTCAAATATTTGATAAAATTATATAAATGCGATTTAACATTTGACCACTATTCAGCAGTAAACAAATAACTTTTAATAAATTTAACAGTATACAAAAATATTAGTGTTTACTTTTCTATTATTAGTAATTCATGAAATAGGCTACACATTGAGCATTTAGCACAGGATTTAGTCTTATAGTTGAGCTTTGCTCTTTATCAGATCTTTCTGCGGTTCACTTAAAAATAATAATTTGTAAACAAAGATGACCGGGGTTGATTTTCCACTTTGCATTTTACTCAGTTCATTTAGTTCTTTTAAAGATCACTTGATTGTGAAAAGCACATTCAGAGATAATGAATTTTAGAGTTTAATACTCACGTTTGAATTCAATAACATTTAAATAGTGAGTATTTTATATATTTTTATATCTGAAACTTTTAATTATCTCTGTTGTGTTGATATCTGTTTGTGCCTAGTTGACAGCTCAGCTTTAGAGTTTACCAGAGAAAACAACCTCTTGGCTCACCACAATAGAAATGCAAATACCCACACTGCTCTTAATTGTTTACAAAATATATTATTTCTGTAATGTCAATGCATTGTTGCCAAAATATAGTGTTAGAAGCAATGTTTTACAGTGTACAGTGTACACAGCAGGTGCTGCAAATAAAGCAAACAAAACAGTTACTTTGATTTTGATCTAACACAGGTGTCGAGAAAACAACCTAGGGTACTGAAGTTTGATGGAGAACAGGTAGAGATCACAACATTTAAGGCTTTTATGAAGGAATTCTAAGAGGGACGGTGAATACAGCATGTGTTTTTGAATTAAGTTGAATTTAGAATTTAGAATTTCTTGAATTTCAATTGATGATCTATTAATCTTTTTGTTCCAGAGTGGAAGGACACTTTATTTCCAAGAATGCATTTAACTGGGTTTGTCCTGTAAGATGTTCGACTGAAGACTGGGACAATATGATGAGAGGTAGGGTTTGAAAGAAGATAAATACTGTACGTATTTAATATCAACTAACAGCTACACAGCTTAAGTATTCCAATCGTCTTCATAAAAATGTCTTCTACATGATTTGAGTAGCAGATGTTTAAGGTCATTTTACACTAATGACTCACTTATTAGAATATGATGATGGTTCATAATTGACCTTTGTGCAGTTTTTTTTTAATTTTCTTCATAATAAACCTGAAAGCTGCCTCTAGGGTACTTTTAGCAAGATATTGATATCTGAATAAGTACTTTTATATCAATATCAATTAAGATACAATAGAAGTGCTTATCGACTGTTTTTAAGTGAGACATTTGTATCAAACGAATTTTCCTGGGACATTATGTTCTCACAAACCAATATACAGTATAAGTGCTGTGAGACTCGGCTTTAGAATCTTGGGTGCACTTAAACCCAGTTTCTTGTGGATCATGAAATGTGAAGCACTTCCTTCAAGGTACAGAAAAAGTATGTTCTGCAGCTTCCACAGGTATGTCACGGATGGTCAAGAATAATGCCTGTCGTCTATTCCATATATATTCCCAGGAAGGTTTAAGAACATCTCAGGCAGAACAGCTGCTTTAACCTTTTTATTTTATTCCACTTTGTTTCACGTTCTTGATAATCATTTTATAAAATGTTGTTTATATTTGAAAACCAAGATGGTGGTCTCCCCATTCTGTGTTTCTGCAAGTGTAAATGTGAAAAGTCATATTTTCCCATTTCAGATTTCACAGTTTCAACACATTCACTCTCTTTCACAGATATATGAATGACAGGCAGATATGAGTTACACACTTGATCTGTTTCCATGCCTTTTGCTTTATTAACGATTTTTTAAAATAAAACAATCTCTCTCACGCCCAGAAATAAAATGCACTGATAACTCACTTTAATTAGTACTGTCATGCCGCACCATCCGTCACAGACATCTCTTAACGGGGGTCTAATTTTAAACTTTATCGCCACAGAAACCAACGGGAGTGATGAATATGCGGGTAAAATAATTTTATGTTTCGTCTCTATTACTTTTGTCCCTGTTGAAAGTGAAACATGTATTAATCTGGCAATTATGATTTCATTAAAATCTATAAATGGCCAAGCATTACCAGTAGATAAATTAGCTCATTCGTTTCAGCCTCAAAGCTTAGGGAACATTAGGGCACGCCCTTTCTGTTCTACAGACTGTTCATGTGGGCATATATATGCGCAATCATGCACTTTGCCAACCCTGAGACTGTACAATAAAAAAAAGTAAAAAAAAAAGTAGAACTATTGAAGGCAAAATGGCAAAATGGCCATTTTATGATTTTCATTTCACTTTAGATCATTTTATTTTTTTGTCGTCCAGAGTTACCTGATCACATTATTTCAGTTTAAAGTTGTATTTATGGTACATGTGCATGTATAATATAAATGATATTAGCTGTGTGTTTATGTGCCACACACACACACCTGCCCCTAGACGTTATCAGCTTACTCCATCATATTGAACCAAATCCATCTTGGCGCCACTTACTTCTCGGAATCATCAATACATCAGCAAAAAGGAGCGTGCGTACACCGCAAACAGACACTCACGATATACACACAAATAGAAAAAGAGCACACACACACACTCTCTTACCCACACACACACTGGAGACATCCAGCTGCCACCAAAGACCTCAAAACAAACCTCATGATTAATATTTAACAATCCTCTCTTCTCTGACCACTGTGTACCAGAAATACACACACACACACACACACACATACGTACAGTACACTCACTTCAGCTTCTGAGATGCGCATGTATTAAGACATGGAAAAAGTGCTCATCTTGATACATGAGAGATCAAAGTTGAGGAAAAGACAGCAGATCAGACAAATGCTACATATATACGATTTGACATCAAAACTAATTTTGTTGTAACAGTCAGTGTGCATGACTAAGATGGGCTATGATGTTTTATGTTTTAAAAGTGTTTTTTTTGTTTGCCTTAAATACGTAGATGCACTCATTCGTGAACCTAAAGAGATGATGACAGATTGTCTGTCCAATAGCCTGTCTGCAACCATCACCATGTCTCATATAATTGGCTTCTGTGCGACATTTAAATGTGTAAGTGTGTGTTTGCGTGTGTGTGTGTAAATAATCTGACAAGGCTGAGGGAGTGTATTTCACACCTTCAGTAGCACTGTCAGATCCATCTGCTCAAAGAACAGCTTATCATGCTCTTGACATTTACCACACACACACACACACACACACACACACACACACACACACACAGATTTGTAATATTATCTTTCTTAGACTAATTCAGTCCCTAGACCAATAAGCCTGTATCTTATCTCACATCCTGTCAGCATGGGTTCTGTTGTGTCGCCTGGACATTGTCTAATTGCATCGTAGTATGGTAATGTTTTTTTTTTTTGCTACACTCAATAACAACCTACTGTAAATACCACCTTATATTCAGCTGCACAGAGCATCGATTTATCAAATGTCCATTTCTTTATTAGCAAAAGCTTATGTTTTTTTTATAGTCAGGTTAGTTGTTCTTGTTCAGTCATTTGTGTCTGGTTTTAAATGTTACATATTGAGATTTGAAAGAGACTTTCAATGAATAATGTCCTTAATATCAGCCTGCTCCTTACAGAAAAATAAAATAAATAAAAACCTATGTATTGACCACTTTTATGTTTGGTAATTTTGATTCAGTTAGAGATCAATTGTAGGCACTGTGAGTTGTGTATATATATATATATATATATATATATATATATATATATATATATTAGATATAGATTGCTGTACTGTCACAATTGAATTAAAATTCCATTGTGATTAATTTGATCCTATGCTCACCTGAAAATGAAAGATGTTCTGTGTTAAGTGAGATTGGGATTATGTTGCATGTAACAATACCAAAATGTCCTTCAAGCAGAAGTGTGAAGAACAGCAGAGATTTTTCAATTCTTTTTCAAATCACTCCCTCACTCTTTCTCCAAGCGTTTTTTTTTGCAATGCTACTCAAATCTCTCTGACAAGTTTCAGCCACAACTTCCTCCTTCTCATCAAGCCCTTTCAGGGTCTGCAGTGGACTGTATCTGTCTGATTTTGTCTGAGAGTTGTTACTGTCGAAGTTGCTGGGGATCAAATTGAACCAGTCTGGATTCCAAAGCTGTTTTAGATCATGGCTCAAATTAATCTGAAACTCTCCTTGTTATGCATCAAGAGTTAATCAAATTCTTAAATGTCACATAAATATTACCCATTGCTTTCCGCAAGAGTGACAGAATGATATGAAAATATGTTGCTAAGATGGTATATAAAGTTATCTATAGAAAAGATCATGACTGAGGTGAGTACATACTTTGCTGAACCACATTTATTCTGGTGATTTTTGCAGAACATTGGACTTTATTGGCTTTTGTTAAGGTAAACAGAGAAGTACTTCCAAACACTACTGACATTATTATTGTAGGATAATACCATGGTCATTTGATATACGGCATGGAAGTGAGTGACTGCATTTATATGTGTGATGTGGTACCCAAAGGTACTACGATGAAGAAGAAGGAAAACCTGATAGGAATACAGTAGTATTGTTTCCCCTTAGTGATAACAGTATTGTACTTAAAGCACAATAGAACAGATTTGCCAGAGTTAGGATGAGATGCAGTATGAGCTTGGGTGGTGGATGCTTGGTGAAGCGTGTTTGGGGAGGCTGCATGCTACAAATCAGTTCTCTGTATATGGATTACAGGGTTATCAGGATATAACCGAAGCTTTGACATGATCCTGGATTGCTCTTTTCTTTGAAGCTTATCTCTGAGTTGTCTTGATGGCAACATGTCCATAAACTCAGACCCCAAAGTGTGGGAGCAGGTTATAATTGTAAACAAGATTAGATCTTGGCTTTATATAAGAGTTGTCTGCCGTTACTTTAGAAAAGCATACCTGTTCCTTGCAAATGTATCTGTTAATTAATCTGCAACTTTATGTCTGCTCCTACTTCTCGTTTTGGCTGCTCAAATGTACATTGTGTCAGCACATTTTGCTGCATTGCTTATCATCACTTCCAATGATGGTACATATGCTTTTAACCAGTAAACACAAGTATACCCAATTATGTACAGCAACTCAATTCAGCTATTCCAATCAAATCTGCTTGTGTGATTGAAGAACTAAATTAGCCAGACAGGAATTAGTACGATTAGCAGAATCTGGCGTATTATCTTGGATGTATTAAACAACGTTTAATAGAACGATGCAATGGTTTTTACATAATTTGTTGTGTTTAGAGCAGTCTGTCAGATCTGGCACATTCAAACTGTCCAATTCAGCTTTCTTTGAACTGCTGTCTGTTCGTACAACTTTATCAACACTGAATTAAATGCAAATAGCTCCCTCCCTCCCTTTTGCTTGCTCTCTCACTCGTGCGCTTTCTCCCTCTGACTCAAAATAACAAACAAACAAAGCACTATGGAAGAGAACAAAGCTGAGGTATTGTCTCAAAGGACGACAAGGAATACAACATTTATAAGCATTCTGTGGATGTATGCCCCATCCTCTCAGCAGTCAAGGCTTTTAGCTTTGACTGTATGACCACGCTGATGGGCCGTGCGCACTCACATACGCCTCCAGACGCAAAATGTTTAAAAAAGAAGAGCGGTTCTCTCTTTAACCTTCAAACAAACAGTTTTCCTGAAGATGCATGTAAAAATGGCACAAATTCTGTGTATGTGTGTGTGCGTGAACGCATAGCTTTTTGAAGCAGACTGAGATCTGACAGAATGTTTCCAGTTCCGCCGTATCTGATCTCCCTCTGTGTGTGTATTGATCCGGTTCTGTGGTATATTCCGTCAGCCCTCCGAGCTATCTGACCCTTTGATCCTGTCAGACAACGCGGCACAAACATTTTGTTACATCATATATAAAGTTTTTGGGAGCATTTGAAGTTATAAAACATAAACAGGCACGACTGCTTTCAAGATTATGTGAAGATACTAAACTGGCAGAAATTGATGTGCCTGTTAGCTGACTAACTTCTCTTATCCATCTTTAGGTGGTAGATCTAATAGACAGACTTGCTATGCAGTGTGAACTCTGAAGCAGCGTCAGACCACGTGCTTCTTTCCCTCCGCCTGTCACTGGAATATTTTAGTTGAAATGCAATTCTGCAAGACAATTCCATTATTTTGAATGAATTATGAATTTGGGACTGTTTACAATGGATCCCTATAGGGAGATTTGGAATGACAGAGAAAGATAGGAAGAGTTAGAGATAGTTTACCCTGGAGATGTTCTCTTGGTTGAATGGGCCTCCCACATACTGTAGACAGCCAGTCTGTCTGTTTGATTCATTTCCTATGTGTGTGTGTGTGTGTGTGTTTGTGTGTTTGAGAGAGAGAGAGAGAGAGAGAGAGAGCAGAGAGAGAGAGAGAGCAGAGAGAGAGAAAGGGGGAAATGGAAAGGGAATGGGAAAGCGAATGAGGAAAATGGAGAATATTTCATCACATACAGCAAATGGTGCAGTGCCCTCTTGTGGAGTGACATATCTCTCAAATCACTTTTTAAACCAAATGATCCTTGTTCCTGGATGTGTTGACAGAGCATGGTTCAGATTAAATTAAAAAAATGGGTTATTTACTCACCTTCAAGATGTTTAAAAGCAGTAAAACAAAACACTCGAATCATTCACACCAGCTTGCTGAACTGAATCAACCTATTCATTAAAAAAATATTTTACTCAAAAGAACAAATTGGGCTGGAATCTGATGCTATAGTACCTTACTCTTGAAGTACTAAGAGGAGCTAGCGCAAATAATAAAAAACATTGGTCTGTTTCTTACACGAAACTTATATTGCTTCAGAAGACGATGAATATAATGCACAGGCTATTTAAATCTCTTTGATTGGATTATGGTGTGTTTTTGTCAATGTTTACTCACCCTTATGTTGTTCAAAAACAGCAGGATGTTATAAATGATGAATATCCTGCTCTTTTTTTGAAACTGAAAGGAGAAAGGACTGGGCTTGCCAAGCTTCAGAAAGCACAAAAACACCATAAAAATTGTATATTCTGTATACTTTATGCTATATATTTTAAAACCTTTTGATGCTGTACGATTGATTTGTGTGATGAGCAGACTGATAATCGCTGATGATATTCCCTCCAGTGAGCTGTTAACAGATATGACCAGATCATTTACTCAGTGAGTTGAAATGAAAACCAAATCAGCCTAATTTGGGAATGAATCATCAGATTGGTTTGGTGAACTGGATCAACCCATGCATTGAACATATTTGACTAAAAAAACAGTTTGTTCAGTATTCTAATGATACTTCACTCATAAACTACTACTTGACAGTCTTGTCCTCAATTGATTCTCTCATTATTCATACTTACCTTTTTCAAAACCAGCACTATAGTATTAAAGGGGTCATATGATGCTTTTTTATATAATTATTTTGTGTATTTGGTGTAACAGAATATGTTGACATGCTTTAATGTTTAAAAAACAAATTATTTTTCAAATATTGTACATTATTGTACTGTAGGTCCCCACCTCTCTCAAAAGCATCATTTTCTACAAAGTCCCTCCTTTTGACAAGCGCAGTCTGCTCTGATTGTCCAACTGACCAAGTGCATTGTTATTAGTCGACCACCGCAAGCACTAATGTATAATACAAGTTGGAAATGTAATGGCCCTTTCCATAATCGTGAGCTTCTTCTTTCAAAAAATAAATGTAATGGCAGTTAATGATGTCCTTAGATTTGCCATCAGTTTAAGCCCAAAAGGGGAACAGAGTCGCATGACAGACACAGTGATGAAGCTCGTATGTGTTTGCAGTACACAAGTCATGGATGATTAAGACAGCTGACTCCACTGTGTGACCCTGTCTCTCTCTCTCACACACACACACACAATGTGCAAAACTCTGCATTTGAACATTCAGTAGCAAATGCCTAAATTAATAACAAAACAAACTTACATAGCTGATTCAGAACTGCCAGGGCGTGGCAAAGTCTTAACTTTGAAAAAGAATATCTCTTTGGATTTGAGACTTAGTCTTTGCAACTTTACGGATCTAGCTAAAGCTTGTATGACTTCAGAGGACTAGATATATATTGAACTAGCCATACGAATCACTTTAATGACCTTAATGGCGCATATTTTGTCATGTTGGAGCTTGATAACCACAGTCCTCAATTACTTTTATTATATTAAATTATAACAGTACCCAGGATGTTCTTCCAAAGACCATTTTTGTGCTCCACCGAAGGAAATCAAGTCATACAGTCATGAAGGTGAGTAAATGACAGAAGTTTCATTTTGGCTGAACTATCCCTTTGCCAATTTCAGTTTCACGAACCAGTGATCGCAGATCAGCCTTTCATCTACACTAAGAAACACAGGTGTGCTCATACTTGGCAGTATTCTCCCGACGGTGTCATCAGTTCAAATGATGGGAAAGCAGTTTCAGCAAACGTCTCCATATGTCACTGATATCACATTAGGACAAGCACACATTTCGCAGTAGCTTCAGAGGGGGCTGGGGATGAGTATTCCTTTGCCAATGTCAGAATAAAAGTGAAAAGGAAAACATAATGGTACCCTCTTCCATTCATTTAACTGTTATTACTTTTTTCTCCCCTCTTTTTCCTCTCTTACTTTTCTGTTCGCACGAGATGAGCTGGAAAGGTAACAGAAGATGTCAAGGTTGTGCTAAAACAGCATACTAGAAAACTTCTCTTTTTCTCTCCTCCACACACACTTGCACACTTTCTCTTCTCCAAGTGAGTCTGTGTAAGAGACAGCAGTCGTGCCCCCACCTCAATGTCTGGTCTTTCTGCTGTGAAACTGAAATGTTAGATGGGCTTATTAAACAACTAAACTGTCCTGCAGTTGGAAGAAATCTAACCGTGGTGTTTGGGTCACAGACCGTGTGTAAATGCTTGTTGCTTTTCTTTGTTCCTGTCAGAATCCTGACGTTTACAACAGCAAAACAATGAGGTGTGTTCTGTACAGTTCTTCACTTTACTGGTCTCACGGCATTCAAGGTTCAAAGTGTTTGTGATTTATTTTAGCAGTGGAGAGCCATTCAGTTTATTTCTCTAGTTAACTGTCTTTCTCTCTTTCTCTCTGTTAGCGGCGAGGGGCTTACACTAAGAGAGGTCTCTGTAATAATATAGTTAGGTCTATATGTATTTGGATATAGACCTAACTATATTAGGTCTATATGGTTTTGTCTTCAGCAAGTGAAATGCATACTTAATCGGGTTGAAATCAGGAGATTGACTTGGCCACTGCAGAATATTCCTGGGTTGCTCTCGCTGTATGTTTTGGATCATCGTCTGTGTGTACTATGAAGTGCCTAATCAACTTTGCTCCATTTTACTGAATCTGGGCAGAGATTAGATCCTTATACACTTCAGAATTCATCCAGCTGCTTCTGTCCTCTGTCACATCATCACTAAACACCAGTAACCTATAGTGCCACTGGAAGCCATGCACGCTCATGCCATCACTGCTCCACCATGTTTCACAGATGATGTTGAATGCTTTGGATCATGAGCTGTTCCAAGCCTTCTCCATACTTTTTTCATCCACTTATTCTTTTACAAGTTGATCATAATTTCAGCCCATTCGTCCAAAGAATGCTTTTCCAGAAGTGGTCTAGCTTTTTTTATTTTTTTTTCTAATCTTTCTAACCTGGCCTTGTTTGCACCTTGTGGTGAACCCTCTTGTATTTGCTCTTGTGAAGTCTTCTCTTGATTGTAGACATACCTACGTCCTGGAGAGTGTTCTTCTCTTGGCTGGATGTTGTGAAAGGGTTTTTCTTTACATTGGAGAGGATCCTCCGATCATCCACCACTGTTGTCCTCTGTGGGTGTTCAGGCCTTTTTATGTTGCTGAGCTCACTAGTGCATTCTTTTCGAAAGAATAGCCCACGTCTGTCCATGAAATGGCTTTTGAGTAAGTTGTCCTATTACTTATTCCTTAAGCCTTCCTCCAATTGAATGAGAATGCCCTCAAATTAAAGTTCAGAGAGTGCACTTTAAGCACATAACTTTAACTTGAATATGTTTCGGTCAGCAGCTAAAATAATAAAACCTATGCCTATGTCTAAATATATATGGACCTAATTTTAGTAAAATCATCAATTTATTGTTAGCCATAACACTGAAAAATAAGCAGTCATTTTAAGTATATATACTTGAGTATAGTTCATGAGCACTAATTCTTCCTGATTCGTTGATTTATTATTAATATATATATTTTATCTTTTTTACTTTGTTGAGATAATAAACAAATGATTAGAAGGGTAAACACTTTTTTTAACTATAGTATTAGTTTTGTTTAAGCAGACCAACTGTCAGCATTTGCAGTTGTTCAGCATAAAAAGCAAAGTTTTAGTTTTGTTTTGTTCCAGTAATTAGCATTTCCAGAGACGGGATAGGCCAAATATAAAGACCAAAATATATAGATTTAATTATGTAATTGTTTCTACAGCTTTTTACCTTCAGTAAACATGTACATTCATTTTCAGTCACTTGTAAAATACATTTGGATTGAAAATGTAATGGACATTACTTTTCCGGTTTTGTTAGTAACATGATGATTGGAAAAAACAACAACAACAACAACAATAAAAATTCGCCATCAGCAACATGTCTGTTGTTTGTTCTTATTAAATTTCAAATGTAATTTATTATTTTCTTTGGAGATTAAAGTGGGTCAAACAAATAGGATGCTAAAAACACTCACATGCCTTATCTTGATTGAATAAGCCTGTGTTGCCCTTTGTCACTGACCCTTGGCTGGTTGGATTACCATAATCCATAACCTAGTGCTTGAATTGAGTTGGGCTGTGGGCTGCGTCCGTTCGGGGGGACTGTATGAGGTGTGTGTCTCTGAGCGTAGGGGCACTCTCATGATTAAAGGCCCAGATATGACATGAATCTGTGTGTCTGAATCAGTGTTTTGGCCAGCGGGCATACAGCTTTAACTCGACGGTCCCCTGCTTCTCTATAACTATTTAACAACAAAGCAGATCAGATTGAGGCAAGGGATAGACAACGCATTAACGATATTACTGCAACATTAAGGGGGCTGGAGGCAGGAGGCCCTTTGCTGCATTGCATATGTGAGCAGCGTGGGGTTTTTCTTATTTCGTTTTATTTTAGCTTAGCTTCTCTTTATCACCGTAAGTGTCTATGCAGAGAGATGGAAACAACTGCTCCTTGAAAATTCTGGGGCAAGATGGGTTACGACACACTGGCATATAGTTCATTAGCTTAACAGTAGGCCATTTATGGTTTCCAAGCAACGTACCAATTTGACACATTAATATAGAATTCCAGGGGTGTATTGTAGGTTTGTGTTTTAACATTGATTGATTTTAAAATGTCCTTACCAAACTATGTAGAAGTGTTTTTCACCTACACTGTGAAACTGCATGTTACAGGTCATCAGTTGTCCTTGTTTAGAGTGTATTCATCCATTACCTTTTCTACACAGAATAAACATATCCAAAGAGTACAAAAAAGATGATTTTATTCAAAAACCCAGGTTCGTTTGCTTATTTTGTTCAGTGCAAAATACTAAGTTGTGCATTTAACAGGTGAATACAACATTTACCTCCCGTATCCAAATCTGTAGCCTCTTAACATGTAAAGAATTTGGTTCACATACAAAAATGAAAATCGTTTAATCAGTGTCATGTTAATCCAAGCCTGACATTTCCTCCTCTAGAGAACACAAATTAAGATGAAATGTAGAACTATTTCTGTTGTATAGGCCCATACATAGTAAAGGTCAAAGGGGTCTAAAACAACACTGGACCCCATTGACTTTCATTGGCTTTCATAGTAATTCATTTTAATAAAGAATGAGATATTTCATAATTATTTTTTGTTCTCAGAAGCAAGTCATACAGGGTTTGGAACAAGCATTGACAGGGTTTGTAATCTCCATGGTGACCCAACAGCTGACGTATAATCGCATTGTTATCTCAGTAGTCTTTCAAGCCGCAGAGAAAAAATAAAAAATAAAAAAATAACAGTGCTCACAAACATTAAATCCATCGAGATTATAATCTTCCATTACTGAAATGAAATCTAGACTCTAATCATCTCTGTCGATATGCGGTTTTAATGCGGCAATATAAGGACATTACTAAAATAGAGTTATTCCATTTATTTATTTCAAATAATGTGGGTCAGTTTACCTTTTGAGTGATTAAATTTACAGTCAAATGGCAGATATCATTTGGCTTATTGTGTTTTATTTATTTTCTTTCTTTCTTGAAATAAGTCAGAATTTAAAATAAAAATTAAGCACAACTATCCAGATGTGCATTTAAAAAATTGTCATTTGGCAATAACACATTTTTGGCTTCTACATACAAAATGGGATATTCATTCAAGAAACAATGGCTTATTATCCCCAGTAATGGCACCGCAAACCCTACTAGAATATCATCAAGGTAATCCCCAATTACTGGCCTACATGCTGTTTAACATGCAGGCTGTGCTAACACGCAGCCATGAGCAGTTGTGGAGAGGTGATCTAATCAGCTAAAGTCCAGATGCTGGAGGGATAATCCTGCTACTGGAGTTTTGCCGGACCAAACCACGTGTACAGACACAATCTAATTGCCCTGAATGTACAGTTGTGTGTTGGAAACATCTGACCATTATTGGTCGCGTTGACCTTGCGAAATGCTACTCTGCAGTGACTTTTTCCCTGTTTGCTACATTGCTCCGAGCCTGTGGCTGATTAGTGAAGGTAAATGGGACTTTTTTTCTCTCAAAGTGATGACTTTATTCTGCAGGGGACAGGATAGATAGCGGAGCACTGATGTGTCCATGTGCCATTTCTCAGGTGTT
This sequence comes from Carassius carassius, assembly GCF_963082965.1. Lineage (NCBI taxonomy): Eukaryota > Metazoa > Chordata > Actinopteri > Cypriniformes > Cyprinidae > Carassius > Carassius carassius. Next base: position 12,698,049 of record NC_081783.1, on the reverse strand, counting down.
GATGCAGTTCTCTCCTGGAGATGTATAGCACCTGCTAGCAGAGGCTATGATTCAATAACTACCATCCGATAACCGCAAAAGACCAGCATTTGACATTTGAAGAATAAGCTCAATAGTCCAGCCAGTCAAACATGGATAGAGCTTCTATTGATCTCTGTACGCAGGAGTGAAGATAGTCTTTCCTGGGTTTCCAACATTAGAATTTGGTCTTATAATAACCAGCTCTCATTTTATGTTACTTACTTTATTTTATATATATATATATATATATATATATATATATATATATATATATATATATATATATATATTTTATTTATTTTTTTCCTGGCAATGAAGCACAGTGTCACGGTGTCTGGTCTGTGTTTCCCTGGGTGTCCACTAGTGGTCTCACTTCCCCACAGGCACTTCACCGCAGGCACTACATTTCCCACATAGCTTTGTCCCTTCATCACAGTTAATTGCACACCTGTTATTGCACTCAGCTGCCTCCACTTCCTTCGTTATCCTGCCTATAAATACCAGTCTTTCTCTTTCTGTTTTCATGGAGTCCTTATTTTCTGTCACCCAGTTTTCTGGTGTTCCCTTGTGGTGTCTAGTTTCTTGTTTGTTTTGTTTCTGGACCGTTTTCATGGTTTTGACCTCCTGCCTGTTTGGATACTGATTTTGGATTGCCCATTAAACACACTGCTTTTGGATCTCTCATCTCCTGTGTCGTTACAGAAGGACTCCATCAAGATCAGATTTTTTTTTTTTTTTTTGTGTCCGTTCCACAGCCAGGATGGACAAGCGGAGGAGGAGATTCCTAAAATTAACCACCCTCCATCAAAAGGGGAATAATGGTGGGTGGTGTGGCGCAAGAGTTATGGACCCTGGCAGTAGGATTGGGATATAATGATGCGGCCTTGAAAGACTTTGTATACTGCATCCCTATATACTGTATATACCAACCCACACAGTAGGCCTATATCTCAGCAAGAATTAATCATTTGGTTATCCATGTTAATTTCTATTTTTAAATGAAGATTTCCTAAATATCAAATCTATCCTATCATGTTTGATATACTCCAGTTACTTACTGCCCACCATTGCCCATTGTTGACTTCTAGCAGATGTTAAAGGGTTAGTTCACCCAAAAATCAAAATTATCATTACTAACTCACCTTCATGTCGTTCCAAACCCGTGAGACCTCCGTTCATCTTTGGAACATAGTTTAAGATATTTTAGATTTAGTCCGAGAGCTTTCTGTCCCTCCATTGAAACTGTGTGTACGGTATACTGTCCATGTCCAGAAAGGTATGGAAAAACAACATCAAAGTAGTCCATGTGACACCAGAGGGTCAGTTAGAATTGTTTGAAGCATCAAAAATACATTTTGGTTCAAAAACTACGACTTTATTCAGCATTGTCTTCTCTTCTGGGTCTGTTGTGAGATTTCAAAACACTGCAGTTTAGTGATAACCAGTTCGCGAACGAATCATTTAAGGTAAGGTAAACTTTTATTGTCCCCAGTAGGGAAATTTGTCTTGGGCCATCACCCATGCTGCAACCATACAATACACATTAGACAAATACAATTCTCAAAATACACATAATATTAATACATACAATTACAGCTCCATACTTCCTCTATTTAACAACTTTTGATGTAACCGGATCTCCTTGAATCAGTTAACCAAATCGAACTGAATCATTTGAAACGGTTCGCGTCTCCAATAAGCATTAATCCACAAATGACTTAAGCTGTTAACTTTTTAAATGTGGCTGACACTCCCTCTGAATTCAAACAAACCAATATCCCAGAGTAATTCATGTACTTAAACAGTACACTGACTGAACTGCTGTGAAGAGAGAGCTGAAGATGAACACCGAGTCAAACCAGATAATGAACGACAGATTGACTCGTTCTCGAGTCTACATTTTTGGTGAGATGATGAAGGGGGAAAGAAACGCACTTAAACACATTGTTTATATTGAAGTGTATGACTGGAGAGTCTAGTGGCACAATTTTTGTTTAGCGTAAAAGCTTAATCTTCCCTACATTAACCTGCATGGTCTGTTTGATGAAACCTGTTAGCCAAGGAAGGCTTTCTGGTTAAGAAACCTGGTGGAGAAACTATTAGCAAAAACACATCAAATGCTGGTCTTTTCAAAAGGGTACATGCTCCTACTGTATATAGGAGAGAGCAAAAGAGAGCTTAACCTTTGAAGAACACAGCTGACCTGAGGGAAAGATGGTGCTAAAGTGTGGTTTCCGCTGCCTCAAGGGAGCTGAGGAAGAAGAAATCAATCACACACACTTGTATGCTCACACGCCTTGGGAGCAGACACAAGCTTACATGCAGACACACACTCACAGGTTGTGCTCTTCACTCCATCTGAGAAAATATAAGCTCTATAATCCTTTATCTCACCCCCAAAAGAGAAGGAAGATACAATAAATGGGGAAAGTAGAAAATGAGAGGGGGAGAGGCATAAGGAAAAAGAAAGAGAACGAGAGCAATGTTGGGCTGAGAGAAAAGACTTTGGGAAGCAGAGAGTAATATCAAACTTATATTATTAGAAGTGTCCAGCTTTTTCTTAAGCATGGGGGAAAGACCTTTCCTGCTGTTTTCTTTCATAGTACAGGAATTTGAATAAATAAAGCTCAATCACAGGATTGTAAGACATCAAAAAGATGGAATCATTTTATTACCAGTTTGTAATTAATAACACAGCTAAAACAAAATGTTTGTATCTAGTTAAATATCCCATCACTGTCAAACCAGTTTGAGTTTGATTGTTTTTTTTTGTTTTGTTTTGTTTTTTTGCATATGTAAAGGTAATGCCTAAAAAACACACACTCAAATAAGGCAAATTTAAAACTGATTACGAATTGTTCCCATTGCTGCAAAAGGACATTTTACATCGCCAGGCTATCTTAAGTAAGAATCTTGTTCTTAATTGAAATAAAGCTAGATAAACCACCATTGTGTTGAAATTTTAGGGGTCATGCATTTTGTTGGAGAATTCCTCTGTGTCTGGCTGCTCAATCCTAATTGCTTGTTTGCAATACACTATGTCTGATTATGGAGTTAAGTAGATGGTAGTTAATGTCAGATGACCCGTGGTTAAGTCGTTAAGGCAGTAGGGTAATGTGGTTGAACTGTGGTGGAATCAATATGCCATTAGTGGCTAGGTTTTAATTGTGGTTTGATGTTTTGTTAGAAGTAACCAATCAATACATAACCAAGGGGCAGTTATGATTAACAGCATAAAAAAGACAACTTTACTCAAATAGAAACATATGCAAGCATAAAATAATGGAGACATTGAGTTTAATTACCTGTCCAATGGATTTCATTTGTTGGATCTGTCGTGGGAGAGAGGGGTATGCCATGGCCTGACATGGACAAGAGAGTGAGAGAGCAGGCTCTACTCTTGGGGTGGAAGACAGTTCAGTTATAGTGATTGATTGATTGCACAAAGCTGCCATGAGCAGGAGTGTACCAGACACCAGGAAAGCGAGGAGAAATGGCTGGAGTTGAGAAAAGAGGGACAACTTCTCTTCATTTCAATAGAGAGAACTACTTATGTTGTCTGAGAAAATCGATCGGGAGAGGAATCGGCCCTTGTGAGGAAAACGGTGAGCCTTTTTTCCTCCTGTTTGTTCTAAAGTTGTCAAACTTGATGACAGCTCTGCGCCATCTTTGCTGAAACTCTGCGACAAGTGAGTTATGAGATTAAAGTACAATATACAACAATGGAATAATAAAAAAAGAATAATAATAAAAAAGAACAAAGATATATACAAACACACTTTCCTGTTATTATATATATATATATATATATATATATATATATATATATATATATATATATATACAGTACAGACCGAAAGTTTGGACACACCTTCTCATTCAAAGAGTTTTCTTTATTTTCATGACTATGAAAATTGTAGAGTCACACTGAAGGCATCAAGGGCTATTTGACCAAGAAGGAGAGTGATGGGGTGCTGCTCCAGATGACCTGGTTTCCACAGTCACCGGACCTGAACTCAATCGAGATGGTTTAGGGGTGAGCTGGACCACAGACAGAAGGCAAAAGGGCCAAAAAGTGCTAAGCATTTCTCGGGGAACTCCTTCAAGACTGTTGGAAGACCATTTCAGGTGACTACCTCTTGAAGATCATCAAGAGAATGCCAAGAGTGTGCAAAGCAGTAATCAAAGCAAAAGGTGGCTACTTTGAAGAACCTAGAATATGACATATTTTCAGTTGTTTCACACTTTTTTGTTATGTATAAAGTTCCATATATAATTCCACATGTGTTAATTCATAGTTTTGATGCCTTCAGTGTGAAGGTACAATTTTCATAATCATGAAAATAAAGAAAACTCTTTGAATGAGAAGGTGTGTCCATATTTTTGGTCTGTACTGTATATACAGTATACATTGTAGCAATGTAAAAACTCTATAATCATCGGAAAGAAGGAGGCGGGAACCGGCAGACAAAACTTTAATTACAAAATAAAGACAAAACAGCGCATCAGCCCCTCACGGACGACTGACGCGCTCAAATAAAAACCAAATACAAAATAAAGTCCAGGCCTGGTCCTCTCTCGTCCGTCACTGTAGTCGCTCTGGTTTTATATCCCTCCATCTCCTCCGTGGGACTCGAGACCGGTGGGTCGAGTAGGTGTCGCTCATTTCCAATCACTCCACCAGCTTCGCTCCTGTTCCCACGTCTCTCGGCCCCGCCCCACTCGTCACATATATATATATATATATATATATATATATATATATATATATATATATATAATGATTTTTTGCCATTCATTCCATATTATGATTTAGCCATTCGTTCCATGTATGTGTGTGTGTGGGTTATATTGGCAACTCAAAGGTGCATGGATATGTCATTCTTCTGAATGACAGCTGTCAGAACTGGCAGAACTGGCTGTTGGTCGATTGTATGCTTGAGAAGGACAGCGAACAGGAGGAGAGAGAGCCTCTCCAAAGGCACAGCTGCCAGCTTCCAACACCATCTCTTGATGTCATGTTCTCTCGGCTCTGCTCTTCACATCTCCCCTCTAGAAAATAACAGAGAGCTGTTCAGATACTCTAGAGATGTCTATAAGAGACACCTAGCATGAATGTGAGAATTACTGTGCACTTTGTAAGAACAGTGTTGACGTTGATTTATTTTTTTTCACTGAGACCTTGTAAACTGTGTTTTCTAGTGATCTTAAAGAATAGATGAACCCAAAAAGCAGAACACAAATAAAAGGTGATTTTTCAACTGTTTTTTTTTTTCGTACAGTGTAAGTTAATGGGGTCCAAACAACACTTGACTACATTGGATCAAAATCAAATAAATAAAAAAACACTGATAAAAATGCAGAATCTAGATAAAACGTTAATCTAATGATAAAACAAATCACTTTTTAGCACAGGATCTTCTGTTGATATTATTTTCCACCTTTAAATGTATCTTACATCTAAGGTTTATTAAATCATATACAGTACAGCTGTTCTCTGTGTCCTTTCTGCACTTTGGTCTTCACCTTTGGCATGTGGATTTCTTCCCTCTTTTAGTTTCTGTCAGTGTTTCTCTTTTTCTCGCTCTCTCATTCACTCCCCTGTTAGATGTAATTCTTATGTAATGGCCTAGGGTCGCAGTCTGAATGGTTATGTCTTTACACCTCATTCACTTTCATTGCTGCCGTTTCCCACTCGCACAGTACCTCTTCATTTCTAGCATGTCTGATAACTCTCCTCCACCAAATGAAGCAGTGGAAAAGAATAAATAAAAAAATAAAAAAAAAAAAAAACTCAGAAAAGAAATGAAAATGCTTTCATTCTATTCAGTCGGTCTCGGGAGCCAGTCAATTGGAAAAGTGAACATACACACATAGTTTATAGAAAGGTGTGGTGATATAGTGGCCTGCCATTGAAAAGAAAGGCTCAGTGCACAGAATTATAAAGTGCAGCCTGCTGGAACGGATAACCATGCAGCTACTTGAAAACCCCTTACAGCAATCTGTTTAAGAGCCATCTCCTTAATTGCCACTGAGCTTCAAGTGGACCAACGACTCAAAAACCCAACAAAATATGTCTGCCATTTTTTTATTCTCTGTGGCCTGCTGCAGTGGTGATGAGGGCACTGCTCACATCACTCGTGATAATATCAAACGTATGTCATTGAGAGCACGTCTGCTGGAAGGCATTGTGATTTAAAGTGGCACGTTTTTGTACAAACATATGATGCATATTTTGAAAAGATGAATTCATATTAAGCCCGGGGTGAAATTGATATTGTAAGTATTTCTTTCAGAAGGATACCTTTCTGTAATTTAAATTAAAACTTGCAGACTCTACTATGAAGTGCTTAGCTTTGTATTTTAATCTACTGTAGAGCAGAGCCTAACAAGGCTAGTCTTTAAAAATCAAAAGCTAATGAAACCTAAATCTGTAACTTAAAACAGAAAGATCTCAAAAGAGACATGCTGGCTTTTGGAACAAAATGGTTTCTCAGCAGGAGTGTTTTTTTTTTTTTTCTGCTTGTGCAGTCGTTTCAGAAGATCAGAAGTGAGATTTCAGTCAGATCACAGATGGAGAAGGGCCATTGAGTTGTCTACATCAGCAGAGAGTATTATTAGGTTTAATCTTTACAAATGTACACTTTTGATATTGCAAGCACAACAGCGTTTGTTTTAAGTGGTGTTTCCGTGTGGTCATACCGAGCACAGGTCATGCGTGGGTGATGGCGTGATGCAAAAGAGATTCATACCGCTGATTTTATTCTATACCAGGAGAGCTCACTTATGCAATCTATCTATTGCCTGATAAAACACACACCTGCTATGGCAAGAGCATGAATTTAAGTTTGTACCTTCCTTTGAAACGTGATGTGAAACACAATCTGGCATATGACAGGAGCTAAAAGTCCTTCACATCATATGTAAGTTTGGCTTCACTTCAAGTTTAAATTAAACCATTGAAATTTAATCTTGAAGGCAGACTAGCTTTTTTCCAATCATTCCCCATGTCTAAATGCTTTTCTTGTTAATCCATCTTTGGGTCATTTTATGAAACACATGCCTTTTCCAGTTTCCAGTTCTTTTTGTGAGATTTTTTTAAATGTTTCATCAGACCAATAATGTGCTGTAAAGTCACTCCATTGCATTTTTCATTGCACTCCTTTATTATGCTATAATATAATTATACCTCCACAAAGGTAAAAGTGTTGCAGGGTTGAGCATTTTTGTTTAATTTCACATTACAAGCATTGTGCTCAAGCTCATGAAACTGCTTTGCTTCCCATGCTTTTTAGAAAGGAAAGTTAATGCTGACATTTCAACAAATATCCACTTTTAATTTGTTAGTTGTTTGTCATGGCAACAAAGTTGACATTTTAAGTGGTTTCACTATAATTGTTTCTATTCTTTTATTTCACTGTATGTGTTAGTATAACAAGTTAGGATATTGATATACATATTAAAATGTATATATGAAAACCGCAAACACATTACAGACATGTTTTCTTGAAGTATGTGTTTAAAGGTTGTCCAGTCAGAGGAAAACATTTCTGTAAAAGGGAGTTGTTGTTTTGGGGGTATAAATTATTGTGGCATTTGGAACATGTCTGAGATGTGGTTTTGAGATGTAAGTATTTTACTCGTAACTGTTAATTAGCATTTGTAAGGCAAACTGCTGTTATGTGCTGCTGTTGTTGTTTTCCAAATTACAGTTTTGATAACCCATGGCTAATTGTTAAGTTTATGAAATAATTGTATTTATGATAAACAACATTCTCAAAGCACAGTGTGAAAACAGACATGCTGGTCTTCTATATAAGTGTGAAATGCAAACAAAAGAGTTTATCCTTAAATCCGTAAGCTTACTTTATACAAAAAATCTATTTCATGCAGTGATGTTAATTTCTTGTAATTGTTTTTTTTTTGCTCGTAATACATACTAAAAATGTCAGCTGTTACCTATGCACTAGCATTAGGGGTGTAACGGTACATGTATTCGTACCGGACCGTTTCGGTACAGGGCTTTCGGTATGGTGCACGTGTGTACCGAATGACCGAATGCAATATTTTGTTTTGCGGAACATAGGTACATTTTCGTGTTTCCAATCGAACATATTAAGTGGTGGAAGTCTCTGCGTTCAGCGCAAATCCCGCCCTGCAGCTGATTCTAAGGCCGGTGACACACTGGCTGCGTGGCGTGAGCGTGACGTTTCTGCTGCGTGTCAGTTGCTTCGCGTTTTCTGTGTCTTTAAACACCAGAATCGTGCCTGACGTGGCGCTGGCGCACTGCTGCTACTGTAGGTGACATAGAGGGAGACCGCCGACACACCAGGATCTTGTTTTTACGACAACAATATCTATACTTCATGTTGAGTATAAATATAAAGCCTACTGATAAAGGACACCGTCAACAGTATTGACAGCAAAATAGACTATGTTTGACAGGTGCAATATGCCAGTGTGTCACCGGCCTAAGGTTTTCAAAAGGCATCACGCGAGTGTGAACATCACTACAAATAGGAAAAAAACGATTGTAATTCAAACGCAGCTCCCGTCGGCATTTAAACAGACCTTTGCTCTTAATTCCGATCGGTCCAACGCAATAACGAAATCTGAGCAGGTCTAAAAACTGAAACTGTTGATGCTGCACTTTAGACTTGGGAAAAGTTATATATATATTTTTTTAAATATGAGCAGGCATACAAGCTGGGATTGGTAATGCTGCACTGTAATCATAGTTATTTATTTATATTTTTCATTATATTTTATTATATGATGTTGGTTTGAGACTGAGAGTATTTTATTTAGTGGAGAACTTTGCAGCAGTATTTTATTTCTTATTCTTTTTTATTTTATTATAAATTATATTTTATTATTTATTTTATTAAAAAGTATTTAAAAAAAACATGTAAACATTGTTAAAAAAAGTTTATAGTAATAAACAACCTGCAGTTTAATGTTTGCATTTCTTTCCCTTACTGTACCGAAAATGAACCGATCCGTGACTTTAAAATCGAGGTACGTACCGAACCGTGATTTTTGCGTACCGTTACACCCCTAACTAGCATTGATAACATCGAATAAGCCAATTTTGTTGTCCTGGGTTTTTCATGTATTTTTAAATAACTGTAGCCTTGTTTTGTATCATAATTGCTTAATTGCCTCTGTACATGCTTTGACACACACAATATTCCAAGCTTGTTTGAAAACACATTGGCACAGGATCTGTTGCATGGCACGGTGAACTTCCACCCTGTAGCATGTTATTTGTGCCAAGCAGGGCACTGTCATGCCGATCTAGGACAGTGTCAGGCATGGAGCGAAGCCAAAGGAAGCCGCGAAAGGCAGGCATGCTTGTCCACTGCCCACTGCTTTGCCAAGGTCAAGTATGTTTGGCAGCAGTTCTGATCTCCAGTCTCCGATGAAAAAGTGCCCAGACTGAAAATAAATAAATAAATGTGATGAGGTCAGATATGAAACATGATCAAATAAGATATGAGGATGTGTGAGTTAGCGCAGTGACCCAGTTTAATGTGTACAGTAAGTACACTTTTTCCTCTTAAAATAACACCTTTTGGATTTGAACCCAAAATCCAAAGGCAGTTGGGTTGTGTTGGATCAGTGGTCCTGTAATTCAAAGATACATGTGCATATTAAAAAAAAAAAAAAAAAACGGTACCATGCCCGTATGCAGTTCATTGGTTAGGTGTAAATCCGCGTAATCCAAGTCGGCCACCTGTGGATTTTGCACTGCTACAGCGGCAGAAGCAAATCAACTGACACGTTTATCCCAACACGGTTGCTATGCTCCGTACACTTAAACCTGCCTCAAAACAAGTCATTATTCAGCACTGTATCAGCACTGCTGGTGCATGTTAGGAAGAGGACTTGACTATGATTGCCCATTCTGTTGTCTGATAATTTGTCTCACATGGATATTTGATCATTTAAAAGTGACTTTCTTAATATTTTCAAGCTTTCGTCTCCAAACTCGCACGCACTCGAGTAGACATGAAAAGAGTTACCAAATTAGCTCATCTCCTGGTACAAGTGAACGTCTCCCTGTTGTAGTTTTTGTTTCATGTCTAGGATCAAAGAGACTTGACGTTTGAGAGGAGGTTTGCATGTGAATGACACGGCCTGTTATCTCGAGCCAAAAACAAACTCATTTTCATCTCGTTTCATTAGGCAGCAACAGACACTGAGAGAATCATCAACATGCTGCTCGCAGACTAAGGTACTGCCCCCCATGTTACATGAAACGATTGGACTAATTCATGGTTGTCAGATGTCAAAGCAAATCTCACTTACAGACGAACTTCTGGTTTTCTATAGTTTTTTGTTAACTGATGATAGTCTGGATCTAGACTATGAGTTTGATTCTGGTACTTATGGAAGCCTGATTTCACCTCATTGTAAATAATAATCAACCAAGGCTCTTGGAGAAGCATGCTTGTTGTAAGATTTACAAAATATTACATTGTTCTCACACTTTTTTGTGGCACCTTTAAAGTGAAATGAGCTAAAAGAGTTTTCTGTTTTATCCAAAGTAGATGAATGGGAATCTGGCAACATTTTATTATGTTGGGATGTATGTATAAGAGAAATTTGGCAGATAATGCTTAATATTGTTTGAAAATAATAATATGTAGCTTTCATTTAACCCTTAATCTTAAAGTTAACTGATAGCATCAACAAAAGCTGAAGCAACCATGCCATTTTAGCTTGCTTCTACAAGTCTTTTGAGCACCTTTATTGACTTGTGTTTTAATGGGACTTGGGACCGAGCACCACAATGCTGTACCACGTGTGCTGTCGAGCAAGTTTACTTCCTCAGAAAAGGTTTAAAAGCCTGTCCACACTGCGCATGATGCGAAAAAGTGAGGTGAATCACAGACGAATGGTGCTTTCACACCGTACGCGAAATGCTTGTTCACACCTGCACACTAGATGGAGCCGACTAACAATGCATTTTTCCTCAAATTTGTATCTCGTAAATTGATTTAACATTATCTGCTGCTCAATATACAACATTATATTATGGTAAACAAGGTTCTACACAAGAAACAAACTATCTATATCCTGAAATATATACATGTACATTTAGCATCCAGCTACACTTGAAAATGTATGTATATATTAATCTATTTGCTTACCCACTTAAAACCATCATCGAGTGCTTGTAATAACTTTCAATTGTGATCTATAGTTGATTTTGATTAATAAGCAGACACATGCACTCTTTGTATGTTTAATAATGCTACACTGCTAATATTTGTCATAAACTCTCTTTATTGCTATAAAAATATCATAAGCTGCATACAGAAAATATATTGTCATAATCATATGTCTATTTGCTTTCATATTTAATGTGTAGAAAAGAATGAACGTGCTCGGACTCCTAACACTTGCGCATGTAGAAGAAAACATACGGTGCACTAACAATCGCATAATTCAGGGGAAAATGAATATAAATGTTATTCTGTATAAAGAACATGTGAAAATATATCTGTTCTTAAATACCAACCAACGACAACAATAACTCAGCAACCACTCTCTTTTCTTAGCTCCTAGCTCAAATCTAACTGGATGGCCCGTGTTTTCACTTTTGTGAAACTGAAAAGATTAATCGGACTGGTTAAAAAAAATAATAAAAAATTGCATTTTCGGTGCACGAATGTTGACGGTCTATGCGGAAGCATCCATAGAGATCTAATGTTTTTATTCCAGTGTGTCATCATATCCGATATTTGTTTTCACTTATTCACGTTCAGTGTGGAAAGGAATTACAGTAAATATTTGATTTGAATTTGTTAAAAAGTAGACACATATTAGACATATGATAATGCAAGTAACCGTTTAACTATGCATACTTCGGACAGCGTAAAACTCTCTTTTCAAATGAATCTCTTCCAGTATATTTTGTTGTTGACATTAGAGGTTGTTGCCTACTCAAAATGTATAGTATTTTGCCATAAATGTGTCTGTCACTTGACAGAATCGAGCCAAATCAGACAGATGCCAGCATGTACGGCTGTGTGACATGCTCTCATACTTGAAAATCATGGACAAGGGTAAACATAGTTTGTGCCAACTACAAGTGTGTTGTGCAGTGAATTATTGACTGCTGAGAGCATGAAAACTGAAATTGGAGAGATATTGTTGAGCTGATGCAGTTCATGGTACTATTAATGCATTTCATTGTTTGGTTTTTCAGCATGTTGGTGCTATGTTGAGTCGCCACTTGATGCCCAATATAAATTCTGGTTCCTGAAAACCAGCCAGTGTCTTCGTGTTAAACTGACTGCAGATAAATGTGTTTTGAAACCAGAAGGCCTCCACAAAATAAATAAGTCAGTTTAGGAACAGGCTGATCTCATTTTTTGGGTTTTCCATTTAAGGTTTACAGGCAATTTTCAGTATGTAGCTCCAGGAAATATTGAGATTTAGCAATATAATCTATTTAAAATGCTTCCGATAATAATTATTAATAATAATAATAAATAAATAAAAAACAGATAACATTTATATAGTAAAAGCAGAAGAACATGTTATTCCAGATGTTTCTCTGAGGGCTGACATGAGGAGACATTTAAAGATGGATGACAGGCATCCATGTCTGTCAAAGAGGCTGTGAGTTATTAGAGCATGCCCGCCTGGTGGCCAATCTCAGTTCATGCACACCTGAGTTTGAGTGCCAAGGGCCACCTGGGGAACAGGTGCAACTAAACCAGCATCTCACACCTGAATAAGCGCAGTCTGTGCATACGTGTGTGTATACACAATCATTAACGCATAAAGCTGATCGTCCTAATTGTGTAATAGTGCATGATAATGCATTCATATTTTGTTAAGGACATTTCCTGCAATTGTTGGGAATCTTGTCATTCCAAACCTGTGACTTTTTTTCTGATATAAAAAACAAAAACAATAATAATAAAATATATATATATATATGTATATATAATTATCCATACAATGAAAGTCAGTGGCTTCCAAATTGGAAGCTTATGACTTTCATTGTCATATACTGTATATATACATATTTATTTATTTTTGTTTTTTGGACTCCAGTGACTTTCTAAATACCTTCTATGTCCCATAGAATGGTACTTAATTTTGCTTATCCTGGATAATTGTAGGGTTGGTGCTGCTGCAAACAACAATCTGAGGTGCTGAAATGATCTGTTCCAGCTTTTTTGGAACTATTTTTGTTGATGAAAAAAAAACTGACAATATTGTGTCTAAATAATGTGTGCAACACTCAATATTAATTGCTTGTTTGTTGAACTGTTGAAAATTAATATCACATTAGTTCAGGTAGCAAACTGCACTATTGCTTTTTTTAAATTACTTAACTATATAGATATAAAACACAAAAAATAAGAACCCATCCAGGGATATTGTTTGCTTTCACAATTTGAATTACATGGGCATTCCAACAGCATTTTAATAGGCTTCATCATGCAGTGAATGATTTTGGACTTTCAAAACAATTCTTTTTTTTTTTTTTCTCAGTGTCACCTCACATATTGTTAAAACAACAATTACAATAGCATTGCAGACAAAAAATATCCCACACCCCTAGAATCTGCTTTTTTAGACTTGCATTTAATGAACCACCAAGGGCCATGAGTTCAGCAAAAAAAAAAAATCTGCGATGGCCTGAGTGTGAATAAATTAACAGCAAAATGTATCTTTTTTTGAGGTAAACTATTCCTTTAACATTTCTGTCCAGCTCTATTGCTGCAGTTCCACTGGTAGTTGACATTAAGGTCATGATTCCCAGGTTCGATTCCCATAGAACACAAAAACATGGCAAATGAATGAATACAATTATAATAGTCTATTTTTCTATAAACACAGAGCATAGAAAAGGCCCGATTGTTGAGATATTTCTGTCAGTGTGTGCATGTCTGGATTGTGCTGTGTGTTCAATAGAGTGGGTGCTTCCTTGAAGGCTTTCTAATGACCCTCTTGTCCTCTGAATATGGGTCCTCATTACTGGTGAGGCATCCATGAATATGCCTGTAATGGCCTGGCAGCTCTCATCAATGACTGAAGTGTCTCTTGTTTCTTCTTTTGTGCTTTTCTTTCTCTAATGTCCTAAAGAGATCAGTGGTCCTCTCCAGGCCCAAATATACCAGGCAGATCAAGGACAACAACATCTGTACTAATGGAGGAGGTAATTGGCCCTCAGGCACACAACAGATGAGGAAACTCAATGATGTTCAGCGGCTCTTTGAATTAAGCTTTATCAACTGAACATGTAATTTCAGCTAAACAATAATAGATTTATTAAGTACAGAAAGACCACGACAAAGCCATTATTGCTATTGTAGAGCTGTGCTTTTAAACTCGTACAATTTAGCAAACAGCACATGAACAGTTTAGCAAGTACTTTGTCTTCCCATAGAGTTGGATTTGATATTTTGCTATTTAAATATGTGAGTAAAAGTTAAGATCATTTAAATCAAAGAATCTGAATGAGAAAAAATTTCACTGGTAATCTTTTATGGACTACAGCATATACTACATGCATACTGCACACCATCACAATTGAATGAGATATTACTGTATGTAGGAATTATGGGAGACTGATCTGCTTATAAAAGTTGTAACATCGCAGTGCTGAAAATCATATTACGTGATATGACAGGTATGAAGGATTCTGTCAGCCTGGAAGATGATTTAACTGTCAGTGTCACTCACTGATTTACTTACGATCCTTAGGCTGTCTCACTATTTCTCTTACTCTGTTTTCTCTCTCTCACTCTATTTCTCTTTTAATTTTTTCCCCCTGTCTTTACAGGATGCAAGTTGAGTTCAAAAGACAAGCATTGGCAGTGAAATAATCTATTTTTGCTGAATAAAGGTGCTCTATTCAGCGGTGAAAACACAGAAGCACAAACGCTAAAAGGAAGTGTGTGGTAAGGACTCTCACAAATGTATTTCTGAATATGGAGCCTTTAGTGTCTTCATCTCTATTGATTATTGTGCTCAGAGGAGTGCAATGCCCTCGAAGTGGATAAAAAGAAAACTGAAGGAAAATATACAAGAGTTTGGTTATACAGCAGATACGTTATACTGTAATATACAGTTCTTTATTATTTTTTATCATTATTTGCATCCAGTCAAAAATCAGTTCAAATTGAAGCAATAAAAAAGCAATAGATGAGTTGTCTGTGTACAGGTTTTGTGATAAAAATGTGAAACGCAGGGCAGTGGAATGAAAAAAAAAAATGTAGAGACATGTTTTTGTTGAAAAAAAGTTGAACTTTTTAATATGAATGCATTTTTGAATGTTTTGTGCAAGATGCTGCAGAAGATCCAAGATGCAATGACATTGGTCAAACATGTCCATCTAGTACATTTTTTTGGTGCATGTTGTGAATTGGCATTCTTAAAATGCTATGCTCAAGATAAAATAAGTGGAATCATTAGAAACGTGTTTTGAGTCTTTGCTGCCCCATTCCACTGCTATTGTCTCATTGGTGTGAATGGTCCTTTACAGAGTAAATATAAGAATGTTGACTTTCTCTTTCAGGCTTGCCATCAGTAGGACAATGTCTTAACGTTTATACTTAAATTCGATTTGACAGGTGTCCAGTGACAATTTGCTGATGTAGTACTGATGTGAAGGAGTCCATTTAAAGTTATATTCTTTGTTTTCACTTGAGCAGTTTGTGACAGGACACAAAGCAGCCATGTAGGCAGTGTGCAATTCAGAGTACCCAGACATAAAACCATTTGAGTAAATGTTAGAGAAATGTCAGTCCCGATGCACTGTACATGTGATGCATCAATCAGTCAGTCAGTCGTGGGTCCACTGGCTGAAGACTGAATCACGACATTGCCTAATGAATCACTCTGTTCAAACAGCACATACAGTGAAAGAGCTGTTTAAATGAATCAGCTCAGTTGAGTCAGGTAATTAAGTGAATCAGCATGAGTCTCTTTTGATGTCTCAGTTCACAGAGTTCAGAAAAATCATGATTTCATTCTGGTTAGTTCTAGCTAGGTTGTTGTTTTTTTCTTTTATCAGCAAGCAACTTTAGAGCCTTGTGTTTTATTGTTTTTATATTTATTTATTTTTTATTTTACTTCTCTGAAATATATGGAGCCCCGCACATGACATGCAGGAAAAAATATTAGGCTAAATCGTGTGCACGATTTACTATTTCTTTCCCTCAATGTACTAAAACGTGCACACAATTACTATTGCGTTCTCTCGATTTACTATTTCGTTTACTCGATTTATAAATTGTGCGCACGATTTACTAATTCGTTCCCTCGATTTGCTAAATTGTGCGCACGATTTAGCAAATCGAGGGAATGCAATATTACATCGAGGGAACGCAATAGTAATTGTGTGCACATTTTAGTAAATTGAGGGAACAAATTAGTAAATCGTGCGCACAATTTTTTTTTTTTTTTTGCATGTCATGTGCGGGGCTCTGTAGAAATGAGCCATTTGCAGTTAAATCAAATGGAACTAAATATCAAGTAAACAAGGAATATACTGAACTGTTTGTAGTTCAGATTAGATTAATTAAGCCCTGTTTGTTTATTTGAGTGCAGTTGTACCCAATAGTAGTTTTACTTGGGCACGTCCAAATAGTGAAAGTATGGCCAAGTATGGTGCCCCGTACTCGGAATTTGTGCTCTGCATTTAACCCATCCAATTGCGCACACACACTGTGAACACACACTCACACTGTGAACACAAACCCGGAGCAATGGGCAACCAATACTGCAGCACCAGGGGAACAGTTGGGGGTTCGGTGACTTGCTCAAGGGCCTCACCTCAGTCGTGTTATTGAAGGTTGAGAGAACGCTGGTTATTCACTCCCCCTACGACAATTCCTGCCGGACCTGAGACGCGAACCCGCAACCTTCGGGTTACAAGTCTGACTCTCTATCCATTAGGTCACAACTACCCATAAATAGAGTAAAGGAGGTAAAAGAATCTGATTTTAGGAAAAATAAAAGACAAAGGAAAAGAGAGCAAATTATATTTTTAGAAGCAGTGTGCTCTGAATGGTGAGTGCTGACATGTCTCGGAATGTGATTTATTGTCTGAAAGATAATTTGCCAACGTTCAACGCTCACTGAAGGCCATACTACCCACCCAGCATCCCAGAGGAGGCCGGTCCTGGCCACACACACACATAAACACACAGACTCTGATGTCCAGGTGGCTCAGGCTTGATTACTGGCTAATTTATGGTCAGGCCCCTGTCAGCCCCTGGCTCCCAGCACACAACCAGTACTGACACTTGTATGGAATAAAACCCTTACAGCTGCCTTAGTCTATTATTCTCTGTCTCCTACTCTCTTTCTCTTACACACTCACCCCCTGAGTTTAACTGAGCAAAATTTGTGCAAAAGCAGGAAAGACGAGGCCTTGGAGCCACACATCAACTCCAATTAAACATCAGAACAATAGGGGGAAAGTGAGAGAGACAGACAGCGCTGCAGTTAAAACCTGGTTTATAGCATATGTACAGCAATAACGCACATGAAGATCACAGTTATTTGAGGAAGACACTTCCGTGTGGGCTGTGAAAGTGAATAGATTTCTTTTTTAGTGAATATGTATCAGACCCTTTCAGAGTGAATTGGTTTTATGAGCATATAAGAAGATGTCCTTTAATAACCCCTATCTAAAACTTTTTCTGTTCTCTTTCTGTCCAACTTTTTTCCTGTTTTATCTTCCATTCGTCTGTCTATCCGCCGCAGTGCGCTAACCAATCCTGTTAGTCAGGTCACATTGGCATAAAGCGATTTGAAATGTTTCATATTAGAATGCATTGACTGAGCCAAAGATTTCTGAGTTCTTTCAGTAGACAGTCTTCATCTCATCGATATTGATGTGAACAAGATTTCCCTGAGCGCCGAGGTCCCCGCTCGCGCATTTTTACATTAAAGTATATTTACAGTTATTTTTTTTTCAGACTTTAAATGCATCTCTCTCTTTCTCAAATACCTCACGCCCAGATGAAATAGCATATTGAATCGGATTTCTGGATATGGATTCCGGCATTTGATGGCTTCACTGCTCTGAAAGTGACACTGACACCTGACAGACTAACTTAATTAGTGCTCTTTCTCTGCTTCTGTGTAACTTTATCAGGGCACAAAGCATGTAAATTACATTCTAGGACTCTTTTAGTGACTCTAGTTGCTGCGCTAATGACATAACCGGCAATTAGGAAAGCAGCTTTAGAAAGCAGGTGATTCAAATGATCTGGACATTTCACAAGATTAGAAGAAAGGTAATCGTGAGAGGGTTATTTAGAAGAAAAGTGAGGCCAAGTAACAGTCATGAAGACCTTTTACCTTCAGTTCAATAACTCAGTGCGTCTTTGGCCAAAAGACTGAAACACGCTGCAGAAAGTAAGAAGAAAAGAGATGAAAAAAAAGCTCCTGTACAGGGGCGTCTCATGACTTAGGAGACATGTCTTGACCTTGACCGTGTGGACAAAACTCGAGCTGAGTGCTGCTAATGAAGTGTCAGGACTCATAAGACCTTATGAAAAACTAGGCCATGGTGTGAGAAAGGGGGGAAACGGGAACATTCTCTTGTTTCAAGCGCTCTTCAAGGTGAACGAGGTGTACTCTCGTTGTGTGGATGGTTTTAAAACATTTTGTGTGACCTCTCCCTCTCCCTCTCCTGTCTCATTCTCTTTTTCTCATTATCGGTCTTTAATGCACATACATATCCAAGGTCACATGCAGTACACAGTAAAAAAAAAAAAAAAAAAAGAAAAAAAAAAAACTAGTTTAATGACCAATAAAACATATCATATACTTTACCTTTTGTCACATATAGTGCAAATTAAATACATGTAGTTTTACTCAAAATTACTCTGGAATTTTTTTTTTTTTAAGGTTGAAATAATTGTTTGTTTGTTTGTTTTATTTTAAAAAAAATATATAGAAAACATTTTCCTTAGTAGGCTATACAGGTTTAATAAAAACGCCAATGCTTAATTTTACTGCTTATATCATGTTATCCTTTTTTTAATAAGAATATATATATATATATATATATATCTATATATATATATATATATATATATATATATATATATATATATATATATATATATATATATACTATAAGAAATGTTTCTTGAGAACCAAATCAGCATAATAGCATGATTTCTGAACGATCATGCGAAACTGAAAACTTAAATAATTGCTGCTGAACATTCAGGAAAACATTTTAATAAGTTGTAATTGAATTTGGAGTATTCTAAATGAATACTGAGTCATTTGCAAACTAAAATCCACTCAAAACATCTCTATATTAGGGCTTTCCACACAACCTTTCCTTTACAGCTTACACCATTCTCAGTAAACATATATGACGCGCTCTAAAGATGCACTCTTGACTCATTAGCCAGTGCTACATAAACTTATCTGCACAGCTTTAGCTCTAATGCAGATTTTCTTACTCTTTCACTGTATATGACGACATACTGTACATTTAAGTTGAAATATATTTGCATAGAATTGCATATCTTAATACAATAATATATTGATTTTTTATTATTATTATACTTTTTTAACTTACATGTTATTTCAGTTGATCCAGAATTTTCCCAAATTAAATGAATACATTTTAGTGTGAATCATGGTTTGTTTGTGAAAATGTTTGCACCCAAATTTTACTCACAATTGTTTGAGCATTGACACATGAGACCCAGTGTTTTTACTGTATTTTATATCAAATACATGCAACCTCATTGAGCATGAGAGACTTACTCACCCCAAATGTTTCAGTGTAAATATTATATTTAAGGTATATTTCATATTATTAATTTATTGCAGTATTTTAGTATTACTCTGGTGGTGCTACTAAACAGCCACAAAAAATACATTCCACGAAGCCTATCACTGTGTATTTAACCACAGATACTGGGTTTTTATCATAAATTAAATAAGTAAACAAAGTCAATGGTGCAGCATATGTGTAATTCAAGTTTTGTGTGCTATTTCATTGGCATTCTAAAACAACTTGAATTCAGAACAGTAGTCAAAATAGTCTCTGAAAGTGATGGAAATTACAAAGAGAGAGAACAAGAGAGACAGGAAGAGAGCGAACGAGATAAAAAGTAAACTCATTTGCAAGCAAGTACACATATAATTAAATTTCCAGCTAAAAGCCTTGTTTGTCATGCATTCTCATTTGCATTGCTTTTAAATATTCATGGCTTTATTTGCATGAACTGGGACAGTATCTGTGCACGAAACGCCACCCCGCGTTCCAAAGATGTTTTAGTTTGACATTCTACTTAGTGCTATAAGGGACACTAATGTGCTCACCCAAGATCACGCACACACTTACATTTACAAATGTAACAGTACATACTTTGCTTTCAGGTGACAAATGTCCTGCTATATAGTGGTACACACGAAAGCTTTCTAGGACAAAAATGAAATGCCAAGCAACATGAACTGCCCCTTTCATTAAGTGAATCTTACGTTGTTGCTTTTCTCTCTCTTTAAACTATCCCAACTTTTAACTTTTTTCCATAATAACAGTCACAAGGCTACATTAATGAAAGTCTGATTAGACTGGGTTGTTCGTGTGACAGCGAAACAACCCGCATCATTGACTAGCTGACATTAGCCTTGGTGTTGTATGATTTGTCCTCGTTGCACATCTAAGTGCCTCGATGTGTTTTCTAAATGCACGTTCTTGTTCCATTACTGTCAGAGGCTGGTGCCTGTCACAGCCGGGGTGGGACGGTCCTCCGAGAAGGATGAGTTCTGTAAATATTTAACTGTGAGCTTCTGTATAGGGGGAGGCAGAGCAAGCTGAGAGCTACAGATGCGTAAATAAATAAGTATAAAAATAAAAAAGAGGCTAGTTGGGACTTAAAAGGGTAATAGTGATTCACTGCATGCATAATGTAAAAAAAAAACACATTGAGATACAGGATCGTACGAGTGAAGGGGGTTGCAGTTGAAGCCAATTGAGACATCAAACCATTTTGGACTCTTTTACACAAACTCTTAAATAAAACACACTCAGGGCTTGGCCCTGTTTCTGCACATCACACTGCATGTTTATGGCAGGACTAACGGGGCTTGAATTTTAATTGCCTTTCTCGCTCTTGTTCATCTTGCGCACAAGCATCTCTCAGCAAACTTTCCTCATCCTCGTCAGGGTAAACCGAGGGGTCACACTGTAACAATACATTACGCTCGGAGAGAAAGACGGCTTTTCAAATTTTAACTCAAGCTAAAGAGCAGGTTTGGCTCTGGCTGCTTCAGTTAGCGTTGAGCTGTGCTGATGTTAGCTATCTCGCTTTGCACCCTCTCTCTCTCTTCCTTTGTCTTGTTCCTTTCTCTCGTCTTGCTGTCAGACTGATGGTGTGTAGGTTTGACACAAGCAGACGGTTGGTCTCTGAGGCGGATTAGAACTTGGAGGTGAAGGAGTGCACGGACCGAGGTCAGGCTCTGACAGCCCGCAGCGTCAGAAGACCCACTCTAATTTCACTTCTTGCAAATCAATAGTGATAACTTGCTGATTACAACCACACTTCTTTTGAACAGGATATTATATACATGCAGCAGATGCCACAACACATGCGGCATGAATTAGTTTACTGTGACTTGATTCCCCTTGACATGACATGTTGTATGTGTTTTTATGGGTAAGATAAACATTATTCTCCTCAGAATTTGATTAAATGAATTGTATGGGAGAATTTTTTTTCAAGATATTTATTGTAGTGGGTGTGCATGTGTGTGTCTGTGTGTATAACTGTTACATTTATCATTTATTTATTTTGAATAGTATTATTATTATCGTATTCTTTTTTCAGTATTTTTATACATTTATTTATTTAGAGGTTTGTGAGAGTATTTTTGAAGATGTTTATGGTAGTGGGTACATACGTACAGTATATGTCCAATTTATTTATTTATTTTCTTACTAACACACCAGAGCCTTGAGTGCATTTCGGAAACATTTAGTTTTTCTTTTTTTTCAGTCTCATTTTTCTGTCAAAATATCCTTAAAAGAAATATTAAACAAAATTGGCTAAAATATTAGATCTTGTTTTCAAAGAATGTCTTAAATACCATTGTATTGTAGTTTACTGCTTCAGTGACATATTCTGTGTGTGTGTTTTAATGTTAATATCTCCCTGAATTAGGCATGGGACGATAACAGGTTTCAAGGTATAGCCTACTGCGATTTGAAAAAGTCATGTTTTCAAAACTACTAAAAAAATTTTTTAATGTGTCATCAAAGGCAGAAAGTGCAGGACTCCCTCTGCTGTGTGAAGCGGAGAGCGAGTCACACGACTGCTCCCCTTCCGGTTGGTGCAAGTCACCTGTGTGTGGGATGGCCGAAGGAGGTGAATCCCAGGAACCTTTTCCCCCATTGAATAAGATAAAGTCTGTCGTATGGGAATTTTTCGGGTAACGTAGAATAACCATGTTCCATACAGATGACGTTTTAGCGCCGATCGCTTAATAAATTATTCCAGGTCGAACACAGACTGTTTATCTGTGTCATCTTCATTTCTCCCTGTTTCACCCCCGATCAAAAAAAAAAAAACCAAACCGCCATTTGTTTCAGTGCTGAAATAAATACTATTTGGCTTGCTACCAAGGCAGATTATAGGCTAATTATCTAGTTTACATCAACTAGTTACCTCCCTCTCGTTACTTCACAGAGTGGGGAATAGCAGTCTAAAGTACGTACTGTACTTTTCTGCAAATTAAGAACTAATTAATTTTAGCTGGTATCACGTCTGTACTTTTAAGTCTCCAGCCATTGATTACATACAGTATGTTCAAAATCACAACATTTAAAAAAACAAAAAACAAACTTTGCCACTGTTTGAGTGTTGTATGGAGAGACTGCGTGTGTGTGCGTGCGTGTGTATGTGACACTTGCGCTCTCTCTTTCCTTGCGTGTGTGTATGTGCACACATCCTCCCAATAATTCCCAAATAAATAAATAAATAAATAAATAAATAAACTAGTTACTTATTAGCATGCCTATTATTATCATATTAGCTGTTTATTAGTGCTCATTAAGTGCATATAATGCATGACATCCATAATCCTACCCAATACCCTAAACTTAACAACTACCTTATAAAGTAATAATAAGCAGCAAATTAGGAGTTAATTGAGGCAAAAGTCATAGTTAATGGTTAGTTAATAGTGAGAATTGGACCTTAAAATAAAGTGTGACCTATATATATATATATATATATATATATATATATATATATTATTATTATTATTATTATTATTATTATTATTATTATTATTATATAAATTATATATTTATAATTTTTATTTATTTATTTATTTATTTATTTATTTATTTATTTATTTATTATATATTTTTTTTTTTTTTTTTTTTTTTTTTACACCCAGACATTTAAAAATAACATGTTTTAGAGCTGTAATCGCAATACCATGATTCTGTGAAAGTGTGATATATGCTATTTATTTATTTTATCTAAGGTTATCATACCAGCCCATGCCTACACTGAATAGAAAAAATAGGCAAAAAAAATTTACTGACTGACCAACCAGTTTTGACCTTGCATTTTAGTTCCCGTCTCCCAGGAAACAATGTATTTAGTGTTCCTCTATGTGCCTGGGTTTGTGTATATGTCCGACCGTGTGTGTGTGTGTGTGTGTTTGTGTGTGTCTATGTGTGCTTGTGCATGGGTATGAGTGTGTCAAGGGCTGGCAGCAGCCAGACCAGCTCAGCCTCAAATGGGCAGTGGCCCAAACCTCGCTGGGGTTGGTGCTATTTGAGTCGACAAGGCTCTCACATCCCTCTCTTCCCCCATCTACCTCTTCTCATCTTTCCCCCGCCCTCTCCCTCCAGCCCACCCCTCACCAAATCACAGCTGACATGTCAAGCGCCTCCTGGGGCCTCTGCCAGGCTTAGCTCATTTGGCCACTTGTCTTTATTTGTCTGACTCCAGGGGAACATTTATACATCCATTCATTCATCCTTCCTTACTCTCAGCCTCTGAATGCATGTTTTTTTCCACACTACTGAATGACACTACTCAATTCCACACTTATGAAGAGGAAATCATAGACTGCTTTGTTACTTTTATTCCTAAACTGTGTTGTAGAGGAAACTGGGGATATTTATGTTAAAAGATAGTAATTATACATTTTAAAATGAAATATTTAATAAATTATTTTGTTTCATAATTATTTAACAGGTGGAATTTTAAAGAAAATCCTTTAATAATCTATTTAATGACAGATTCCATTATGACAACAACTTACCCCAACTACATGCTATTGGGGCATGTCGTCATATAAGGTTACCTAGAGATCAACGTGTCTTTTTTCCCCAAATAAAAATGGTGTAAATTCTTGTGTTAGTACACTCAAAAATGAAAATTAGCCCATAAATGACTCACCTTGAAGTCATCCTAGGTGTATATGACTTTCTTCTTTCATACAAATCCAGTCAGAGTTATTTTCAAAATTGTCTTTGATCATTCAAGCTGTTTGACACCACTCAGCGGGTGCTGCACTGCATCAGTTCATGAGAAGTTTAATAAAAATCGCATCCATTAAAAAAAGTGTCTCACACGGGTGAACAAAAGCCTTCTGTAGCGAATCAATAAGTTTTTGTATGAAAAAAGATATCAATATTCAAAACATAAAAATCACTTTAATCTAGCTTGCGCTCATTGATATAAAACAGAGGCAGTTCCGGGGGAATGCCATATGAGCTCAGAGTTACGCATGCGCCGGTGATTCTCGTGAAAACGTACTCGGTTACTAAACGTAACCTCGGTTCTCTCTAGAAGAGCG
The DNA here is from genome assembly GCF_963082965.1 of Carassius carassius. Taxonomy (NCBI): domain Eukaryota; kingdom Metazoa; phylum Chordata; class Actinopteri; order Cypriniformes; family Cyprinidae; genus Carassius; species Carassius carassius. Next base: position 12,673,197 of record NC_081783.1, on the reverse strand, counting down.
AACGAGTACTGCGTCTTAGCTAAGACACCACGGGAAAAGTCTCTTTTCACGAAATACTGAAGCAAAAAATTATCCTTAATTTTGTATTTTTGTAAAGCGCATTTGCAGCAGTACACAGCCATAGGCGAGACGGCTCGTTCGCTCATTGGCTTGTTCTGCGGCAATTGCACAGCCTATCGAGCGCGGGCTGATGCAACATCAGACCAATAAGGGCGCTTCGCGCCCTTCTTGCCACTTCCCGCCGAAACGGGTGTGGCCCAACCTATAAAAGGAGCTCGAAAAGGCTGACTCACCTGATTTATTTCATCGCCGAAGCGAATCAGAGTGAATCGTGCGCACGGCAGAGAACGCAGTACTCGTTCGCTCTTCTAGAGAGAACCGAGGTTACGTTTAGTAACCGAGTACGTTCTTTTACGAGAGCTCTCTCGTACTGCGTCTTAGCTAAGACGCTACGGGAACCCAATGTAAAACGCCGTGCGCGCAGGGATCACACACCAATAAACCTGAAGCAACGCCCAGGATTTACAGTGCACAGTCACCTGAGGGACTCACAGAGAGTCCAGGACAGAAAAGGGAAAAATCCCTCCGTCATATATCTAGCAGCATCCGTAGATGCGGCAATATGACATCACACAGCCGAGGCAAGGCCTGACCAATGTGGCAATGCGGGTCTTACGCAATACTGCCCATATAACAATCGGCAGCGCATAGCGCCCGTGAACTCAGAATTCCCCTCAGGGCCCTGATTCGACTATACCGACAACAGCCTTGCTTGCAAGGCGGGGACCTCCAGGTTATAGAACCTGATAAATGTAGACGGCGAGGCCCAACCTGCCGCCATACATATATCCTGCAAGGAGATCCCAGTAGACCACACCCACGACGAGACGACGCCTCTTGTGGAGTGTGCTCTGACGCCCAACGGGCACTGAAGGCCCCTGGAAGCGTAAGCTAACGCTATGGCGTCAACTATCCATCTGGATAGAGTCTGTCTCGAAACAGCCATTCCCTTGGAACGTCCACCGAACGAGACAAACAGCTGCTCCGTCTGCCGAAAGGCAGCAGAGCGAGACACATAAGCTCTTAAAACCCTGACAGGGCAAAGAAGACTCGAGTCTCCATCCTCCCCTGACACCGGCAGGGCAGACAGAGCAATAACCTGAGCCCGAAACGGTGTGTTGAGGGATTTCGGCACATAACCGTGCCTAGGTTTGAGTATGACCCTTGAGTCATTGGGCCCAAACTCCAAGCACGACTGGCTCACCGCGAGCGCGTGCAAATCACCCACACGCTTCACAGAAGCGAGAGCCAACAAGAATACTGTCTTGAACGACAGATGCTGGAGGCTAACCGATTGGATAGGCTCAAAAGGGGGACCCTTCAAGGCCTCCAAAACCGCCGCGAGGTCCCACATAGGGACTGACGGAGGTCTGGGAGGATTCAGCCTCCTAGCTCCTCTGAGGAACCGGATGACTAAATCGTTCCTTCCTATTGACTGACCGGACAATTGTAACGCCGCGATGGCCGGCACATAAACTTTGAGCGTGGATGGGGCTCTGCCCTTATCCAACAGCTCCTGTAGGAAGGAGAGGACCTCCGTCACCTCACAACTAAGGGGTGAATAACCTCGAGCTGTGCACCAGCTGGAGAACACCGACCACTTCGAGGCATACAGACGTCGTGTTGACGGAGCTCTAGCCTGAGTGATGGTATTTAGCACTCCCACTGCGAGATCAGCGGGTAACCGTTGAGCGCCAACACATAGAGGGACCACAACTCCGGTTGAGGGTGCCAAATCGAGCCCCTGGCCTGAGAGAGGAGGTCCCACCTCAACGGTACCGGCCACGGGCGACATCTGCTAACTGCATCAAATCTGGGAACCATGGTTGGTTCTTCCAAAGAGGTGCTACAAGCAGTATTGAACATCTCGTTTCTCTCACCCGTTCTATCACCTGCGTACGGAGGGAGACGGGAGGGAACGCATAAAGCGGGCAGCACGGCCATCTCCGTGACAGCACGCTTTCGTTCTTGGAAAAGAACGCGGGGCAGTGAGCGTTTTCGTGGGACGCAAAGAGGTCCACCTCCGCCATGCCAAATCTCTCCCACAACAGCCGGACTGTTTGCGGGTGTAGAGACCATTCGCCCGTAGGAACATTGCCTCTGGACAGCCTGTCTGGACCCAGATTCTGCAGTCCAGGCACATGCACTGCTCTCAGCGAGCGCACGTTGCGCTGAGCCCAAACCAGGAGGCGTTCCGTCAGCCTGCACAGGTTTCGGGACCCGAGACCGCCCTGGCGATTTATGTAGGACACCACGGACATGTTGTCCGCAAGGACTACGACGTGGTGATCCTTGATATGGGGACAAAAGCGCGTCAGCGCGTTCTCCACTGCCAGCATTTCCAGGCAGTTGATATGATGGAGCTTTTCCCGTTCTGACCATAGGCCAAAGGACGGTCTGCCTTCGAGCAGCGCTCCCCATCCCGAAGTGGAGGCGTCCGTCAACACCATTTTCACACTCGGGGAAGTCCCCAGGCTTACACCTGATCGGTACCAGCCGTTCGCTGTCCAAGGTGCTAGAGCCGCAACACAGCTCTGATCGACCTTGAAATGCAGCCGGCCAGACGCCCACGCTCTGCGCGGCACCCGAGCCTTCAGCCAGAACTGCAGGGGGCGCATGCGGAGCAGGCCCAGCCGCAGAACCGGAGATGCTGAGGCCATGAGACCCAGCATCTTTTGACAGTGTTTGAGCGACACGGTCGCACCGCAGCGGAAAGAACTCGCTGCGCGCTGAATGCCCATCGCGCGCTGTGGTGACAGCCGCGCCGTCATGGAACACGAGTTCAGAACTATACCCAGAAACAGGATCGTCTGACTGGGGTTCAGCGAACTCTTCGCCCAATTGACACTGAGGCCGAGCTTCTCGAGGTGATCGAGTAAAACGGCCCTGTGGTCCACGAGCTCCGCTCGTGATCGGGCCAGAACCAGCCAGTCGTCCAAATAATTCAGCACTCGTATGCCTCTGAGTCTGAGAGGAGCGAGTGCTGCATCCATGCACCTCGTAAACGTACGAGGAGCCACGGAGGACTGTAAACTGGTATGCCTGGCCCTCGAAGGCGAATCTCAAATATCGCCTGTGGTTTGACGCTATCTGTATTTGAAAATACGCGTCCCTCAGATCTATTGACATGAACCAGTCCCCTCTGCGAATCTGCGCGAGGAGTTTCCTGGTCGTAAGCATTTTGAAACTGCGTTTCATCAATGCCTTGTTCAGCTGTCTTAGATCCAGTATGGGCCTGAGACCCCCGTCTCTCTTGGGCACCAGAGAGTATCTGCTGTACAGCCCCCCCCCCCCCCCCCTCGCTTTAAGCTTGAGACACAGGCTCTACAGCCCCTTTGCTCAACAGTTTTGATATTTCGGCCCGAAGTATGTGTGATACTTCTGTTTTGATCGTAGTTTCGACGCGCGCTGAAAAGCGCGGAGGGCGTCGAAAAAAACTGTAGCGAGTAGCTTCTCTTTATAATGCCTAGCACCCAATCCGATACCCCTGGAAGCGCTGACCATGCATCTGCATGAATGGCTAAGGGCTGGATGCGAAGCGCGCTCTGTTGACCGGGCAACGGCGGCGCTCGGGTGTGCTGCGCATTTGAGGCGGGGAGTGCGCTGATCACAGCGGGCAGATCGCTCCTCCTCGACCCCGTCCCGGCGCTTAACCGACAGGGGGAAGGCTGAGCAGGTCCCGTGGGACTCGATATGTCTGCGAGTGACTGTGGGCTGCATATGCCACTTTCAACTCGCTGTCTGCCTGTGCAGAGCGTACGTGCACGGGCCTCGTTTTTACAGAAGCCACGCGCCGTATGTGACATAGTGTATGTGGGCACTGGGGAGTGGGCACGTTTACTATGCGGCGCGCTCGACCGATCTGTGTCGATCTTATGTGCGCGAGCCCTGTGTGCAGGGCTGTGCTTACATGTGGAGATGGGCACTGAGGAGTGGGCATCGTCACTGCATTTATAGCACCATCGGCCGTGGCCGGACGAGTGTGCACGGGTTTTGTTTTTACAGAAACCACATGACGCGTGTGACATAGTAATTGTGGGCACTGAGGGGTGGGCACGCTTACTATGCAGTGTGCGCGATCGACTTGAGTCGCTTTTATGGGCGCAGGCCCTGTGTGCAGGGCTGTGCTTACATGTGGAGATGGGCACTGAGGAGTGGGCATCGTCACTACATTTATAGCACCATCGGCCGTGGCCGGACGAACGTGCACGGGTTTCGTTTTTACAGAAACCACATGATGCGTGTGACATAGTGATTGTGGGCACTGAGGAGTGGGCACGTCTACTATGTAGTGCGCGTGATCGACTTGAGTCGCTTTTATGTGCGCGAGCCCTGTGTGAAGGGCTGTGCTTATATGAGGAGATGGGCACTAAGCAGTGGGCATCGTCACTACATTTATAGCACCATCGGCCGTGGCCGGGACACCAGAAATTACACCTTTTTCGGGAAATATCTGGGTAGCCGTGATAACGGTTTTCGTGTGCAGGCAAGCGGGCAACCGTACAGGCTTGCACATTGCAAAAAACGCTGAAACAGTCACAATCTCTGGAACTGAAACAGCGGCACGCTTAGGTGAGAGCCCGGCCACAGCGGAACTCGTACACCGGCGCTTCGATGAAGCAGCCATCGTTAGTAGTGTCGACGCAGCGTCATGCAGCATGCGTAGATGGCTTTCCTCGGATGGATTCGGGGCTCCCGGCCTCACTGTACTCCTCTGCCGCGGTCCCCGCGGCGCGGGGCGACGGCCAGTAGAGCGAGAACGGGGGTCTCGAGCTGCGTTGCTGAAGCTGTTGTGATAACGGCTTTTGTGTGCAGGCAAGCGGGCAACTGTGCAGGCTTGCGCATTGCAGAAAACGCTGAGACAGTCACAATTCCTGGAACTGAAACAGCGGCGCGCTTGGGTGAGAGCTCGGCCACAGCGGAACTCGTACACCTGCGCTTCGATGAAGCAGCCATCGTTAGTAGTGTCGACGCAGCGTCACACAGCAGGCTTTAGATGGCAACACCGCTTTTGCCGCCGTCCAGCAGAGGGCGGACAAAGGTGCGTCGCTGTCGCCTGTTCCACCGGCGGAAGTGAGTGGTAGTTCCTGTTTTTAGCATCATCAGTGTGGAGAATGCTAGTGAGACAGACGAACGAGTTCGCGCTGAATATGGAGTGTTCCAAGCCTTCGCCACCTCTTCGTGAAGCTCAGGAAGAAATGAGGCGGGCTTTGAGAAGTACGCTCATCCGAAAGGGAAATACCATCCAGCCGGGAACGAGAGGGGGGGCGCTGGTGCAAACCACTCGCGGCTGAGACTCATCGCGGCCAACACGAGCATTCGCCCCGGCTCCTTCTCGATGTCAGCTCGTCTGCTGGGCTTCTGAGCAGAAGGCGCGAGATCCTCGGATCTCGCCCAGCCCTCACTGTCCGAAGCTAGCAGAGAGCGCGTGTCCTCTTCCTCCGACGCGGCCCTGAGATCGACTTCCTCGGACGACGCGCCGGCAAACAGCGGGCGCTGCCCACCGGGAAGCGATGCAGGGGGGGCCGGTGAAGCAGGGCGAACCGGCGAGCTCGGTTGAGCTGAAGACGGTTCCGGAATCCGCTGGAAGCGATGCTTTTACGGCGCCTCAGCGCAGCGGAGAATGCAGGCTCAGAGAAAAAGGCCAGGCGAGTCCTCAGAGTCACCATGGCAACAGCTCGCAGTGGGGGCATCCGCCGTCAGCGAGCGCGAGCGCTGCATGATCTTCACCCAGGCAGGAGACACAGATGACGTACCGGTTTCCCTCGCTGAGTGGGGCTCTGACGAGCCGCAGGAAGGCATCTTAAAAAAGACGCGAGCTCTTTTACGAGTGTGTGTCGCAGGGCGAACACACACACACACACACATAGAGAACAGCTTGGATATAACAGAATTGAAAGGATATAGGCGCCGGATAGCGCAGCAGGAACGGCAGTGGAAGGCGGCGATGCCAGCAGCTTCAGAATGGCTCGTCCTGCTGATGTGCTTTCTCAGACGGCGCTTGCTTCCTCTGTGATCCAGCGATGCGTGAGCTTCGCTGAAGAGATGAAAAATCAGGTGAGTCAGCCTTTTCGAGCTCCTTTTATAGGTTGGGCCACACCCGTTTCGGCGGGAAGTGGCAAGAAGGGCGCTTCGCGCCCTTATTGGTCTGATGTTGCATCAGCCCGCACTCGATAGGCTGTGCAATTGCCGCAGAACAAGCCAATGAGCGAACGAGCCGTCTCGCCTATGGCTGTGTACTGCTGCAAATGCGCTTTACAAAAATACAAAATTAAGGATAATTTTTTGCTTCAGTATTTCATGAAAAGAGACTTTTCCCGTAGCGTCTTAGCTAAGACGCAGTACGAGAGAGCTCTCGTAAGAGAACCAATGTTTGTTAACAAGAGCAAAGGAAGCAAAGTCTCCTTACTTTAGCAAAGGAAAACCAGTCTCCTCTTGGCTTATATCAAAATCCTCTGACATTCTTCTTTACAAATCCTCGTTTTGTACTTCTAACTAGTGACGGTTGTTTTGTTTTGATCTCTCTGCTGCGTTTCTGCATGTGTCACTTCTGAGCGGCACGTTTGCTAAGCTGACCTCATATGTCATTCCTCCGGAACTGCTTCGCAATTGTGAGCACGAGCTAGATTAAAGTGGTTATTACATTTTGAATATGGAAATTGTTCTTACAAAAATTAATCGATTTGCTATAGGAGGCCTTTGTTCAACCCCGGAGCCATGTGAGACACTTTTATTTTAAAGGATGAGCTTTTTATTAAGCTTCTCAAGGACCGATGCAGTGCTACACCCACTGAATCGCATCAAACAGCTTGAAAGATCAAAGAGAATAAAAAAAAAAAACTGGATTCATATGAAAGAAGACTTTCATACACCTAGGATGACTTCAGCGTGAGTAGTTTATGTCTTGATTTAAATTTTTGGATGAACTTACCCTTTAAGTTAAGACTTAATGGTATATTTCTATACTAAAACAAAACCTTCTCTAAGGAATACAGTAAAATGTGTAACTAAACTTTGTTTCTGCTTTTCTGAAGGATAGTTCATACAAAAAAAAAAAAGAAAAAAACTAAACTAAAATTATGTCATTTACTGAACTCACCCTCATGCCCTTCAAAATCTCTATGCATTTTTTTTTTTTAATTTTTTTTTTTGTGGAACACAGATATGATTTTTTATGGCGAACTGTCTCTTAACACCAGCAACATCAAGGATTTTTGTGATAAGGTCTCTTTTATGTTGCATGAATACACATTACAGTCTATGACAGAAGTGTTTTGTTGTTGAGCATCACTTCACCAAGATCAGTTTTGTTTCCCATAAGAGACTGCTTGTTTGTCCTCACATTTCTCCCTGCAAGAGCTTGTATAGATTTGTAATTTTCTCTTTGGCATTGATCTTAACTGTATTTTCCCCTAATCTATAAACACAGAGAGAGAGAGAAAGGGAGTGAGCAGCGCACAATCACCAATACTTCAGATAATTTTATCTTAATTACCGCAGGGAGCAAGCAAAGGCAGTTTAAAAATGAAATGGGAAAATAAATACTAGCTGAAGAGTGATAGCTTGCGGCTCTGAATCATAACAGGTCAGAGAAAAACAATTGAAACACGTCCTTTCCCACATCTGTTTGGCCCCGGGGCCTCATATGCGCTGTCACCTCTGTGACACAGTGCATTGGAATTCAGGGATTCTAGCTTTTTTTTTAAAGCTTCAAATACATTCAAAGATTGTCTAAATCTTTTTTTCATAGCATTTTACTTATTTTTACACCCATTTATCTTGATTTGAATTACTAAGAAATATGGGAAAAGATATTATGATGAACCTTGACCTTTTCTTGTCAAGATGGTGACATTAAAGGGCTCGACCCAGGGGTCTAAGTCCAGATCGGGGGAAAGGGGACAAATGACAAGACGTATCAAAACACGCTCATGTCAGACTTCATCACACCTCAGCACTGTATAACCTAACCTGAGGAGGGTAAAGGACAGTAGGTTAGTCTTGATTTATGCAAGGTTTAATACAAAAGGGGTCAAAGTTTGGCTGGTTACTTTTTTCTTTACAGGAAACATATCATCCTGAAAATAGAATTGTATTATAATAGAATGTTTTTCCAGTAACCCTTGTAAAGTACTCTTAAAGGCACAAATATATATGTATTTTTTCATTGTCTGTGAATTTTAGAAATCAAAGCTCAAGTTTGTCACTAATAAAATGTTCAGAATTGTGTTCTTATGGTATGGAGGTTTTATGCCAATAAATAACTAATAAATGGCTGGCATTAAAATTCTAGATTATTTTGTTGTTTTGAAGTGAATTTAGGCATTATTAAATTTGCCAAAAATAATATTCAGCAGTGTTATTAATTTAGTTTTTATATAATTTTATTATATTATTATCATTATTATTATTATTATTTATTTATTTTTAACTTTAAGTAAATGTTAGATGAGGTTATAGAATATATAAATGTAAAATAGAGCAATATGAGCATGCACAGTTAAATGTCCAGTACCAAACAAAAGTTAAATCAATAAATGAATGCATTTGTCTGATACAGTAATTGTTATTGTATCAATATAATGTGCATGTCTAATTTAGATGAAAGGTAATATTAACATTAACATGTTTATTCAAGTATTACAAAACTCACAATGCATAACTCTGTGGATCCTTCCTCTCTACATGGTGACTGGTAAAATATCTGGCTGTTTTGTCATTTACAACATCAAGATGAGAGAAGATAGATCTTGAAATGTGTGCGGATATTTCATTTACGACATTTCAAACACAATACACAATGAAAACAGTGAAAATGCACTAAAAGTTATTCAGTACATTTGAGTGATGCGAGAAGGGGCAGCTAATCTCTGCTAATGCAATCCAAACATGCAGCACATTTCTTTACAGTGCAGCCCACGTCTCTAGATTTCCATGTCACTACTTTCTAGCTTTCATCTGAAGATAAGACAGCCACAAATCCATATATTCAATAGGGCTCTATGTCTTTGTTCCATTTTTCCCTGCCTTTTGTCTTTGAGAGCATAAATGCGATTTGCGGAGTGAAAGTTGTACTTTCAGGAGAGTGTTAAAGTTAGACAGTCATGTTGTCAGCAGAGAAATTGCTTTTTCATAAACAAACTTCTCAGCCTCATAAGACTTCCAACGAGTCAAACGCATGCACACACACATACTGCCCACACTGAGTGACTCTCCAGATGGTGCTGTGAAGAGTGCTTCAGACTTCAAAACGCTTGTCACATTGCTCATCAAACCCATCGTATGGATTCTCCAATTAAAACAAATTAGCTACATTTCCTTCCTATTCAGAGCCAGTAAACACCATTAACATTTGTTTAACTGGCCTCGGCAACCCCTCGATTGCTTTATGCGCCCTGATGCCACTTCATGGTGTCACGAAGTTAACAGAGCCAGAAATCGCAATAAACACCCTTCAGCTAGCACAATGCTAACGCCAATCATTCTCATCTTCGCAGTCAGCTGATGAACTGTGCAATTTGCAGAACATCTGTTCCATTACGAATTACCAACCCTGTCTTTTTTCAGTCGGTATTCCACTTTCAGTTCTTGAAAAAGTTGTATATATACTCCCACCATGCAAATAGGATAATATTATTTTATTTCATGCTCAACACGTCTATCTTCCTGACTGTCAAATTCTGGTATAAAAGCCCTGGTTGTTTCTACAGAATGATACAGCGAGAGCTTGCTTTGCCCTTGGAATTATTGATGTTGTTTTGACTCTCCAATAGAGGTTCATGATCTTTTTGTTAGGACTGTTGCCGTTGGCATTCAGGTGATAATTAAGATATTCAGGCAAGAAACAAAAGCCCATGTCTTCTGATGGTGGAAAACAAAATAGCTGCAGCTATAAGAAAGATCCGGTGATGCTTTTAGGTGTCCGCTGTTACAGAAATAGAATTGAAAGATGTTTAATTTGGCAGAGAAATAAATGTATTATGTTGTTATTTCCCTTCTTGGACAAGCCGTTCAGAAGAAATTCTGTGGTCCTGTTAGGAGCAGATGTGGTGATGTTGGAGCCGCATCTGAGAATCCATTTATCTGTTGGTGGAATCAGCGGTGCCGACTTAGATGTGGTTTTCCTCTGTTGTTTTCACACACTTTCATTCAAACGAGGATGAGTTTGACATATTGCAGTCATTTATGGCTATATATTCCTGCACCAAACCAACAGTTTGATATATGAACAAGATAGCAGCTGTTGTACTCGGTGCATGTAGTGTGTTGCTACCCAAACTGATGTGCGTTTGATCTCTGGAGATGCATTAGGAAAGTTTTGAGGGCTGCAATTTAAGGTCTGTTTACACTCATTAAGCAAACAAATGTTCAGTTGTTAATTTCTTTATTTAAATCTTTGAATTAATTAAGAAGAGTCTGTATTTTTGTAATATATATATATATATATATATATATATATATATATATATATATATATATATATATATATATATATATATATATATATATAATATTAGATTTTTCGCGAGATTGTCTTTAACACTATACAGCTGAGGCTCATATGCTTACCAGGGCTGCATTTATTTGATACAGTAAAACAGTACATTGTGAAATATTACTACAATTTAAAATAAACCTCATCAGTGTTACCATTATTGGATACTGGGCCTGTCAAGCTCTTAAATTATGAAAGAAAAAAAAAAAGAAAAAAAATAACGGAACAGTTCCTTGAAGGGAGATTAGTAGCAGTTTGGAAAGGTGGATGTAGAACAAACTGTGTTCAGTTCAGTTAGCATGACACCCAAAATGAACTTATTCATACCAATGACTAAAGAGAGTTTAGCCATCTGAACCAGTGGCAATCTTGCAACTGAAGTGTTGACCGAAACCAAATACATCCATTTATGAAATAAAAATGAAACTATAGGTGAGACAGAAGAGAGAGAGAGAGAGAGAGAGAGAGAGAGTCTAGAACATTCCTGGTGTGCTGTGATCGATAGAGAATGAAAATGCTGATCACATCATTGCACCGTAACATCCAGCCATCTTAGGGCAGGGATGGCAAAAACAAAATGAATAATGAATAAACACACACACACACACACACACAAACACTCTCTCCCACACACATACAAGACATTTGCTCATTATGGCAGAGGTGGCTTGACAGTGGTCACAGAGGCTAGGCAGACAGACAGGTGTAACATCTGGACAATCTGTTACTATAAACACATCACTTTCTGTGTCTCTCGGTCTCTTTCCCTGACAGCTGGGCTGTGTCTTACCTGGCCTGACCTGCTGCTAATGGGGTCTATAGCAGCCAAATGCCAAACACACACCCTAACACATGCCAACACTTTGTTTCTTTACTTATTCATTTTCATTCTTCTTCCTTATTCACTTTTTTATTTTAATTTTTTTGTCGGATCGAGTACCTGACATCTGCTGCATCCAGATTACTGGAGATGTTTCTGGATTTGTGCTGGAGCCAAAGATTCTTTGCATATTTTTTTGTTTGCTTGGCTGTTCAGAGGTGCTCAAAGTCTGTGTGAGATTTCAAAATATGTGAACATGTGTTGTATTAATGTAATTGTAGCTTGCTTTGGTACATTTTCAAATCATTTTTGATTTATCTTTCCCTATGAAATCTTTTTTTTTTTCTTTCTAGAATTCCCTGTAAAAAAAAATATATATATATATATATATATATATATTTATTTATCTTAATGATTTTAATAGAAATCCAAAAACATCTCCAGTAATCTGGATGCAGCAGATGTCAGGTACTCGATCCGACAAAAAAAACAAAAAAATCCAGTTTTGATTCTGTGAGGTTGTTAAAAAAACAAGGTCTTGACAGGAAAGGTAATTTGATGGACTATCACAGTGATCCTGGCTGCTGTCCCTGATTTGGTTAGCTAATATGCAGGAACATTGTTTTGCTCCGTACCTTGTGAAAAAGGCAATGCATCCTACATCCGATCGGTTGCATTAAAATATTCTATCACATTAAGCTGTCCATAAAATATGACTTTCTATGTTATCTGAGTAAATTAGCTTAACCAAAACAGGCAACCAGGCTGTTATTACCTCTTTCACACATAAAGTATTAGTCACAAGTAAATGTCACCTCAGTGTGGCGTTCTGTTCCCAAACCTTAAGTGCAGTTGTCAGGTTCAGAAAAGACTGAAGTGCACTCGACTTTGACTTTTGCCATTGTTTGTACCGGGCTGTGTCCTTTTGTCGAAAACACAATTATCTAATTTAGTCGCAGGTTCTTTATTCGTCATAAACGTGCAACAGTGTCGACCTGCAGTCTGTACCTCATCTGCCTGAAAGAAAATAGATATGTGCGACTGAGAAATATGAATACTAATGCGGCTCTGCCAGGAGCAATTAATAGCTAGTAAGCATACGGCGACCTAGCCCTCTTTAAATATGAGTGTTTAATTAGGCTGAATTATTAATTGGGGCTTTATCATATCTCAGATCAGAGAGGGGGAGAGGATGGTAAATGGGTTTTAAACTAATGACTGCTATAGCAGATATTTAACTCCCCTCACTTTGACAAGACAAAGCAGATAATAATGTTATAGTGGCTTGTGAATTATGGACTCAGTCTATATAAAGAGATGCATTAGTCTCATCTTTTGAAGATGAGGTTGAGCCATTGCATTTGTTTAAAAGGCCATCACCCAATGGCCTCCACTGACGCCTATGGAGAGATTATAGCTCAGGAGGGTCTGCTTATAAGAGGTTTTGCTGCAGTCTGTTGATTTATATTAAGTACCTTCACTGTTGTTATAGCTCTTAATATTCTGACCCGTTCATACAGATTCTAGCGCTCGAGGTCACCAGGTTGGTGTAGTAATATTGCTTCTCTTTCTGGATTCGGTAATGCTATTGGCTGCGCAAATGGCCATAGATTTTGAAAATCTGATCAAATGGAAGTATTGCCGTTCTGTTTTAAAAAGGAATCTGTATTCTTGCTGTTAATAATTAATTGTCTGCAGAGGAAAGTGGTTGTATATAAATTATAGCAGCACATAATGCATCATATAAATTAGGTGAATGATTATCAATGCATGAATAAATTTTCTGAATACTGATAATTCCTTACCCTGTTTTTCATGCATTCATTTTTTTATGTAATACTGTATGTGCGCAGATATAACATACAGTATATACATATGTCATAAAATCACTCATTAACTTTATCTTAATGCAATAATGTGAGCTTCAGTGCATTGTGCATTTGCAAAGTTACATTTTGTCACAAAACATTCTATCGCCAGGAATTGCAAACTCCTTGAAAAAAAAATTGAAGACTTTACATTACTTCAGAGATATATTTTTTCTTATTATTTTGCATGCTTTTGAGAGTAAAATGTCTTTGATTTTGCACTTTTTTAAATTGTTTACAATTAATCATAATAAGTAATGGTTTCAAGATATCACAAGTAAAATTAGCCTTGCAAATCAATATCCAACATCAAAGACTTTTTTTTTTTTTTTCGAAAAATGTATCATTAATATCATGCTGTCAAATCAATATTCTGTCACAGTGCATGTCAGATTAAAAGCAAAATATATATATATATATATATATATATATATTTTTTTTTTTTTTGAACAATTATGACATCTATTTGAACAAAATGTGACATCTAAAGCCTAAACAAATATAAAAGAAGAAAACTCTCCCTCATACTAAACGCATCTAATCACGCAGCAATCATTTATTACAAATGAGAACTGACTCTTAAAGTATCTTAAGGCAACAAGATGACATCTTAATCTCAAGCTTCATATTTGTGACCCCTCAAGTAGCTGTGTGCCCCCGTGCACGTTCCCGTGAGTGTATGTGTGTGAAAGTGATAAGCAGAGGTGCTAATGGTTGAAGCACAGTGATCGTTTCACACCTACGTGACTTGCCAAGTGACATTTTAGCAGACTCTCACTTCTCTCACGAACACCATGGTTGAACCACAGCTAGTTTTATATGAATTTATATCTTTTCCCGTCTTCGTGCGTTTGTGTGCCCATTTCTTGACCCTCAGATTCTTTGAATTACACGCATCGCCTCATCACACCAGTTAACTTTTATTCTAGAGACACAGCACTGTGAAGTGTAATATGCACACACACACACACACACACACACACACACACACACGTCCTACTTGCTTCACGTCTCTGTGACGACCCATTTACATGGGAATCATAATGAGGGAAAATTGAATCTATGCCTCTGATGACCTCATAATGGCCGAGTCGGGTGGTGAGGGACAACTTCTGTGTGCGTGTGTATATATAGAGAAAAAGATCTCTTTTGTGAGGAAATTGTATTAACTATCAAAGATTGAAACAACCACATCTCCTGCAGAGCAGGTTTCTCTGCAAATTCATTATCGTGTTTAAATTTAGAATGTCCCTTAGAATGACTGCACTCAAAAATCTATGAATTTTACACATTTCTGAGAAAACGGGAAAGCTTCAATAGCATCTGCTTACTGAGCTTTGACTATGTCAGATTAACATATTAAATGGTTTTGCAGGAGAATAAGAGGTTTATTTTTTAAATTACAGTTTTATAGTACTTCAACAGGGTCTCTGGGAAAATAATTAAAATAATAGTAATAATAATAATAATACAAAATAATCTCAGCTGGAGATGAGGGTTATTCCATCTGCATTTTCCGTTTGCGCTAAATGATTGTGATTGTCGGTTGAAATAACCTTGTCGATGCAGATGGAAACTGTTATTTTTAATTCAACATCATCTGTTTATTCAATTATGTAGTTTATTCAATTTACTTCACTGGTAATTTAAAATACACCTAGCATATAGCATTGATGAAACTGCAAGGAATTTCTAATTTCTAGTTTTGTATGAAACAGAGATTTGGAGATTAATGCTGACATTAAGCAGAACTTTGAGCAAGATGATAGAAGGTGCTGCAATGTGTCTTAATTCACCTACACTCTTAAAAATAAAGAACATTTAACATTAAGAACATTTTAATAGTCTAAAGAATTTTTGTAAAAAAAAAAAATATTTATTTTTTTCACTATAAAGAACCATTTGTGGAATGAAAAGTTCCCATTATTGGTTATGGTTCTTTGTGGTGCCATTGATGCCAATAAAGAACCTTTATTTTTAAGAATGTATCATATGCCCCAAATGTATGCACTCTTTTTGTAAATCTGTATACTTTGGAGTACATTTTCAAAAGGATTTGGGACATACAGTACTGCTGCTCTCTTTAACAGGCCACACTGTCACCCTAAACTGGCCTGTCAAACATCTTGTCACAGTTAATGTCCTCATATACGCAGTCCACAATTTAGATCAGTTTAATTTGTGCTACAGTTCATTCTACTGTAAAAAGAATAGAAGTACCACATTGATCTGCCAGATATGGGTCTTTCATGCGAAAACAACTAATTCTAATACTGAATACTGCAGTATTTATGACAGATTTATTCAGATGCAGCAGTGGACTTATTGCTGTTTAATGTTGTGTTATATTGGAGTTGTGTGGCTTTTCATTGTGATGAAAATTAGAGGATGAAAACAGACTTGTGTAATACATTTTTCCTCCAGTTTGCTTTAATCAAAGAGCATTAATTGTATATATGCTAAGTCTCCTCTTCCTTGTGTTTCCATGAATGAATGAATGAAAAAGTAAATAAATGTGCATTTAATTTAGCATGCTAACATGTGCCAATACTAGATAGTAGTTTGGAGTAGGATTTACATTGATTTTTTTTATTTTTTCCTCCAGAAAATACTAGTGAATTTCACAAACAATTAAAGAAATGGCAATCAAATACATTGAACTGAACATGAATTATTGAAGTAGTAAGACTGTAATACAATTTTCCTAGTAAATGTACTCCAATAATCTTTATTTATAACTTTGAAAAAGTATTTTTGTGGTGTTCTCAAGGTGTATGATTAGTTTACAGTTGAATTAAATGATAAGAAAAGCCATTTCCAATGTGTGGAGCTGCAATTGAGTTCAATTCAGACAAAGATTTATTTATTTGAGTAAATACAACAGTGATAAACCCATCAGGAAAGCTGTGTGTAAATTTCAAATTTCAGTGTCTTTTCGTCTGTTTAACATGTCAAACCAGCACCATTGTTGCTTCATCTAGATCCAGCAGAACTAACAACCTTCAATACAGTTTGATTTACCATAGAATTGATCTTAGAGCTGTGGTACCTTCATATAAATGGTTCCTTGTGCTGTATGGCTCTTTTTTAGACCTGCAAAGTTCAGTGTGAACTTGAAAGACCGCAAAGGACGCTCCACTGTAATGGAAGTGGTTTTTGTCTTATCACCCACTCTCGCCAGCGCCACATGTGTGTAAGAGAAAGATTTATCACACAAATGAACCTGTGAAAATAACTTTATGCATGACTACCATCTTTGATCACAGCCACTGTCTGCCTTACCTGAAAAATGGTGTTTGTACATGAATAGGGGTAAATACACTTCGCTTTTGGCTTTTTCTAAATTCTTTGCACAGTTCATAAGGACCAGAGTTGCATGTTGTTGTTGTTGTTGTTTTTTTCATGATCCGAGCTTTAAGCCTTTTAAAGAAGTTTTATGTAAAAATAAAATGTGGATCTGTCAGTCACGACGCCCACTTGTGCGCTCACAGTCTTAACCTTACCCTCCACGCCGACCAATGAAAGCAATACAGCGATAACAGTTTCCAGAAAAGCACCTAAGGCTTAATGCAACATTTACTCTCTTTCACACACACACAAATATCACCAAACACACCCCAATTAACTAATGGACACTCTACCCACACATTTACATGCCTGAATCAACCTCCTACAGAACTTTCCTTCAACAGTTCATGCAAAGCCGCAGGCAAAGATCCCATCTACAGCTTCAGGCTATTCAGCCATGACGTTCTGGTATGCTAGTGGTCAGTTATATACGAGGGCTGCGGATGTTTGGGCTGGCCAGGGGGACTGCAGATCAGAGAGTACTGGCCTGCCCAACGAGCCGGAAAACTAGCAGCATGTCTGCTATAGTATGGGGCCGCTGGGTGCTGGAACCAGGTGTGAGAAAGAGATGTCATGCTCCAGAGGGCAAGCCAACTGTCTACAACACCCCATTAAACTACTACTGAGAGCAGAGCGACAACTACCATTTCAGTCGAGAGAAA
Source organism: Carassius carassius (assembly GCF_963082965.1). NCBI lineage: Eukaryota > Metazoa > Chordata > Actinopteri > Cypriniformes > Cyprinidae > Carassius > Carassius carassius. Next base: position 12,655,944 of record NC_081783.1, on the reverse strand, counting down.
GAAAGAGAAAGCATAGAAATGAAAACAGAGATTCCACTTTGGGAGGAGGGAGATGTGGCTGCTGGTTGTTGAGACTATTAGAGGTGAGTGGCCAAGGGACACAAAAAACCAAAGTGACAAAGGACAGCTGGAGAAAAAGCACAACAAAAGGAAACATTGAGGAGATAATGGAAAAAAAAAGATGGAGGAAAAGCGAAAGATGAATGGAATACTAAAGATAAGATTAAAAATAAGGATTTTTTTGAACATGAGTACTAAGGTAGTACCATGTTGTTGTTTTTTTTTTTTTTTTTATCATGTTAATAGCATGAATAGCATTCAATTAATGTCCCAGAAAATCAGTGTTAGGGCACAAATACTGCTTCTAAAAGGTTCATTTCTGACAAATTTTCATGGTATGTATCATACTGTAACTAACACAGTATTACTATCTGATACCATCGTATTCCGCTGTACTCCTACAGTACTTTTTAAAAGCGAAAAGGAATGTAATCACACCCAAAAAAGAAAGAAACAAGAGTATGGAAAGAGTTATAGATGGGGGGAAAGGGGCAATAGAAGGATTGCAATGAGAAGGTTTTAAAGATTTAAAAAGCATTAGAAAATTTTGTATTGAAGAAAGAGTCTGCATAAAAAACAGACAAAGAGACAGTGATGAAGTCATGATAGACGTTGTTAGAAGTGTAGCACCAATTTTTGTAAGTTGACAAGAGAAATAAAGAGCCAATCATTGTGCCTTTTTGGAAACGACTAATTGAGAGGGTATGTTTGGGGTAGAAAAAAATGAATGATGTATGGAGAAAGGATATAAAAGAAATGTGCAAGCATGCGTGTTTGTGAGCGGGTGGCTGTTGGTTGTGGGTGGGAGCCTGTTTATAGGGCTGTCAGTGAAAGTGGTCTTCGAATGAAAACCAACCACAGAAGGAGAGAAAAAGACAAGAAATTGAGCATGCACACACACACACACAAACAATACGTTCCTTCTGTAGCCGTGGCTCATCTGTGTGGTTGTGGGTTTGAGTTACAGTCACAGAGGTCTGATTTGACACGTCTTAGTTACATATGGTTAGGAGCGCAGTGTACAGTAACCGTTGTGTGACAACATTGGAAAAGCATGACAGAGAAGCAGCATGGAGAATCTGCCTGCTAAATAGAGTGACAACAGACAAGCCACTTTGTGTACGCGTATGTATGTTTTCTTCGAGCGTGCAAACCTTGGATCTGAGTCAAATATGTGTATGCATGTCAGAAAGAAAAGGCTGGCGACCATTTCTGGTGCCATGCTGCAACCCTGTCTAAACTGGGATCCTGTCAGTGCCGAGGTGACATATTGTTGCAAACGCCCCCAATGGACTTTTTGTATCCTGATGTCATTATTACTTCTAGGTGCATGATTTTTTTTTTCTGACACGTGTCTGCCATTCTGCAACTTGCTGTGTCTTGAATCCAGCAAGAAATATCTCTTACGGAACACAGGACTGCGGTAGTTCTTTACCGAGACACTAGTTTTTTTTTCCCTCTGTTGTTCTTTTCTTATTTTTTACCTCCGTGTTTTGGTGTCTCTGGGGTCCTTCCTTTGCTGTTACGAGTTAAGAGGTGCTGTTTATAGAACAGAATATGGTTAAAGTGAGGATGACAACAGAGCAGAATTATGTGTCAAAAGGTGTGTTTGGGAATTTTCTGATGCACTCTGGTACTCAGAATGTAAAATATATCAAATTCTGACTTCAAAGTTAATTTTAAGCATATGTCTTGTAGATAGAGCTTTGTACTAGTGTTTTAGGTGTTTTATATTTGTTTGTGTTATTGGTTTCTGTTGACTTCCATATTAAATTTTGTAGCATGTTCTTAGTGACAAATGCATTCTGGTCTGATTCTTGGTAGCTTTTTCATTTCTTTATGCACTTTGAATGCATATTTGTTTTTGTACTTGCTTAGCAGCTTCAGAATTTAACAAACGGGTCCCTCGTCCTGTTTTGTGTTTTTTTTTTTTTTTTGGATACATGAACTAAACGATACAGTCAGCATTCAATATTAAACTTGATTGTAATAAATATCGTCTCGGTTATTTATGTAGGCCTCGTTCCTTGAAGGAGGTAACGGAATTGGCATTTCGCTTAGAGAGACCAATCTACTTTGAGTGTAACTAAATGAGCGATTGCACATTGGCATGCGATTATTGCATCCAGCTGCTGCTAATCACAGCATGAGTAGGTATCCAGTGCAGCACCAGTGACCCAGTCGCTCAGCGGTGGTACAAAAGTGTGGCGATAGGACATGACGTCTCCTTTCCCTTCTTCAGAGAACAAGGGTTACATCAAAACCCTTCAGTCGGTCACTCGGCATCACATCGGATGACTGACGAATTGGGATCCCTACCAAAGAGTCACAGATACTGTCCCTTCCAGTGTCTTGTGGAAGCCTCCTGCGCCCCTTCTTTTTGGCATAGACTTGGGCTTACCACAAGAATACCAGCTACTGCTACAATGGCACTACCCATTCGGTAAAACTGGATAACACTGGGAAGTGACTGGATAACACAGTGCTTCTACACATTTGAGGTGAAAACACAGGAGGATACCAGCATAACAAAGGCTATAGAATCTTGCAGACATGTTGGGAGTCGCCTAGCCCACAGCTTTACAAATATCTGTCAGCGAGGTGCCACGAACCAGTGCCCAGGAGGATGTAACACTTCTGGTAGAGTGATCTTGTGAACTGAATTGGCAGGGCACTCTTTATGCCTGATAATCCAGGGTGATGGCATCCACTATCCAGTCATCCATCCTGTGCTAAGAGATGACATTCCCTTTCTGATGGCCTCCGTCAGTCAGAGCTGGTCTGAGATCCTGAAGCTTTGTGGCCTGTCTATGTAGCATCTCAATGCCCGGACAGGACAAAGCAATGCTAGGGCTGGGTCTGCCTCCTCCGGGGGCAGGACTTGCAGGCTCACCACCTGATCCTTGAAGGGAGTAGTGGGAACCTTGGACACAAAGATGGGCCAGCGAGCCTCAGGATCACCTTTAAGGGTGGAGGTAGACAGCCTTCACTCCAACTCCTGCTGCAGAAAGGACATCACAAATCTGACTGGACATTTCTAGGGGTCTTCTCGGTGAGAATAACACCACTGGATGAACGGGTTCCATTTTAAGGCATAAGCATGTCCCGGTGCCCATCGCAGAAGTGACGGTGTCATCTGCCTCTTGGGGTAGGTTCCCAGAACCTCTGCGTCCCATCCAGTTAAAGTTTCCAGAGGTCTAGACATGGGTGCCACAGGTGCCCCTTCTCTGAGTCAGTAGATCCTTCCTCAGAGGAATCTGCCAAGGAGGGGCTGTCACAGGAAGCATCAGTTCTGGGAACCAAGTCAGAGTCGATCAGTAAGGTGTCATGAGCAGGACCTACTCCTCATCCTCCCTGACCTTGTATAGTGTCTGTGCAAGAAGGCTCACTTGGGGTAATGCATATTTGTGAAGGCCGCGTGGCCAGCTGAGTCTCAGTGCATCCGTGCATCCAACTCCATACCGGGAAAAGAGATCTTCTGCGTGGGGGAGAGTTTGCTATTTCCCAGTTGACCTAATGGTCCAACTGTCTAAGGTGCAAGAAAGTCCTTGTGTTCACACAAATGATCCTGACACTGTGCTAGTATGAGCCTGTCATCAAGGCAGTTGAGTCTGTCTCTGCAACTTCCATGAAGACACAGGGCGACACAGGGACAGCCCGAAGGATAGAATCTTGTACTGATATGCCCATACTTTGAAACGCAAACCGCAGGAATGGCCTATGGCATGGAAGGATCGACACATGGAAGTACGCTTTTTTTTTAGGACAATCGCTGCAAACCAATCTTGGGGACGGATGCTCCTGAAGATATGCTTCTGTGTGAGCATTTTGAATGTAAGGTTGTGAAGGGCCTGTGATCTAAGACTGGTTCATCCACAACTCACTGTCACCTCTGGAGACCCAAAGATATAAGAAACTGCTCTTTTTTTTTGAGGTTTTGGGTACCACTGACCGTGAAGTCAGTGGCATGGAAAAAACAAGATTGTTCGCCCGGCCCTCCTCCACATTGCTGGCCGTCCAAAAGGTGGCAGTGCTGCCGGATCATCATCTCCAGAAAGGTTTGACTCATCCAGGATACAAGCGGTACCCCACGAGAGGGTCCAGCCTGTTTCTTCAGTGGCTCCACTGGCTGCGAAGTGCCGGTGGAAGGAGGAGCTCTTTGAGGTTGGTTCCTCAGAGGGGAATTCCTAACCGACACCAGAAGACCAGTCCAGCTATTGCATGAGGCAGCATGACCATCACCCATCGACAGGTAACAACCGCATACAGAAATGCACGGATGGAAACATCTGTAAAGACGCTTCTTTAAAAAGACATCCACCTGTGAATGCACTTTCAGAGTTTGCTCTTTTAGTGTGCTGAAGAACATTAAGCTACTTAGTTACACTCAAAGTAGATTGGTCTCTCTAAGCGAGATCCCAATTTGTCGGTCATCCGACGTGACGTAGAGAGTGACTGACTGAAAGGAAACCGGTTTATGCCAATTTTTTTCCTTTAATTGACACAGTCTTATCTAATAAAGTTGGGGCTCAAAGAAAATAAATCCTGAGTCATGCATCTGGCAAACCCATTGTGGTGATGTTCATATATGCTCATTTTAATAAGTTAGCTCCGACATTATATGAAGGCAGTAAAAGCAGGTGCAAACAAGCCTTTCCTCGCCTACACCATGTCACATATATAAGAACTGATATGTGTTTATACTTCTCATAACACCATCTCTTTGCGACAAGTCTGAACAAGTGTAATTTATCCATGTATATGCATTTCAAATGTATGCCTGTATCAACTTTACCCATTTTTTCTGCGTTTGTTGTAGTCTTGTTATACAAGTCTCAGAACGAAGTGCTGTTGGTATTTTGCCGTTTGATTCGTTATTGGTTTAGCTGCGAGTGGAGCACGTAGTTCAGCTTGCTCTGTGTGGGTGTGCATTAACAGCTGATGGAATTCTGGGCAGAGTTTGTAATTTCACACCTGACCACTCATCTACGCCACCGCTGGGCACTTAACCGAGCTGGCAGCCAGAGAGCGCACACACACACACACACTACTAGAGCAGGTTTTCATGGACATGATGCTCCTTGAATGCTAGCCACCCTGTTAAGTGACTGTTTAAATATGAGGGAAGAAGTACAAATGGGGGCTGGTGTCACCGCTCAATAACATGAGAACAGCTGATGTAACCGGTGATAGCAATAACCAAGATGTTTTCATATAATTCATGACTTCTGCATCGTGCATTTGCATTAGCATGCATGTCAGCCAGCCTCAAAAACGTTACAGATATCTTAGGTGAACAAAATCTGAGATATTAAATTATCTAATTTCAACTTTAAGAAGTCGTTCTACAATAGCAGTTCCTCATAAAATAGCAATGTTTTCATCATTTATGCAGCATTACTGTATGTCAAAACATTTATGACTTATTTCCCTTTGTAGATTACAAAAGATGCAATAAAAGTGACCACGGCTAAAGAGCATTATTCAAGGCAACATTTCAAAACAGAGCAAAGACAAAAAATAAAATAATAATAGCAAACTGTCCTCTTATGAGTCAAAATGTAACTTTTTTTTTTACCTAAACCAAAAGTATCTGAAAAACCAGAACCTAACCAGAAATTGTAAATCAAAACTAATAATTTATTGACAAAAGTACTTATTTATGCTTTTATTTGTCATGCTCTCATGTGTTTTTTTGTTTGTTTGTTTTTTGTTTGTCGTGTGTTCTTTTTTTTGTTTTTTGTTTTTATTGTTTTTTTTTTGGCAACGAACAACCTCTAAAAATTTGTTTGGCTAAATGTAATATATTGGTACTCTCGAATCATTTTAACTGTGATGTGCCAAAATGTCTGTCTGTTTTTGCTTATCCATGTTGGCTGCATGAAATAGACACTTCATCAATCAAGATGTTGACAACTGTTAGTCATCATCGTAGAGATGCTAATTAAACCTCATTGTGTTGTTCACTAATTTTTGCCCTCCAAATCTATTTCATGATAAACCGAAACCCCAGTGACAATCACGATGACCTGCGAGTGAGTAAAAATGACATATTTTAGCAAATTATCCCTTAAAATTCTGTCCTGAGTATTGATTTGATTCCATAACCTCTATGAAGCAACCTATTTGTCTCTCAAATCCACACAGGATCTTCTGTAGATGGAGCTGTGAAGGTCTCTAGGTGAATGAAATGGTGGGATTCATTATAACTTTCCATTTCCGATGAAGTTTTTGTCTGTTATGTAATTATTAATTACACTGCCTCTCATTGGCTCTACATACAGCATCACTGGGGGACAATGAGAGCCAGAAAGCAGAGGACAGAGATAATGGAGATGGTAATAATGAGAAAAATGGTGTTAGTAATGGGGACATGGATTTCAGAAAGGACAAGACCCAAAGAAAGAGTCTGACATGAAGCATTATAGCAAGAAGCAGATGGGGGACATTAAAAAGAAAAGCAAAAGAGGATTGGGGATTGAACAAGGACATGGTGGAAAGAGAGACAAATGTAGAGAGATGGAAAGGAAACTGGGTGGAGGACTGACTCTGTGTTCCCTTGATTAGAAGGAAGGGGGCTGTCAAGCACTACGCTGCACATTGATTCCATGGCATGATCAAAAGTTACAGAAAAGTTTCAAGAGCGTATGTCATTTGTAATCTTCTACCTCCTTCAGGAGTCTGTGCCTCATTGTGGTGTGGGTGGTCTTTTAGTTGAGCCCGCATGAGCTCGACACAGATATCAAAGAGCTTAAACCTGGTCTGCTGTTGATCAGAAGTCTGAAAAGACAAAAGAAAAAAGTCCTGTTAAACATGCATCTTAACTAAACACAAGCCCCAGGGAAAAAAAAGTTATTCACTATCAGAACCACAAATATTCTTAACTGTCTCACATTGGCCTTGGTATCTGGACTAGCATCAATTCTCATGAATGATTTCCACTGGGAAGCAAATGTTATTGTGTAGAAATGGTCTGCTATTATATAAGTCAAGTTAAAGAATCTTAGTAACTGACTTGGGTGTAATTTGGCTTTGAATGTTGGAATGTTTCTGACAGAAAAGATAGGCAGTTCAGAAAGGCTGCTGACAGCTTTTATAAGACTCACCTACACAAACACCCTCAAGCGCAAAGATTTGCATTGGTAAACACATTCCTTGGTCTGATTTTATGAACATATTTAAAATATTTTTGGCACTTGATTATATGTTTGCCATTTAACATTGCAGGGTAGACAAGGCGTGCAACCAACGTCTGCATGGTGGAACCTTTGAACCGCTGTGGCATAATTATGTTTGTGAAATCTGAATATCGCATTTATAGATTCACCCTTGCAAAGTAACCAAGACTCAGAAGGCCAGTTATTCCATGCCACGGACTTCAAATGGCTTCGTAACAGCGCAATGGATATTCTCTCTTATATTCAGCTTGAGCTGTTCATTGGGCCAGGATGGAATTGGGGCAGATTCAAAAGGAAACACACATTTCAATTGAGTGTAAATTGGCCCTGCATTATCTTTCCACAAGTCCTTTCATACGCTGAAATTGACTTGCACCACATTAAAATCCAATGTCATTTTCAAACAGTGCTGTCACCATTGGAGGATAATGACTTTGCTTTTTAGCTGAATGCATTGCCTTGCATCACAGTGTGTGTGTGTGTGTGTGCACATGTGTGAGGGGTGTCAGGGCTTAACAATGGAATAATACATTATTTTCCTGGAGATAAAAGACCACATAAAGATGACAGGTTGGAAGCATATAGCTGTTTTCACAAGTAATATAATATTGCCTCTCAAATACAATTTCGCTGCAGTGTTATAGCTTTGCTTTCCGAGGTCACAATGGTCATTTACTTTAAATCTGCCCCACCGTAGATCTCAAAATTTATATTGTTGTGCATTGCAAATGATTTACTGTAGATTCATTTTCCATTGCTTTTTTTTTTCAGTTGAGTGACTGGAGTTTATAAAACTCCAGGAAGACTGATTGATTTTGGAACTGTAAAAAATGGATCAAAGTTCAGATTGACTTTAGATTTAGACAGCAGAAGCTCAGAAGGGTGCATATTGCTACTGTTTGGGATGTATATGGAGAATGCAGAGAAAAAGCATCATTATTACTGCAGTCAGTATTACAGTGGTAATACAATTGCAGGAACTATGACAGAGAGACCTCCTCCTGTCTTTCATTGTGTTTCTGCCTTCAAATGGAACAATCCAAGCTATGCATCATGTAGCACACCTGGTTCCTATTGTACCTCGTCATTGCTACTATAGATTCCTTATTCCCACCCCCCCCCCCCCCCCCCCAGTGCATCTGGTTCTATTGCATGGACAAGGTGTTAAGAATTATGCTGACAGACCTGTCCATCACTCTGCAAATCCATAGACACAGCATAATATTTGCTAGAACACCCTAAACCTTCCAACTTTATTCTGTATTATACAGAAAATAAGAGACATGAAAAAAAAAGTATCACGGTTTCAACAGAAGTATGAAACAGCACAACTGTTTTCCGTTTTGATTTTAACAATGTTTCTTGAGCACCATATCAGCATACTAGAAAGATTTCTGAAGGATCGTGTGACTCTGAATACTGGAGAAATGGCTGCTGAAAATTCACCTTTGCCATCATAGGAATTAAATACATTGTAAAATATATTAAAACAGATTTTTTTTCTTGAAATGGTAATAATATTTCACAATAATACTGTCTGTACCAGTGGCGGTTCTACAGGGAGGCCTAGGGAGGCCTTTGCCTCTGTAAACATGTCCCTGGCCACCCCTGTGGCCACCCCCGTGCTGAAAAAAAAAAGGTAATATGATTTTACACGCGAGCGCCAAAAGCAGAACCAATGTGACGCAACATTCTACACGGGTAAATTAGTGCAGCGCACCCAAACACTTAGGAACTTAATCAGGGATGCAAACATCGCGCTTTTCGGCGCCTCCCGTTTTTTTCACATCACTTTGGGTGACTTGGGTCTGATTATAATTTCTCAAAGTCATCTGAAGCAATTCCATAGCTTAATGTTATGGACAGAAGACTATTTACATCATTAAATTAAAGTTTACGGAAACCTTGTTTTCTCTCCTCTGCGGCTGTGAATCATTCTCCATTCAGTATTCAAATAGCGCGCACCTCGTCCATTTTAGAGCCGTTAAATATGAGAGTTGCGACACTCTTTGATCTCGCCGCCACGCTGTCACGTGGTTCACGTAGCTTTCAATAGTTCCAAACGACTCCGCGCTGTCAACCAGTTTGAATGGTTTTAAGCTGGACAGACAGCTGCAACTATATTTGCAGAAATTAGTCCTCAATTTCTTTGTACTCCTTCAACATCTGCCTTGTGTCTTGTTGCTGCATCTTGCCGTGGTTTTATGTTTTTTTCACAGTAAACTGTCTTCAGCAACCTTGTTAGCTGAGTTTGGCTGTTCCTCACCCAGTTGTGTTAATGTTAATATTACTGTATATATTGCTAAGACACATTCACATAAATATATACATGCACAACAAGTGAATATCAATGAATGCCAGAAGCTGCTCAGTTTTAAGGCAAGGAAGAATGTAAACAGTGAAAAATATACAAGGCAACCAATTCCATTCAACAAAACATTTAATTAAACATTACATCCTGTGAGAGGGTAAGTAAACCAGCTTCATCATCACTCCATTGCTTAAAGGAACCATAAGCTCCCCAGCCGGGCCATTGCTCCACTCCCCACCGATAATCCATCCTGCTGAAAACAAACAGGACAACACACACACACATTGATGGCTTACAGTGTATGGCTTAGCAAATTAAATCCCACCTGTTCGACAGCTGGAACTTAAATTACTGTTACTTTATCTAGGTGTAGAGTCTTGGTTTAGATTTATTTTTCACCTCCGAAAAGAGAGAAATATTGTAAAATGTAATGCAATCAAAAAATACTTAATATTTACAAAGATGTATTCTGGTTTCATGTGTATACTTCCCATTACACACACGAGACTGTTAGATTAAAGAGCCATGAACATGAGTTATGCAGCTGAAATACTTCACTGTATTCTAAATAACAACTATTAAAATCATGACTTCAGTTTTTTGGTCAAATGTCAGCCTCTTCAACTTAAAAACAGATTAATAATCTTTCTTTTTGCAGTTACACTTTTTATTTGCTGGGATAATCCACATTTATGCTACATATCATATAATCACAATGCACTGTCTAACAAACGGTATGTCTAACTTCAATGACTAAATTAACCAAGGAACAACCTTGCAAGATACAAGCTACCCATGTTATCTAGTTGAGCTAGCAAAAAAAAAAGATTAATAATACTAGCTAAACTGACTAAAGTTAATTGTAATCAGGTGTACTAATACGGTCGCATACAAGTGTAAATCACTTTAACAACAAATCTAATAACCGACGATAAACGTTGTATGCCAACGAACTTAAAGAAAATTTGAGGTAAATGTAGCCCAACATCAGATTATGGTAGTTAATATTAGTTAAGTGTTTGTTACTTAAGATAGCAGCGATTAAGAGTCTACCAACCTCCAATAAACATTAATAAAGCTGGCTAAATAAAATACAACTATTATATAGATTCATGAGAGGTCGGCTAATGCATTTAAATGTCTAAAATACAGTAATTTCATCAACTTACCAGCACGCGTACTTCAGAAACATTGAAATTGTGAGGAGTTCAGCGCTGGAACTATCAGTGTTTGGAACTATTGGCTGCTCCACAACACGCTTTACTTCCGCATTCCAAAGTTCCTATGGCAGTCTATGGGAGTGTCGCAACTCTGTTTTTCAATGGCTCTGGTCCATTTACACCAGGATCCATGGTAAAACTCTCTCCAATATTATATACTCACATTATAATGCTTGATCTGTAGATAAAAAGGCTGTGGATTTGCATAAAATGACTTTATTTTGTGTATTTATATTTTATGTTTGTTGCTGTTTTTAAAAGACTCGCTTTTGCCTGTTAGATCACACAAATGTTTTAAAAGCCGTAAACTTTTAAAATCACTTTGTGAGCTCAGTTTTGAAGCGTTTCATATTATCATGGTTTTGCGCACTGAAAGGTTATTAAAAGCTTATTATATTTTTAGTCTGCACAATACATTTAAAATGAGCATAATTTAATTGTATATTATTTCTGTGTAGTGTAGTGTAAGCATTATAAATATATACACTTCTGAATTCTTGACATTCATATATAACTATTAAATTGTGAAATGTATGATTGCCTGATTTAATTTTATAAAAGTACTAATAGTAATTTGTTTTTATTAACATGTTTAGATTGTGTAAAATTACTGTGTAGATTTTTTCAAGAATTACTTTTTGTATTTATTTGCATTACATTTAAATAAAATATGTTGCCATTTATAATGTGCCCCTCTGGTTAAACACTGGCCCCTCCTTGGCCCCCCTAGTAAAATTTGTCTAGAGTCGCCACTGGTCTGTACCAAAATAATTATCAAATAAATGCAGACATAGTGAATATAAGAGACATTTCTCAAACATTTCAAATAATAATGAAACAGATAATAACAATACTGAAACATTATTACTTACACAATGGATGGTTTTGAACATTTTGGCTTATTATTATTATTTTATCAGAATATTTAGTGAAATAATGCTGTCCATCTCTGTTTAAAATGCAAGCTTAATACTGTCATCCTAATTAAAACAATATGTTTACCATAACATCCTTTTTTTTAATCATCCCACTTTCATTTTTTTTCCCCCCACAAGAAGCATACTGTACCAACGGACACATACATATGTAATAAGGACTTAAATAAGCCAAAGTAAGCATGCATGCGGCAAACACTTTGAGCTCGTACGAGTGTTAAAACAGCACTGGCATTTGATTTAAGTTTTCTTTTTGCAATCTTGCCACATTCATTTTCTTAATCATCATTTTGGTCCCTAATCCTCTCTTACACAAGGTTGGCATTAATGGTTTCCTCTGAAGAGCAACAAGACCTTTCCCCATCCACCCCAGCTCCACACCATGGATACAAGCTACCAGTAATTTCCCACCTCGCAGACAGGATGACAATAAGGTACTCAACAAACACACACTGCCGACCGTATCGCACACATGCACGAACACACAGCACCTGACTGTCCACATGCTTAAAACAGATGAACTTTCATGCTGTCCAACATGGTCTGTTGCCATTTTTAATGTGAATTAAAACTAGGTAAATGCCACCATCGCTCAGTCAATAATTCCCCACATGTGCTGGCTATTCCCATTGAGTGTGTCCTTTAGCAAGGCTATGAACACAGAGAGCGAAAATTCTGCACAGCTGTGAGCTGTTTAATTTCAGTGCACCAGTAGTGACTGATATGGCATTTGACTTTTTGACTGTGCTGAAATTTGAGCTTGTTAGAGCGTCATTACAGAGTTAGGTTACTATGTTGTACATTTGGTCAGATTCAAATCTGTGTGAATGCTAATAGCAAAATTAGTTAGACATTTATTGGCCACATAGTAACAGTTTTGCATTGGAGAAATCTTTAATAAAACTGTCCATTTGGGAACCTCTATATCAGCAGCTCTTATTCTTTTTTTTCTCCAAGCAAACACAAACCCACAGGTCTAACCTGAAGTGGCCCTGCTGACCGCCTTCTTTTCCGACTCAGGCTACTGATTGACTCCTCTGCCAAATAAAGGGAAATACACATATTTTCCTCCCAGGAGGTTCAGGTCAGCATGCCGCTTATCTGGGCTCTTGCCCTCTAATTACTGCTGAAGAGCAATATATTTGCTCTGTTTGTCATTCATTTATGAGTTATTGGCTGTTAAAATTGAGTTTACAGCCAGAGCCTAGGAAAAAAACAGGTTTTAAAAAGGTATATATGCATTTCACATGTCTTTGTTTGGTGGATTATCTTGAAGGATTGCAAATTACTAACCCTCAGTATGAAATATAATATTTCCAAATGCATTGACAGTGATAAGTCACGAAAGACGTGTGCTAATGAGATAGTAACAAAAAAAAGACAGAAAAAACGAAAAGACGAAAAGACAGACATTTTAATCTTTTAAAACCCAGGCAGTAGGCACATTGTTAGACAAACTAGGTGTCAGAGTGTTGAATTTTATTTTATTTTTTTCATAAAAAGGTTATTTATTTATTTCCGACTCCCATGGTGAGCTTTAACGAGATGCAGGCTCTTTGAAGAGTTAGCCTGTCACACTTAATAGTTGGCCTTTCTGAACTTGCTAAGCTGCCTCTCCCCACGACATGCATGCCAGTCAAGGAAGGGTTCGAACAGTGTGCATTAAGACCTGCTCGGAGATAGCTATGATTAAAACAGAGCGCACAGCATTTGTGCTGGAAAAATGACAGCGCTGTGTCTCTGTGCCGCAGCGGAGAATATTGTAACACACATATTTTATCACAGGCAGATATGTAAGGAAGAAATTCCCTCTTTGTTGGAGATTTTCTTTACATGAGCGTAGCTGGTAATGAAAGGAGCGATGGCATCTTCAAAGTGCTGCCAAGCTGTGCGTCTGCATTTTAAACTTTAATATGCATTTGCTTGTTTTTGACCTAAAGAGCATATTTCACATGCTGAGATGATGTATGACAGTGCAGGGTAGATATAATCTGGATATAATCTCACCCTGTAAATCCTCCAAATGTTTGTAATCATTATTAATGTTATTAAATTATAGGAGGTGAGTTCTATTCTACTGCAAAAAAAAAAATTGTGGCATTTTTTACATTAATCAGATCACACATTCATTACATTAATCTTCAAATGAGCAAAATCAATGAAAAACAAAGAGTGAGAAAAATGAAAAAGGTACTGGTAATTTCATGCCAGGATGTTAGCTGCTATAGATTTACAGCCAGTTAATTTATCTGCTGGCAAACAAATGCAAACTTATTTAGACCAAGCATGCAAAGAGAAATTCCAAAACCTCTCTTTGCTTGTAAATGACAAGTTGACTTTTTGCTCTTCTTTTCCTAATCAAGCACACTGAGCCAGGTTGAAAAATTTCTGAATTTAATTTCTGTCCAATCTTAAAATGCTTTGATCATAATGACCTCAAATGCTAATTTGGGCTTTAATGAACTCCTTCATGTTTATGTCTAATTCAAGGGGGTTACACTTACTGGAATCAGGGAATGGCTTTGAGTGACATGCGGATGGCAATTAGGGATCTCGGCAGGAGGGTAATTCCTAATTTTCATATCTTATGTCCTCCTTACCTGCTTTCACCTCTTCTTGGTGCTCTGTGTTGAGAATGTGCGTCACAATTGATTGCACAAGCTCAGTACGGATAACTCTCTCAAACTTTTCACTAGAGTCATATTGGAAGGGAAAACTTTAAGTATATATCTCTGCGTTTTACACACGCATCAAATACATAAGGCTGAAGAAATTGCCGATGTATGCGCCGTGAAAAAATAAGATCATGTCTCATGGTCAGCACTTTCTGTCGACTCTATTTCTGTCAACACTATTTTCTGCTCTCAGCTTTTGTGTGTTTTCTCCTTCTCTCTGCTCTCCATCTCGCTCTTTCATTTACCCCCCTTTTATACCCTTCTTTTTCTGGTCGCCAAGGTTGACATTTTATGGGCCTTGACACATAGGTATCATTGTATAGATTATACGGCCATAGAACTCGGGCGCAAATAATTCCACACCTTCTCTTTTTCTATAAAAAAATCCCTTTTTTCTGTTCTCTTCAGTACTTGAGAGGGTCCATGCAGCGGTTTTACAACAGTTCTTCTTTTCTTAAAGTAACTGTGACACTGTTAACTGTGACACTGTGACACTGTGACACTGTTAACTCTTATTCGCTTTGAGGACAAATACAGTGTGCTAGTATGATTTAGCAGATATGAAAGTAAATTGAAATTAAATTATTTAAAACTTTATGTATGAAAGTCCATACATAATGAAGACTTTGAGGGAGTCTTTGGAAGCAGCCTGAGATAATCCAAATGTTGACAGCCGTTTCAAATTATGTAAAAAAATTCTATACGGTTTATGCAGTTAAAAATGTATTTCCAAGTGACCTGCAGTACTGTCAATTTATCATGCCATTGAAGTCAATGAAATATTTGTGCTCTCTGCATAAATTCACAAAATCATTTGAAACACTGCAGGCAGTGTGAGGCACCGCAGCATTTTATATATTTATATATAGAGGAGTATTTTAATAACTAGTTGATTTTTCCCTGGGCAAAAGTTTTAATCCCAGACATGCAATGGTTAAGCACTGGAAACTCCGACTGCATAAGCAGGTCCTCCAAATGTCTTCCCCAATGGCAAGCACTGCTCATTAGTTAAATAAGTTGTGAGCATATTGATTAGAGGCATCTAAATTAGCCCCTCGCCAAGGAGCAAGAGAGGCCCCTTCAGGGGAACACACTTAGAACGAAGGACAGTGAGAGAAAAATAAAAATAAAAAAAAGACTTGAAGTCTCAAAACATAAAACTTCAGATTGTATCCACCTGCCCTCCTAAGCAATGTCATCATTTTCTTAAGGCCGTTTCAGTTTATTTTAATAATGAGATTTAATCCTTTAAATTGTCCAGGTGAGATAGTCTGTGGTGTGCTGTGATATTGTTGGAATGTCTGTGGTTTAAATGTAAGCTTTTCTGGATTTAGAATGTACGAAGTCTGCTTTTTTTTGTAATGTACAGTGCCTGGATACGATTGCTTTGATAATATTGATTGATTTATTGATTGATTTCCCGGTTTTTTTTTTTTTTGTTTTTTTTTTTGTAGATACACTAGGGGCCATACTTATTATTATTATATTTGCAAAGTATGTGAAAAAAAAAATATTTAGTGTAGGGTTAGGCGATATAAGTACAGCCAAATTTCCTTCAAGGCAAATTAGATTACTTGGCAGCCATCTTGCTAACTTCTCTGGCCAGCTATTTTCTATATGAGCATGGCTCCTACTGTATCTACTTAAATGGGGGAGTACCTAATCTAAATTACTGTTTTAACTAAATTACTGTACATTTCAACATAACTCTTTTCAAATTAAGGAACAAAATCTGACAGTGATTGCATCGTAAATTGAAGGAACTTTCAATTACATAAAGTACATAAAGGAACTTCACCAGAAATGTATTGAAATTTGGTCCTCATCCTAAGGTAGGTGATATTTTACATAAATATCAATTATCTTATAGTTGAAAAGACTGACATGGTTTTAAAGCTATTTTTATTCACATGCAGTATGTAATACACATATGCACTGTAGTTCAAGAAATGACAAATCTTCCACAGGGAGAAGGGTTTCTGTGAATATGCAAAAAAAAAAATTATCGGATAGGCGTTTCATCCACACAGGTCCCAGAGTGGATAAATCTGATAACACCGTCTTTGCGTTTTCGTGTGGACGGGATCATCCGTATATTTTCTGAAACGATGATGACATCACCCCAAGTGTTGACCCTAGTCAGACACTGCTACGTCACATAAGAGCAACAACAACAATTGTTTGTATACAGTGCGAAAGGTTTATGCGCATGTTCCAAGTCTTCTTCTTCATTTTTAGTGTATCTGTGTGGCAAAATTACAACTCCACATACTGATCTGGCATGTATACTACGTCATTTTCAGTTGGTTTCACTGGTTTTGTGTGGACGCAGATATTTCTTGATATCACGCAGTGTGGACGGGATTTTTTTTTTAGAACGAGGGAAAAAAAAATCGGGTTGGGGTAAGCTCCGGCTTCGTGTGGACTTAGCAAGCTCAGTTTTGTACCTCTGTATTTGTAAAACACGGTAAGGCCTTGTCTCCACCATGATAGAAAAACAAATATGCTTGTGTGTGTGTGATGTGGTTCTGTGGTCTTGAGTGTGGTTTGGTCATGCGGAAGAGATGTTGGCCTACATTCACCCTCTTAGACATCCCCTATCATAAATTAGGCATAGACACCACCGGTATTTACATAAGACCTCCCTCATCTCAAAATAACTCCCTCTCGCTCCTGCAAGTGCCCATTTCAAATCTCTTGATCTTTTTTCTTTTTCACTCCTCCACTCACAAGCACTCAAATACAAACCACTGACACTTTTAGCACCAAAACGTAAGTATAAAATGGACCAATTTGTGTGTGAATAGTCTTTCCTCATGCAGAGAAAAATAAGCAACAGGTTACTTGGACACAAGCCTTGAAACATAGTCTTAGTTCTCCGTTTCGCTCACAAGCCTTCACCTCTCGTCTCTCGTCGCCCCTCCTTGCTTTTGTTCCATTTTTTGATTCTCCCCTCTCTTCATTCCCTTTCTTTCTCCTCCCATCTTTCCCTTTCTCTAACTTTCTTAAGATGCCACAAATCAAGGCTGCGCTCCAGAGGCTAGTGCCCAGGGGAGGCCTAAAGCTATTCTCCAATTAGTGTCAACACACAGACAAATACCACATTTACACAGCCCAGAGAGAGAGAGGGAGAGAGAATAAACGAGTGTGACAGCAATTCCAACAAACAATCTGTGCAGAGCATACAGACAGATAGCTACAGCAGAGCACGATCTGCCACTCAGTATCCTCATTTAGTTAGCTTGCTGGAACATGAACAAACTCAAACTCACACAATTAGCCGGTGGTCATTTGGGATATGACTTTGTGGAACTGTGGTGGTTAGGGTTCATCTTGTCTGCTCTTCGTTTTGACTTGAGCTGCTCAATGTTGTTGTTTAGGAGGATGGTAGGTTTTCTCAAGGCAAAGTCAATCCAAGTAGCGTGGGGACCTGTGCTGCGAGTTCATGTTAGGCAATGATCTGGTAACCTTGGGACGCTGTGTAACCTTACCTTTACAATATATGCTAAAAATACATTGCTGACACTCCAGGAGTCACTTATAGCTGGAATTTTTACATTAAAATACTTTCTCTTGTAACAGCTTAATATGCAGGGACAATGAAAGTGAGCCAATTGTAGGTTGATTTCCCAGAAAATTGTACTGTCCGCTCTGTTCCATAGCTTGTTTTAGCCAATCACCTAAGCTACAAGTCAGGAATAATTACTCTTTAGCTGCATAAAAATGACAAGAACTGCCTGATCATTCTATCTCAATATTCATTTCTACCTGCCTGCCTACAAAAAAAGATTTCCAGTTCAAATAAATGCTGTTCTTATGTGATAATGACAATTAGAAATGTTTCTTGAGCACCAAATTAGAATGATTTCTGAAGGATCATGTGACACTAGACTGAAGTAATGGGAATTAAATCACAGGAATGAATTACATTTGAAAATATATTAAAATAGATTTTTTTTTTGTACTGTATATATTTAATCAATTAATAAAAGTTGTATCACTTCTTTTAAAATCCTATTTTCAAAAAATCTTCCCAATCCAAAACTTTGACAGAATCTTAGTGTGTTCAGTTTTTAAAAAACAAACATCTTTGCAAGCGCTGTATATTATTTTCATATCAGAAATATATTTGGTGATCAGGTAATTAGTATTGGTGAATTTAAGCATAATAGGCAGATTAACATACTGTGACAATAATATCAATGACAATGATCTATTTTAAGCATATTTGAACATAGTTAATTAATCTCATTGATTAAATACAATGAACCTATCGACCTATGAATTTAATATTCTATATCTTTAATTTCAATCATGTCTAGACAATGAAACTGTAGATATGACAAATGAAGAGGAAATCTCTTTTTCTCGCTCTCTCTCGCTATAACACATCTTCCCATATTACAAGAACGTCTGAAACCTCTCCGCGTTCCCTCTGCGCCCTGCATTAGCTGTGGCCTGTGGCATTCCTGTATGTTCTGAGAGCTTGTGAGGGGCACCATATCCATCAGCCTTAATGCTACTGGTGTATGCCCCAGGGCGGCCATCTTCACTCCTTCCCATCAGCCACGGTGGCTCTTCATCAGAGCCCCGCCACCGTAACCTGAACGAGCAGGTCCCGCTGAGCAGCACATTAACGCACAAATCTCATCCTTGATCACCACACTGCCATGAATCTTCCATCCCACTTACTTAATCTGACATAACAGTGTTGCCATGGCGAATCCCTGAAAAATGCTATTCTCTCCATGATCTTTTTATTTGCGTCTCGCACTCTGTTCTAATTCGTCTACCTTTTTTGTTCCGTTACATTTCTACTATCACCACTCTGACTTAATTTTCTCTCTCGCAAACTCTATTGCAGCTATTGTGTTGTCTCTTAGAGGAGTTTCTGGGTTTACCGCATCAATTAAAGATAAGCCTCAGCTCGTGCTTTCCCCAGTGTCAAACACACAGCTGTGTTGAGCTCCAGGACCAAGCCGATCCGACTTCTGATCCCTTGAAACACTACTTCATTACTCTTTCATTCAATTCCACTATGGGCTTGCTCTTTCTGTGACCGTAATCAAACATGACCTCTACATTTATCCATTAGCATCTTAAACCGAGAACAAGAGCTGCTTAAAAACTTAATTTATGAGAGAGGTAGACACTAACTGGTTCATTACCTTTTGGGTTTGAGTTGTAGAGAGGAACAAACTACAGAGCAAACAAAGCGTGCATGAAAGAAGTAGTAAAATTAGGACTCTAACATCTTGGTTTCAGGTGCATGTAGACTAGGGTTGAAAAAAAAATCTTCAGATTTTCAGTCACTGTAATGTTTCCTGCAGCTGTCGCTACACTCAGGACACCAAATCTACCCCTTTCCATCACAATAACGCCACACTGTCAGCCTTGAAAATTCCAATTTGGTATTGCAAAAGTCTCGGTTTGAAAACCATTGGTGTGTTCAACCCTGTCTGGAAAGTTTCTCAAGTTAACCAAGACACCACAGAGCGTTGGGAACATGACTGTGTTTATGAATTTAACACAAAATTGTATGTGTATATATATATATGTGTGTGTGTGTGTGTGTGTGTGTGTGTGTATACACACACAAAATAAAATCATAATTTTATATTTATATATATTTTTGTTAATAATTAAACACCTTTTTCTTCTTTTGGCAAGGATGCATAAGTGACAGTTTAGACATTTATATTTTAATTGTATTTCTATTTTAAATAAATTATGTTCTTTTGTATTCTTCAAAGACTCCTGAAAAACCATAAATAAACAAATAAATAAAAATTAAGCTGCCCTGTTTTTGACATCAAATATCAGAATGATATGTGACACTGAAGTGAAATTCAACTGAAATTCAACTTTTCAATAAAAAAATACATTTTTAAATATATACAAAAATAATGCTATTTCTTTATAAATATATTTCACAATTGCACTTTTTTATCAAATAAATGATAAAAGCCTTGATGAGCATAAAACATTTCTTCCAAAAAGATGCACAGATCTAACCAACCTTTTGAATGGTTGTGTGTTTTGCAACAAAAATTTGCTATTTAAATATTTGCTGTGATGGAAAAAAAAATGACACTGTTATATTTTATAAATCAGTATAATAATTATCAATATGATCTTGATATAATGCATTTTATTTTGTATTTTTTTTGACACATACTATTAACTACTAATTAATTAAATGTATTAACGTTAAAGGAATAGTTCACCCAAAAATTACAAAGTTGTCATCATTTACTCACCCTCATGTTGTTGAATACTGACAAAAAAAAAAGATATTTTAAAGAATTCGGAGACGCACTGAATTTTAACTGAATTTTGAAGAACCAAAATAGTTGTTGGTCCCTATTAACTTCCTCAGTACGGAAAGAACTGTCACACTGGAAGTCAATGGGGACCATCAACTGTTTAATTACCAGCATTCTTGAAAATATCTCTTATGCTCAACATGAGAAAGAAACTCAAACAGGTTCGGAATGACATGAGGGTGAGTAAATTATGCAATTTTTTTTTCTCTTTAATGTATTAAACATGAACTAACAATCAACAGCTTCCAGAGCATTTATTAATCTGGGTTAACTTTAAACTCTAAATATCCCAAGTAAGGAACTATGCTTACATGATTGTGTTTGTGATTGTGATTGTGCATTTCAAACCATTATTGAGCTGTATTTTTGCATTGATATGGATAATCTGTTGTCTTAAATACATATTTTATATTTCACATCTTAGAATGGATTTTGCAACCAAATTGACTAACTCCGTTCACTCTAAGCATAAAGTTAATAATTCAAATATTTACTTTTTATGCTATTGAAAGGCAGACCCGAGGGGAAATTTGGACCTTGCATCTAGATCAATTTAAATACAAAAAGAACGATTACTAGGCACAATAGCGGTAAAGATATGTACAAAGCGCAGGTGTTTTGTTCCCGTGAGATTGGTTTTCTTAAATGAGAGTTATTATTCTACACCTTTGACGTTGCTTTGCTTTTTTCCCCTAACATAATTTATTTCATTCCTTCACTATCTTATATTCTATCCCTTTCAATTCATTTTTTTCACTCTCTGTCTCTTTCTCTCATGGCAGGGCAGGTAACAGCGCAGCTCAGCGTGGTGTAGTGACAGAGACAGCGGGTGTGTTTTGGCATGAGTGTGGATTACAGGTCCAATCCATACCGTAGCTGTTTAATACTCCGTCACATTATGAAAATCCCCCTTGCTTTCAACACACGGTTGGTGCTTGTCTCTGCTGATATATATGCTATTTTACAATCGGAAGATAACTTTCAGTTTGGCTTCAGACTTTTTCACAGGCTCTCTGCTGTGGGTAAGATGTGTAATAAATCTCGTGTTGTTCAATAAATAATGGTCTATTGGTCTAAACACCCTTTTGCTGTCGTTCTGGAATTGTTTTAATCTGCAAAGTGTCACTGTTCCCTCTAAGCTGGGACGAATAGGATGTGGTCCAGAAACTTGCATTAAAAACTCAGTGATTTTCTTTTATAGTTTAAGTCCTGTGTAACCCACAATACTGTCACTGAAGGAATAAATAGTATGATTGTTGCATCTGTTACCTGCATACATGCTCGTTCTGTCTGCCAATTGTGCGGTTGCTGTAAAGCAAGAGCGGTGTGTGTCGCACCTCACAAACAAGCTCGAAGAAGATAATAGTCACAGTCTTTTGCCATAGACGGTGGGACTGTTCCCATAGCGGAAGCTGATGACAAAGCACTGGCAAAAAGTCAATATCAATTACCTCTCGTCTCTCAATAGCGAACCACTGAGTCACTCAGCTACGTCAAACCAAACAACAGCTCAATTATTTCAAGCGTTTTCAATCACAGGGACACTTGGGCTCTTTTTAAAAGTTGTGCTGCTTGCTTAGTTGAGGAAATAAAAGAGAATCAATTAGCTCACAGTGAGGCTCTTTGCAGAGTAGAAAATCCTCACTGCCTTTTACAAGCTCCTGGGTTAACAGACTTAAATGGATTGTGTAGTTGCCACTAAAGGCTGGAGCTAAAACAGTATTTATTGTGTTTTTTTTTTTTTTGGGAGGGGGGGGGGTGGTGGGGGTAGTTGATAAGCAACTTTGCAACTTGAGCAGTCACAGGTGTCACACCTCAGAACGTGGCTCATCCAATCAGTTTTGTAAGGATTTTCTTTTCTTTCTTTTTTTTTTGACTGTTGAGTGTTTTGTTTTTAACTCGAGTGTTTATAATTAGAAGCAGCTGTTTTTGCTAATCACTTGTCATATTTGTCATGAATAAATACTGTATATCTACTGGTTTATGTCAAAGTTAAACCTTTGATGCGCTAGCTATGCAATCCCCTTCTAATGGACATTATGGGTCTAAAATGACCCGTTTTCATTTCCTATATAATTTGTCAAAAAAAAAAAAGAGGAACTGTGGAGATTCAAGGTTTTCACCAGACAGCAGTAATATATATTATATACTTGTATATAATAATGATCTTGTTCAACTTTTATTTTGTTGACCTAGCATTAGCTAGCTAGAATACAATATGCATGTCAACAACAAACTAGCTAATAGTATTGGATATGTTTCGCTTTCTCACTAGTAATGGATTTCACGGTCAAGGTAACCTCTAATCATCTTTCACAATATATCAAATATGTTCTTTGGTAATAAATGATAAAATAAGACATACATGCAACAAATATACAAAAGCAGCCATATTGAGTTGTGAAATCTGTGGCAAAGGTAAAATAAACAATGATTTGTGGAAATAAAAAAAAGCTATTTAATGAATACCTGAATAATAAATGATAAAATGCATTTAATTCAAAAATTAGACACTCAACCATGATTGAAAAAAAAACAAAAAAAAACATAAGAAATTAATATGGATCATTTTAGACCCATGTAGTGCATTAAGGGGGTAGTGATGCAAAAAAAAAAAAAAATGTATATATATATAATTTGTTTTATTAATATTTATTTTGGGGAAATATTCTGTGGTCTGTTGAGACAAAAGCATATATATATGTGTTTGTGTGTGTGTGTGCATTGTGTATAGCAGAGTTGAAGGTAAATTGCATGTTTCTCTTCCTCTGTCTCTTTTTCTCTTTGTTCAGCACTTGTTTCTGTTCTATGTTCTATTCTGTCTAATTGACAGACCAATCAGTGTGGAGATGTTTCATCCTTCCCTCTCTCTTCCTTCTCCCTCCATTTCTCATCCCATCACTCCCTGAGAAACCTGTGAAGGCTGTAGTTGAAAAGTGAGCGAGAGAGACAGAGAACTAAGGAGAAGCAGAGAGTGCAGGAGACGGGAAAGGAAAACCTCTTTTGCTCTGGCAAAAAAACTCAGCTGGGCAGTGGACAAAAGAAGTGGGCTGTGGAGTTGGGAGGTTTGAGACAGTCTGAACATTCTGTTCAATTTTTTTTTCTTCTAACAATGTGAGCAGCAGTGGAAATGTTCTCTTTCTTTGTGGTGTACTCCTTGAATTTTAGTGCCAACTCTTACCACACTCAACAAATTCATGACTGTCCACTTGTCATCCCTTCTCCCTGGAGTTGCTGTCTTACTGCTGTCTAAGGCCTAAAATTTTGCTTCCCGGCATAATATTTGCACTTCACATGAAATAAATGTCTACTTCTCCAGTAAAACCATCCACTGAATCGAGTATTTTTGACAAGACCAGTACGATTTAAATCTACACATTCCTGATAAAACCACTAAGAAGTTTAAACTGAAATGCTCTGCAAGCCATTTAAATTGCTCACTCTTGCTAAATAAATTAGATTAGAGCAGCTAATATGTAACTGCAAGTCAGTAAGAGTAAAGTGACGACAAAATATTAATTTCATTTTAATGACATTTTCATTAAATGTGTAAAAATGATTGCTAGAAGTACCTGCAACCAAAAGCATCCGTAATAACTGTTTTTATTCAATAATGTTTCTCTAAAATGCAAATAAGCTATCTCAATTTGAAGATAATCAGCGTTGACCTTTAGAATTTGTAAACCCTTTCATGAATCATTTAATGTTTTACTCTGTAGTTACTATAACTAAATCATGGTCAACTTGTGCTGTTATGTCAAGGAGTTCTGAGTTCTGAGGTATTTTTGGACTTTCCATTAAGGGGAATAAGAGGAAAATCCAGCAGACCCATGTCCCACAGACCCATGTACACCCAGAGCAATTACACTAATGTATTTCATTGTGTAGAGCCTGCTGTACTAATGACTGCAACATTTCAGCATTGCTGCCACTGGCTGTTGCGATGGGCAGATAAATGAGGCTTGTATCTGGATTTATATGTGGATGTGAGCGCTGTGTTTGGCTGATCTTGTCTGTGTAGTACAGTCGATTTGGTATGTTTGTGTAGCTGAGCTATGCTGTGACTGAACTGCTAGGCAGAGAGCCAGTCCAGGCAGCCAGAGAGCCACTCTCCCGGTTAATCGTCATGGAGATTCTCCC
Organism: Carassius carassius; assembly: GCF_963082965.1. NCBI lineage: Eukaryota > Metazoa > Chordata > Actinopteri > Cypriniformes > Cyprinidae > Carassius > Carassius carassius. The sequence goes on along the minus strand of NC_081783.1, from coordinate 12,631,099 downwards.
ATTCCATTAGGCACCTTACGATATGCCATAACCAGCGGGCGACTGGCATCAGTCTTAGAACTGAGAATGAGCCAAAACCCCAGCATGGGCACTGCCCCAAAACACACAACACACCAACAGGACACAACACATCTAAGGTGCCAGCAGATCTCATTTCACCTTAATACATTTCAAACTAATTTGAAACGGAAATACAAATTTTTGTCCCAATTGCTTTTGAGTTGCCTTATTTTTGTCCCTTGCCTGAATGAATCCTATTTAAATTCACCAATAGCTACGTAAGTTCTATATTTTAGTAATCAGTTGGATGACTATTAAAAATAATAATAATAAAAAAAAAAAAACGCTGTGGTTCAGTAAATGATTCCAGAATTGGAATATTTTTTTTTTTCAAAAAGATCAAAAGCCTCTTTTTACAGTGAATATATACACTGAACAAAATTAGAAATGGAACACTTTTGTTTTTGTCCTCATTTTACATGAGCTGAACTCAAAAATCTAAGACTTTTTCTATGTACACAAAAGGCATTTTTCTTTCAAATATTGTTCTGTCTAAATCTGTGTTAGTGAGCACTTCTCCTTTGCCAGGACAATCCATCCACCTCACAGGTGTGGCATATCGAGATGCTGATTAGACAGCATGATTATTGCACAGGTGTGAATTAGACTGGCTACAATAAAAGGCCATTCTAAAGTGTGCAGTTTTATCACACAGCACAATGACACAGGTGTCGCAAGTTTTTAGGGAGCGTGCAACTGGCATACTGACTGCAGGAATATCCACCAGAGCTGTTTCCTGTGAATTGAATGTTAATTTCTATACCATAAGCCGTCTCCAAAGCCTTTTCAGAGAATTAGGCAGTACATCAAACCGGCCTCACAAACGCAGACCACGTGTAACCACACCAGCCCAGGACCTCCACATCCAGCATCTTCACCTCCAAGATCATCTGAGACCAGCCACCCATACAGCTGCTGCAACAATCGGTTTGCATAACCAATTAATTTCTGCACAAACCTTCAGAAACCGTCTCAGGAAAGCTCATCTGCATGGTCATCGTCCTCATCGGGGTCTCGACCTGACTGCAGATCGTTGTCGTAACTGACTTGAATTGGCAAATGCCCACATTCGATGGCATCTGATACTTTGGAGAGGTGTTCCCTTCATGGATGAATCCTGGTTTTCACTGTACAGGGTAGATGACAGACAGCGTGTATGGCATCGTGTGGGTGAGCGGTTTGCTGATGTCAACATTGTGGATTGCGTTGCCTATGGTGGCGGTGGGGTTATGGTATGGGCAGGTGTATGTTATGGACAACGAGCACAGGAGCATTTTATTGATGGCATTTTGAATGCACAGAGACACCTTTATGAGATCCTGAGGCCCATCGTTGTGCCATTCATCCAAGACCATCACCTCATGTTGCACCAAGATAATGCATGGCCCAATGTTGCAAGGATCGGTACACTATTCCTGGAACCTGAAAACATCCCAGTTCTTGCATGGCCAGCATACTCACCAGACATGTCACCCATTGACCATGTTTGGGGTGCTTTGGATCGGCGTGTTCCAGTTCCTGCCAATATCCATCAACTTCGGACAGCCATTGAAGAGGAGTGGACCAACATTCCACAGGCCACAATCAACAACCTGATCAACTCTATGTGAAGGAGATGTGTTGCACTGCATGAGGCAAATGGGGGTCACATCAAATACTGACTGGTTTTTGGACCCCCCCAATACAGTAAAATATATATATATATATATATATATATATATATATATATATATATATATATATATATATAGTTCAGATGCAAAAGCCTCTAAGTGCCATCTGAAATTTTCATCTAAAATTAGGATTTTTATCAAGCTCCTATGCTTAGGTTGAGTCATTTTACTTTAATGGCAATGTGCAGGTCCTTTTCCAGGCTATTAAAGTGAAAAAACTGAACATAAATATAGGAGCCTGATAAAAATCCTAATTTTAGATGAAGATTTCAGATGGCATTTAGAGGCTTTTGCATCTGAACTCTTCATATATATATATATATATATATATATATATATATATATTAGCGCTGGGCGATATGGCCTTTTATAAATACTGCGATATTTTTAGGCGATGTCACGATACACAATATATATCTCCATATTTTGCCTTAGCCTTGAATTAAAACTTTGATGCAGACCAGTATGATGATTCTATATGTCTACATTAAAACATTCTTGTTCATACTGCATTAATATGCGCTAATTTTAAACTTTCATGCAAAAAAGGGGATATCAAAACTAAGTCAAAGTTAACATAATTGTATTTATTAAACAGTGAGTGGCACAAACATAAAATTGTCAACAGAAAGTGCATGTTTTGTGCAAAATTGTCAGAGACAACATTTCAAAACAAGACATTAGGGCACGCTTGTGCATGCTGTAACTCACATGGCATTTCAAAACACAAAATTAAAGTGCACTTCTTGTACATAATGCCACAACAATAATTTAAAACAAATAAAAAAGTGCCCTTTTGTGCATTTTGTCATTAAGATGACATTTCAAAACAACACTAAATTTAAGTGCACCTGTTGTGCATAATGCCACTAGGATATTTAAAACAAATATATATAATGCGCTTTTGTGAAGGATGTCACAGGTAATTTCAAAATCAGTAAAATAAAAAATAGCTGCATAATAGGAAATCAAATGTTGGAAAAGGAAGTGTATTTATAAAAATGACCCTCCTTTTAGTTTATTAATAAACAATCCAATGGTTTCAAACACAATACCTAAACATAAAACAATTCACAAAAGGTGAATCTGGTCCATTATGGAAAAGTTTGCAGCTTTAGTTTTGGTTTCTTCTGCATGAAATATATGGCACAAATAAAAAGTAAAAAAATATGTAGTTGTATTTCGTGCATACTACGTTGTCCCTTTGTAACAACAACCAGGGAATACCAGGTTGTTTACAGGTTTTGTGCCAAAAACACAAGCCTATCAACGGCGTCTGGTTTGAGAGATGCTCGATGGCATGTAACTATATTACCACTGGTACTAAATACCCTTTCCGATGGGGAACTGGTGGCGGGCACACACAGATATTTTTTTGCCACATTTTTCAGGTTTGGGAACATTTCCTCATGGTCGTTGCACCACTGCAATAGATTTGCTTCACGGTCAACATTAACAGACTGCAAGTAGGCAGACAACTCTCTTTCAATAAGCTCTCTCTGCGACAGTGTGGCGGAAGATGTTGCTGCAGTTTTAAAGAAGCTGCCCAGGGATTTCTTCCTTAGTGGCTCTTCTGACTGTGATACCGTTGTTGCATCTAGTGTCAGTGAAGCAGCCAACTCAGCTGTGCCCTGGTCAGTCTCATAGAGCATTGCCTCCATCTCGGTTATGGCTCTGCTCTTCATGGCATCCACCTTTTTTTTCTGTGCAGTATGTTATCTTGAACCTGGGATCCACTAAGCCTGCCATGTCCAGCAGGTCGTTAGTGGAAGGATCAGAATACTTCTCCCTCAGGTAATCCAGGATGGAGGCTTTGATAGACTGGGTCAGTGGGGTGTCATTCTCCTGAAGTGCCAAGAGGCTGGACTGGAAGAGATGTGGAATAGGCTTGACATAGGACACTGTGACAGCTCTCACTGGATAGAGCGTCGGTAAATTCCAGGAGAGGTTTGAGAGCCTTGTGCACTGACTCCAGGTCTTGCCAGGTGAGAACGAGAGGCCGGGTTTTCTTGTCTGCAGCCAAGACTTGAGAAATAGCTTGCTCCTGCTCCAGTACCCGCTCAATCATCTTCTCTCGGGATCCCCACCTGGTAGGAGACTCACTGATGAGCTGGTGTGCCGGGAGATTTAGCTATTGCTGCGCTGTGGCCAGGTCTCTCCTCCTCTTCCAACTGAAAGAGAAGCTGCTCACTACCTTCTTGCACACAGCAACAGCACGGTCAATACGGGGGTCCTTCATGCTTCTCTCTGAGAATGAAAACAAACATTTAAAATGTTATAATAATTTAAAAGGGTATATTTTGTGAAGAAATCCACTCAGCCTAACACTAAACTAATTCTTGGTAATTATTTATTTATATAGTACTGTGTAAAAGTGAAGATGCTATCAAAAAATATAAGTTTCAAAATATAAAAAAATGCACAATAAAGAGCAGTCTACTGACACACTAATGCAGAAAAAGAAAGAACATGTAACTCTAAGGTGCCTAAGCTAGTATAGTACAGTTTGTACTTTTTTGGTGGTGATGCACAGCTGACGAGCTTCATTTAAATTCCATGACATGAGAGCACCTTGCAGGCTTTGTGCGATGATCCCGCCAGTGTGATCCTCAGGAAGGAAGCTCGTCTGAAGGCACTTGCTTTTCAACTCCCAATTGTCTATATAGTTGACCGTCAAACTGAGGTATGGCTCACATGTTCATCTGCTCCATATGTCGGCAGTTGTTGAGAAGTGGGTCACATTTACAAGCTGACTGGCCAGCTCTTCCCTCACTTTAATGTACAACTCAGGCAGCACTTTCTATGCAAAATATTTGCGACCCGTAAGATTATATCTTAGGTCAAGTGTGTTGATGAGCTTTCTGAACCCGGGCTTTTCAACAACATTAACCGGGGCCATGTCTTTCGCGATGTGGTGGGTTACTGCACACGTTATCTCCTTCAGTTTTTGACTGTTTTTGTCGTACGGCGTTGATCTGGAAATAGAAGAGGCCAGACTCAGTTGCGTGAGTGCTGGTTGCTTAGGCATTTTCTTTGATATTGCACCGCTCTGAGATGTTGTCGTGCGGAATTTCAAGCACTCTTCATTTTCTAGCGGGTGGGTTCTCAAATGGTGATATAAATTTGATGTACTGCTACATTTTGAAGCGATGCTTTTGCGACAGATTTTGCATATCACCGTTGTTTTTTCAACATCTTCCTTCTTGAAACCAAACTACCGCCAGACGATGGATCCTGTGCTGTTTCTTTTTTTTATTAATTCGTCGTCCTCCATGTGTAACCGTTAGTACCTGCTGCCGCTATCTCTCTGCTGGTCGAGGGCGTATGACGTTGCATGTGCGACAGACTGACGTTTGTAACTATGTGCGTTTGTTTTGTCTCTCTGTGAGAGGGAAAGACCGCGAGTATGTAAAAGTTAATCTACAAACAAGCATCAAAAATAAAATAAAATAAGCTTCTTAACTTAGGTTATCATGGTGATCATTATGCTTGCGCTTCGATGCTAGACAGGACAAGAGGGGGAAAAAACAAAGGAAAAAAAAATGTTCGCGAGTTTCAGGATATAGTAATTTTCTAAATCGCACGGACTACAAGCCACGATATATCGAGTATATTCGTCCCGCCCCAAATATATATATATATAATTTTACTCTATAGTATCTGACTGTGGCAATGTTATTTTGGTGAAATGTATATATATGTTTTTTTTCTTTCTGATTTAATAAATCTCTGTTTAGCTTAGGAGAAGTCACATTCACACTAAGCTGTATCTTATTTCCCAGTATTTTTGAGGTAGCATAACATTGCAGCCATCTTGAACAGACATGGATGGTGATTCAGGCGACTGTTGTGGCAGTTGTTTCAGAATGACAGCGTCTCGTCCACTGTGTTCCTGCTATGGGACACACACACACACACATTAACACACACACTTAGCTGACTGTGCTCAGCCATCGGGAATGATGGCCATTTCATTTGAGTAGGTTCACAGTGTCTACTCACTTCATTCAGGGGATATACAAGGTGTGAGAGAGACCATCAATACCACTCTGCTTTTACACACACACACACACACACACACACACACACAAACAACTATAACATCACATAATCATCACACATAAATGCACCAATTAAACATGTAAAACACACAGAGACGTAATGATTGCTCCTGACCGACTCTCTCTTAGTTACGGGTGATGGGTAGAAAAAATATCTCGCCGTGTTGCTGTAAACATGAGGAGAATGGCAGTAGTTTGGGCTTAGAGTGAGTGTCAAAAAGCATTCACCCGTATGTCACAAACCGCTCTGTCACACAGTGTACACACTCAGACACACACTTCATGGACAAATTGCAGATGGCAAAGTTTTCTACACCGAAAGTGAAGTGTGTGTATGAGAGCCAGAGCAGGGTAAGTGTGTTGTGAGGGGGTAATGGGAAAAGCTTTTGGAGCATTTCACTAGGCCTGTCTTGTCATGGCGGGTTTTTGCAGACACATTCTGACTTCTCCTGACGGGCCTGTATTTTATTTTTTAATTTTTTTATTTTAGCCATCTCTCACTGTATCTTCTGCCTGTAATTTGGCCAAGTTTAGCTTATTGCCCAGTCAGTACTGAGTCTGAGTCAAAGTTTTACATCTGTAAAATGGATCTTTATGACTAGTGCAAGTTTTGACCATTAAAAAATATTCAAGAGTCTTGTACTCTCACAGTTAGCTGACCACAAGCTGTTCAGACTGAGTATGCATTTGGGTAGAAAAAAATTATGAGATTTTTACCAAAGCTGCAAGACTATAATTGGTATTTCTAAAAATCTGTGACTGAATAAAATTACTGTAAAAAAATATATTTTTTTTGTATTGTTTTTTGTATTCATATTCAGAAAAGAAGTACCACTGCAAGTGTGATATAATCTATTTTTATACTATGATTCTATTAAAAAAAATCAACAATTTGTTTGGATGAAGTGTACAAAAGGTAATGTAGGCTACAAATACTTTCATAAATACTAAATCTAAACAATAAGAGTTGATCAACTGTAAATAGCAATTTTGATGTTGAGGTGGAGAGACTGTGCATCCTTTCATCAATTTAAAATGTCATTACCGAAAATAAAACCAAAGCTTCACATTTGCTGTGGAGTCATACTAGCAAGTAAGCACAATCCTTACGAGCAAATTTTGCCTAAGAAAGGAGTAATTATGCCTAGTTAGACTGTATGTTTTCTCACCCAAGGGACAAAAATGAAGCAAAGAAGCAATTAGTTCTAGCAATGACTGTTTGGCATGTTTTCTGTATATGTACATGTGAAGTTCTGTTATACAGCACATGCATAATGTGTGTGTGTGTGTGTGTGTGTGTGTGTGTGTGTGTGCGTGTGTGTGTGTGTGTGTTCGTGAGCATGGCATTTGGTCCATTAGGACATTTCTGAGAAGCCTAGTGGGTGCACTGCATGGAATAGAGCTAATTACATCATTAATCACAGGACAGGGGTTATTTACTAACAAACTGTGTGTGTGTGTGTGTGTGTGTGTGTGTGTGTGTGTGTGGGTTTATTTGTCTCATGTTTGTGCTGATTTTACAGTACATTTGGCTATTTATATATTTATTCATCTGTAGGTTTGTTGTCAATTGTTTTGTAGATACTAATAACCTCCAAGTTTAAAAAAATAAAAGGATGGAACTGAATTGTACTTGTTCATTTATTTATTAATTTTTTTCACCCTGTGCAAACAGTCATGATGGTCAGATGGCTCATAATTTCCCTTGTCTCTAGAATGTTTTTGTCCTGGCTTGTCCCTGACTTCCAGGGATTCAGATGACGTTCCTTTAAAGTCAAAATGAATTGCCATTTTTAACTCATTTTATTTACATAATTGCCATATTCAAGGGTGAAAAAAAAAATACTATTCAAAGGTTTAAACAATTTTTAAAAGTCCCTTATGTTTACCTAGTTGCATTTATAAAACTAATAAATAAAAAAATTATATTGTGAAATATCATTACAATTGATAATTACTGTTTTTCTATTTTTTTTTAAAATATTTTTGGATGATGAAATTTTCATTTTTGGCTTAACTATCCCTTTACATTTAAGGTAGAAGAAGAATTATCTAATAATGCTTGAAAACTATCAAGCAGTCTGCACTTGATAACATGCTCCTAAAATATCACCACAAACACACAGTAGCAGCGTCCGTTCGTCGCATATTTCATAGCACGCCGATGAAACAAACCTCAAAAATGACAATAAGCCCATCTAGTCCGCTTTTCCAAAGTTGGCGAGATGTGTTCAAGACACATTTCATTTATTGTGAGACACATGAAAGGGTGCCACAGAAAAATAATCAAGCCAAGACAAAATTAGCAGTAAAGGCAGTAATAGACAATAGGAACAAACAAAACTGGTGACAGCGATGAGAAGTCGGTATAAATAGCTGTTGAAGAGAAAGACACAGGAGGAGATGGATCTGGTAATGAGACGTTCACATCTACATGTGTCTTTGATATCTGGTGATCTGTCATGTCTCCTCAAAGCTGACAGTGCTTTGCGAGCTCGCTGTCCACTCGAATTGTCTCGCTTTCTTTACCTCTCTCTCTACCTCACTCTTGTCTGTCGCTCCACTCCCTTTACGTTTGTTTGTTGACGAGTAATGATAGCCCTCGCTATCATCCTGACGAGACCGACTCTAGCTATCGACGGCTGCCGACTCATGTGTGTGTGTGTGTGTGTGTGTGTGTGTGTGTGTGTGAGAGTGCGGGATGTGTGACTGTGTGTAGGAGAACTTCTGATGGTAATTCCACCTGATGTTCCGGCCCCCCCTCTGGCAGCATCCCAACCTCATTATGCCAATCATTAAGTTTAATGACTTATAAACCAAGCGTCAGAACTTTACGACTACACTTTGGGAGAAATAAACAGTCGTATCTTTGGCTCCTCTCCTCATCGAGCTACATGTGATTAGCAGATATTTATTTCAAATGGATTGCTGGAATGTATCTGTGATAAAAGTAAGAAACGGGGGCAGGTTATTCGTTAAATCACATTTGAACTTCCTCCAAGCATCGCAAGAGTCACTTTTAGCTAAGTGACTCATAATTTTAACATATGGGTATTCGATACTGAGGCCGGCAGCTACTGGTGAAGTCCTAAACCAATGTGCCGAGCTTCAAACTTAACAAAAAATAAATAAAAAAAACAGGAGCTATGGCCTCTTTTCGCTGCTTTAGTTGTGCCAAATGATTCATCAAAACGGATAAACACACGACAAGAGCTCTCAGGAAGACAACATTATGCAGGGCTTATTTATTTCTAAACAGACAAACCCGCAAGCGCTGAGAGGGGAAGAAATATTGCCTTACATACATTTGTATGTCACATACTCTTTGCACTGCCTTATTTGTTGTAAACATTCGCAGGAGAGGTATATCCTACTTGTCGTGGGCATTTTCATTACATGGTGCTTTAATAACAGTTAATAATGTTAATGTATAACATAATAATGGTTTTATAGTCTAAACATTTGCCTTTGTGAGGGAGTACAGCTGAGCCAGCATCCGACTAAAAATAAGTCCGTAGCTTCCTTAAGTCCGTGCCCTTATCTCGGCAACTGCTTGCACGAAGCAAGACTACAGAGAGCGTGACGGTGATAAATGGCCCGTATCACTAACTGGGAAATATTACAGAAATGCCCTGGCAGACTTACTAGTGTTCCTACTACACTGATGCTGATATGTTGCCTGCTGTGACCAAAAGCAATAATTGTTTGTATAAGGAGATATGCCATTTAGGAATACAATGGTGAGATTGTTAAACCATTATTTAAAGACACTGATGTGATGTAAATGTGTGTATATATTCTTTTTCCACTGTATTTTTACTATTTTATTCTATTGTCAATTGACATCAAAACCTGGAAGGTTTGCACAATGGGGATTTACAGTTTATGAGTGAAACAAGGTCTGTGGAAAATATAAATGGACAAATACTTGGATACTATTTGCATATAAATCACACACACACACATTTAAAACATGAATTTTATATTCTTAGAATAAATGTTTGTAATAAGTAACTGAATAAAAGCATTATGTTGTACCACAAAAAACATCTATCGACAAATTATGTGTACCACAAACCTCATTTTACTCATCAATTAAAAAACCGCAAAATAAAATTTACATTATAAAAGGAAAATGTCAAGGTAACCTATGACTCTTATCTATATATATATATATATATATATATATATATATATATATATATATATATATATATATATATATATATATATATTTTACAACTTGAAACTGTAAAAATATATAAGTAGAATTAATGTCTAGAAATATTATAGACATCTATACTATTGTAGAAATAACTATTGTTGTTATTTACAATAACATTGTTGTTATTATAAAATAACTATATATATATATATATATATATATATATATATATATATATATTATGAATAAACACACCTTGACAATTAACAAAATACTTATAAACAAACCTAATTAATGCTTTAAAAAATTCCGTTGTTAGTTTGTGATGGATAGACTATAAAGTAAGCCTAACCTATTACATTATGTAATTGACATTTTTTTTCAGTACTAACATGCCTTCTGTTCATGTAAATTAGTCTCATTTATAGATAAGCTATATTATAACTATATATGCTTTATTATTTTTTATTATAAATCAAAAGAACTATTTTCATGGTGCAATTAACTTACTAATATATATATATATATATATATATATATATATATATATATATATATATATATGTTTGCCCTTTGACTATTTTTCCCACATGTGGATCTGTCTCTACAGTGAAATTTCATATTTCATCTTCTGTAACAAAGAGCTTATGTATGAGTGATAGTGTGAAAATAGCTCTCTCTGTGTGTGTTGTTAGATCTTAGGCCTTTGGGATATTTTCAAAGATTTTCAGGGACGATGATAAGTTAGAAAAGCCCTTTCTAACATTTTAAGTCCTCTAACATTTGCAGTTATCTTGTAAAATGCCATTCAATCAAACTGCATCAAGAGCAGCTGGTAAAATGAATCCCCTTGAAATCAGACACCTTTAGGATCAGACTGTTCTATTTTATTGTCTGAAATGAAATTCTGTGAAGGTGGGTGTGTGTTAGATGATAGTATCTGTGATCTTCATTCATCATTGCAGTGCTGAATAATAACTCAGAACTGTCAATCAACGAGGAGATAAGCTATTATTGATCACAGTGATAATTCACGGAAGGTCATGTGATTACCTGACATGAACGTGATCATAATTCACAGATAATCGAATTGACATCTGACAGTGTGGTGTAAGCTTATCGTAATTCCAAATTTGCTGCAAGTAATTAAGTATTTAAATATAATCTCAAAATTGTATATATATATATATATATATATATATATATATATATATATATATATACATATATTAGTTTAATGCTTTCTGTTAGTCGGTTTTTTCCTTTGTTGCTCATATATAGGAACATAAGCTTTGTTTCTAATATTATTTCTAATGTTCTTATTCTATTCTGCAGCTGTCTGTATGAAAAGTAGCTAATGACTTTCCACATGCATGATCTCTCTAAACTGTCTAAACTGATCGCTGCCAGGAAACATACAAACGTAATGCCAGTGTTTGGGAGTAACTAGTTACATGTAACGGCGTTACGTAATTTAATTACAAAATTATTGTAACTGTAATTAGTTACAGTTACTACGAAAAAATGAGTAATTAAATTACAGTTACTTATGAAATTTTTAACGATTACAAAGGGGATTACATTTGAATGTTTACACAGATCCACATACAGTTTTAACTGATTTATTTCCCAAATTGCACTGACTATTCTGAGACATACCGCCCTAATAATTTCCAGGATGCGGAAACACAGTCTGGTTCGTAGAATCCAGTCATAAAAACGGAATGCCTATAAGCGACGGAATATGCCACATTTTGGATGACTAAATCAAAAGTAGGTCAGTACACTTGAATCAAAACATGACATAGACTAGTGTCTGTGAATATTAACCCCCAAAAATGCAATATATGACTTGCACATTCTGCGTGTCTGTGGAAATCAGGCGCGGACTGGACACCGGGAGAACCGGGACAATTCCCGGTGACCTCGCAGCCGATTTTGCCCCACTATTTAATATCATTATTGTATAATTGCCTGCCGAATGTACTAAAGCGATCATTTGCGAATCCGCCATTTGATAATTAAATCTCTAATAAATCATGAATTGTTAGTCATGACTCGCGCGCTCTCCGCGCCTCCGCCAAACGGTTTGGATCAGACTCCGAGTAATCAATGCGAGAGAGAGAGTGGAGTGTGGAAGCGCACAGCTGGAGCAGAGAAGCAGAACTATACTGTTCAGGGTTTCAGGTCAGTTTCATCTGTAAAGATGCTTTTTTGTCTTTGTTTTTTATTTATTTAATCAAGCAGCAGCACGTTGCTCACCAGTCATCACTCAAAATACTATATAAAGGACATCATTATTATCTGTTGTAATGTTACAGTAGTAATTTAGCTGAAAAAAAATCCGATTTTTTTTTATAGGTTTAGGGGGAGCTACGACAGACAACAACACAACCCTTACGGAAATTAACATTTTAATCTTTAACTATAAATCCAGAGAAAATGGTTACTATTGTTTAACAGTGATAACCAAAAATGTAAAATTATTTTACAAATGTTTTTATTTAAAAATAAATACAAATCCATTTGCAAAAAAAAAAAAAAAAAAAAAAAATTAAACAAGGTTATTTGACTTTTATATAGGCTAATAAAAGCATGGTTAATTTTTGTAAGGGAAAAATATGACTCGTGTACAGTATTAGGATTTTTCTATAAAGCTATTGTAGTATTGTAGAGTATTGTATTGTAAAGTATAGTTTTGTTCAATCTTGAGTATTAAAGTCATGAGAGAGATGGATAACAGGGCAAAATAAAGAGACTGAAGAGAAAAATGGAAGTGAAGGTGCAGTTCAGGAGATAACTTTTAATTATTTTGCATGTCCCCAAATTAAAGATTTAAAATAGATAAAAAATAGTTTTGTCCATGAATTTGTTTGTATGAGTTTGAATTTTCCAGTCTGATTTTTTTTCCCAGTCCGCCCCTCCTGTAAATTAATGGCAAAGACATGGTTTCATTTTCTACACATAGGCCTACTAGTGTTTTCAATCTCTGCTGTCTCAATATAGGAGTACATGAGCACATAAACATAATTTCTAGAACTGCTCTGTGTCACTTCATGTGCATTTTACTTATTTTGAGAAAACTATCATCATATACAGAGACAGCAGTTTCAAAAAAACACCAATGTTTCAGGAGTTTAGTACACAGAATACGTCACATGCTTATAAGATAACTGTATTTAAGTTGATGTATATGCTTTTATTTATTATTCTTTAATTTTCACAAATTTAGAAAAGTAATCAAAAAGTACTCAAAAGTAATTAGTTACATTACTTTAATAAAGTAATTGAAAAAGTTACACTACTATTACATTTTAAACAGGGTAACTTGTAATCTGTAACCTATTACATTTCCAAAGTAACCTTCCCAACACTGCGTAATGCACAGTGACCTTTCAGAGCAGAAGGAGTGCTCTGTAAAAACTGCTGATGTGCGGGCAGTTTTATGTCTGAATAATATTACACAGAAATGGTTATTTCTGCCAGTATGTGCACACAGTGCATTCACTTAGGGTCATTGATCAAATGCAAGAGTTGTAAATAAGACTATGCATACTTTCCTGCTACCCGTTATGCAAAAAGTAGTGTGTCAAATGAGTAGGATGGCAGAATATGTAGGCAAACTTTCCCTGTCAAACAAATAAAAAAATCTAAATATCAAGTTGGGTCGGGAAACATCACAGTCACAGACAGACAGAGCCATAGCTGTGGGAACATATTTTATCTGGGGGGATTTGGGATGATTCAGTTTATTAAAATGCATTTAGAATGATCACAAAATTCAAGATAGGGGGCCAGAAATTTTTTATATTTATATCATTTCATATAGTTAATCAGTATCATGCAAAGACTGATTACAGCATGGTTACAGCATGATTACTGTGACGAGTGGGGCGGGGCCGAGAGACGTGGGAACAGAGCGAGGCCGGTTGAGTGATTGGAGATGAGCGACACCTGTTCGACCCACCGGTCTCGAGTCCCACGGAGGAGATGGAAGGATATAAAACTGGAGCGACGACAGTGAAGGACGAGAGAGGACCAGGCCTGGGTTTTAGTTTGTGTTTTGATTTTTATTTGTGCGCGTCAGTCATCCGTGAGGGGCTGAAGCACTGTTATGTGTTTATTTTGATCATTAAAATATCATTTGATTGTCCGCCGGTTCCCGCCTCCTTCTTCCCGATGATTATGAAAGTTGAATTTGTTACAATTACAAATTCGGTATTAATTTTATTCCAGAAGTTCAATAAAAAATAATTTTATATTAAGACACTTACGGTTTAGACACAGTTTTGACTGTTTTTGCTCTATTTTGCCAACAAATACAAATCCAATTTGTGTCTCTTTTCAGCCATTTAAATGATTCCGTTTAGTCACAATGACTCACTTATAAACAGAGACTTGCTGCCACCTACAGGCAGTTTTAATTTAATATTTAAAATTTATATTTTATTTATTTATTTGTTTTTATTATTTTAGATATCAGTATTCAGCGTTTTATATTTAAAATATCAAAACAGTATTAATGCATTTGTAACTGCAGGTCCTGCATTAAAAAGAGTGTAAATGCATCTAATTTCCCCGTTAATGCTGCTTATGTGTCTTCTATGCATTGCATAGATTAATTTTGTCAATACTGATTTAATTTGCTTGGTAACAGCCCAAATTACTTATTGTAATTGACTGATTCAATTTAAGAATTTGACTCAAACGATGATGCACACTTTTAGAAGAAAAAAAGAAGCTTTATAAAGGTAAAACTCTGCATTAAAAGTATAAAAAAAAAAATAATATAAACTAATTGGAAAATATTAATTTATATTACTGCTGTAAACTGATTACAACACAGAATATGCAGAATATCAAAACTTTACGAGTCAGCTGTCCATGGTAGCCCTTAAGATATCAACACAATAACACACTCAGCAAAATAACATCTAAATATTGTTATCAATAAAATCCCAGAAAATTTCAAAACATTTTCTGTCAGTATCACACCCAAAATATATTTAACGTTTTGTTTAGAAAAAAAAAAAAATTATATATATATATATATATATATATATATATATATATATATATACACACACATAAAAAGTTACACTTTTTCCCACTTGAGCCCCTGCCCCTCAAAATGCCTGTGCACATCCCTGCTTGCTTTTAAGATGATCAGGTTATTATTAGCATGTCATAAGTCAAAGAGCACACATCAAGGATGGTGCCAACATGCCGGATGTACTCTATGATGTCTGGGAATGTATTTATGCTGCAATCCAGCATAACCACAGAACATACTTGAAGCCTTCAGTCGAGAAGTGCATTTTTTCTTTGAATTGCCTACATACTTTGAACATACTGAGAATATAGATGCAGCATTTGTCTCTATATCGACCTTAGTCGGCCTTTTAGGAAAACCAGGTGCTTTAATGTGGGTTTCAAATGAAGGAATCACTTTTAGACATTGTGGAAGAGTTTGGGTTTTATTTTTGTTGGCCGTTTACGAGAGTGTGTGTGCATATGTGTGTGTGTGTGTGTGTTATTGATCTCCGGTGATGCTTAGGGTGTGTGTGCGAATCAATGCAAAGTGAGTTTGAGTAGCTAATGGAGATTACTGAAGGTGCATTGTGGAACTTTTCAGACCCTTTACTCTCCAGTGTGTATTGATTTGTCACAAACACACACACACACACACACAGGTAGACAGGAGGGACTGTCAAACAGCCATTCACCATAAAAACAGAGCAGGTTAGGGCACACACTTTGATGTTGGGATGGAATGACAGTTTAATGCAGTTATTTGGATTTCACAAATCTGTCAACAAAATATACCTATAATAATATAATATAATATAATATAATATAATATAATATAATATAATATAATATAATATAATATAATATAATATAATATAATTAATATAATATAATATAATATAATATAATATAATATAATATAATATAATATAATATAATATAATATAATATAATATAATATAATATAATATAATATAATATATGGGGTGGACCGGTACACAGATGTCACATTTCGGAACATACCTCAGTTAAGGGGTCACAGTTCGATATTAATTCAGTACAACAGAGAAAAAAATTAAATCTACTATGCTCAGTTTCTTTTCATTTATATTAAAGAGACTGTAGTACATATTAAAAAAAAATCCACATAGATGTGAAAATACTAAATACTACTACATTGTTATGAAATCTGCAGTACATATATACATACAAGGAATAAATAGAATATATGATTTTGTTTACAGATAAACAAGGGGGGGCGTGCAAAACGTTATGTAGCCTGTATACACTGAGTTTTAGTAAAAAAAAATTGACAGGCTTAATTTGTTCACAGAAAGGAAACTCAAAGTGCAGAAAGCGACATCCTAGTCATTTTCTTTGTTTTACAAAAGCACGTTGTTTTGTTCTCATTGTGAGTGTGCACTAATAAAAGCACACTTAATACAATGATGCATTATTAATAAGACACATTTAAAGTGATTGCGCCATTGCACAATCACATGCACGCACACACGCACACACACACACACACACACACACACACACACACACACACACACACACACACACACACCAGTTCCAGCATTGCTAACTTGACAGCATAGTTGGTACTTTATCAAAATAAGATACATTGAACCAATCATCAACATGCCTACCTCTGTCACTGTTGGAATGGGATTACAAAGCATATCATTTACATAATAAATAATAGTTTAGCATGCAGATACATTACATCACAAATATGCAAATATTATGGAATATTTGGATTTGTGCCGAAAAAGAGAGGTAGGATGCACGAACACAAAGCTCCATTTAGCAGTTAAGTGCAAAAGCCTTTAAAGTAAACTCCTTTGCCAGTCTGTGAGAGACACATTCAGAGTCAGCACATAGTCACTGTCTAGTGGGCTTTGATTTCAAGTGCGCAACTCACGGCATTCGCTGGTCTTCAGCTGGTGGCCGGATATCAAACAGCATTGTACTACTGCGGGTGCCCCCTTCTGGATTGGGGCCGAATTGCCTGTATTCGTTGTAAGGCCTCATGCATCATACCGAATACATGCATCGTTCCACCCCTAATGTGTGTGTGTATATATATATATATATAATTGTGAGTGTTGTTGTTTTTTGAAAAACTTACATTTGCATTTAAACAGCATATACAGGTGCTGGTCATATAATTAGAATATCATCGAAAATTTGATTTATTTCACTAATTCCATTCAAAAAGTGAAACTTGTATATTATATTCATTCATTACACACAGATTGATATATTTCAAATGTTTATTTCTTTTAATTTTGACGATTATAACTGACAACTGAGGAAATCCCAAATTCAGTATCTCAGAAATTAGAATATTACTTAAAACCAATACAAAAAAAGGATTTTTAGAAATCCTGGCCAACTGAAAAGTATGAACATGAAAAGTAAGACTATGTACAGCACTCAATACTTAGTTGGGCTCCTTTTGCCTGAATTACTGCTGCAATGTGGCGTGGCATGGAGTCGATCAGTCTGTGACACTGCTCAGGTGTTATGAGAGACCAGGTTGCTCTGATAGTGGCCTTTAGCTCTTCTGCATTGTTGGGTCTGGCATATCGGATCTTCCTCTTCACAATACACCATAGATTTTATATGGGATTAAGGTCAGGCGAGTTTGCTGGCCAGTTAAGAACAGGGATACCATGGTCCTTAAACCAGGTACTAATAGCTTTGGCACTGTGTGCAGGTGCCAAGTCCTTATGACGATCGAGATCCAGTAAGACACAGGAAGAGAGAGATCCAATAGCAGGTATGTTCTTTATTGGGGTAATCCAAATCGTAGTCGAAACAAGCCAGGTCAAAACCAGAAAACAATCCAACAGAAAACAAACAGGGAAGGAACATGAACGGGAACTCGGAAATACGAGGAATCTCAGAGGACGAGAAGACAGGATCACGAAAGGAATGCACTCCATACAGACAACAGGAAAGGACTGGTAAATATAGAGAGGCTAATGACAATTAAGTGAAGGCACCTGGTGCAATTAGCAGGAGTGCAATTACTGTGATGAAGAGACAAGGCTAGTGGGAATTGTAGTGCCTACGGTGAAGTGCCTAAGGGGAAGTGAGCCCACTAGTGGACACCCAGGGAAACAGAGACTAGACAGCGTGATAGATTTTCCTGTTGGAAAATGAAATCTGCATCTACATAAAGTTGGTCTGCATCAGGAAGGATGAAGTGCTCTAAAACTTCCTGGTATACAGCTGCGTTGACCTTGGACCTCAGAAAACACAGTGGACCAAGACCAGCAAATGACATGGCACCCCAAACCATCACTGACTGTGGAAACTTTACACTGGACCTCAAGCAACGTGGATTGTGTGCCTCTCCTCTCTCCCTCCAGACTCTGGGACCCTGATTTCCAAAGTAACTGGAAAATTTACTTTCATCAGAGAACATAACTTTGGACCACTCAGCAGCAGTCCAGTCCTTTTTGTCTTTAGATGCTTCTGATGCTGTCTGTTGTTCAAGAGTGGCTTGACAAAAGGAAAGCGACAGCTGAAACCCATGTCTTGCATATGTCTGTGTATGAGTGGTTCTTGAAGCACTGACTCCAGCTGCAGTCCACTCTTTGTGAATCTCCCCCACATTTTTAATGGGTTTTGTTTCTCTCCAGGCTGTGGTTATCCCTATTGCTTGTACACTTTTTTCTACCACATCTTTTCCTTCCCTTCGCCTCTCTATTAATGTGCTTTGACACAGAGCTCTGTGAACAGCCAGCCTCTTTTGCAAAGACCTTCTGTGTCTTGCCCTCCTTTTGCAAGGTGTCAATGGTCGTCTTTTGGACAACTGTCAAGTCAGCAGTCTTCTCCATGATTTATATATATATATATATAAGAAATGACAGATCATTTCACTAGATAAGACCCTTATTCCTCGACTGGGATCATCTAGAGCCCTTTGAAACTGCACTGAAATTTTTTATGTTGAGCACCACTAAAGTCCACTATATGGAGAAAAATACTGGATTTTTTTCCTATAAAACCTAAAATTCTTAATTGGTCTAATTGCGACATTACATGAACATCTTGGATGACATGGGGGTGAGTAAATTACCAGGAATTTTTTATTCTGAAAATAGAGTAATTATTTTAAAAACTGTTGCTGTCATGTACAGGTGCATCTCAATAAATTAGAATGTTGTGGAAAAGTTCATTTATTTTAGTAATTCAACTCAAATTATGAAACTCATGTACTAAATAAATTATGTGCACACAGACTGAAGTAGTTTAAGTCTTTGGTTCTTTTAATTGTGATGATTTTGGCTCACATTTAACAAAAACCCACATATTCACTATCTCAACAAATTAGAATATGGTGACATGCCAATCAGCTAATCAACTCAAAACACCGCAAAGGTTTCCTGAGCCTTCAAAATGGTCTCTCAGTTTGGTTTACTAGGCGACACAATCATGGGGAAGACTGCTGATATGACAGTTGTCCAGAAGACAATCATTGACACCCTTCACAAGGAGGGTAAACCACAAACATGCATTGCCAAAAAAGCTGGCTGTTCACAGAGTGCTGTATCCAAGCATGTTAACAGAAAGTTGAGTGGAAGGAAAAAGTGTGGAAGAAAAAGATGCACAACCAACCAAGAGAATTGCAGCCTTATGAGGATTGTCAAGCAAACTGGATTTAAGAATTTGAGTGAACTTTACAAGGAATGTACTGAGGCTGGGGTCAAGGCATACAGATGTGCAAAGGAATTTGGCTACAGTTGTCGTATTCCTCTTGTTAAGCCACTCCTGAACCACAGACAATGTCAGAGGCATCTTTCCTGGGCTAAGAAGAAGAAGAACTGGACTGTTACCCAGTGGTCTAAAGTCCTGTTTTCAGATGAAAGCAAGTTTTGTATTTCATTTGGAAACCAAGGTCCTAGAGTCTGGAGGAAGGGTGGAGAAGCTCATAGCCCAAGCTGCTTGAAGTCCAGTGTTAATTTTCCACAGTCTGTGATGATTTGGGGTGCAATGTCATCTGCTGGTGTTGGTCCATTGTGTTTTTTGAAAACCAAAGTCACTACACCCGTTTACCAAGAAATTTTGGAGCACTTAATGCTTTCTTCTGCTGTCCAGGTTTTTAAAGTTGCTGATTTCATTTTCCAGCAGGATTTGGCACCTGCCCACACTGCCAAAACATCAAAGGTTGGTTAAATGACCATGGTTTTGGTGTGCTGTCAAGAGGAAGATGAGAAACAAGAGACCAAAAAATTCAGATGGGCTCAAGGCCACGGTCAAAGAAACCTGGGCTTCCATGCCACCTCAACAGTGCCACAAACTGATCACCTCCATGCCACGCTGAATTGAGGCAGTAATTAAAGCAAAAAGAGCCCCTACCAAGTATTGAGTACATGTACAGTAAATGAACATACTTTCCAGAAGGCCAACAATTCAACATTTTTTTTTTCTCTCTTCTAATTTGTTGAGAGAGTGAATTGTTTTTTTGTTTTGTTTTTTGCCAAAATCATCACAATTAAAAGAACCAAATACTTAAACAACTACAGTCTGTGTGCAATATATTTATTTAATACATGAGTTTCACAATTTGAGTTGAATTACTGAAAAAAATGAACTTTTCCACAACATCCAAATTATTGAGATGCACCTGTACTCTATACTGTAGCATGCAAAATACCTATTTAGTTGTGTGTGTTGTGCCGTCTAAATGGCTAACAACAATATCTGTTCACTCACAATTGTCTAGAAATGTGTCGATGAATAGTTAATGTTTCCGTTACTGATGTGCCGCATGTAGTAGATCATTACAACAGACTGGGTCATCAGACTCATCACTGTAGATTAGTGTCACACAACCATTTAGGCATTTTTGACCAAAAAAGGAAAAAAAATATATCTATATTTTTCCATCCACCTATTTTTATGCTCATTTTGGATTATGACATTAAAAATAGCGCTGGATGGAAATGCCAAGATGCGCATAAATTCTAAAAATGTGCATAAAAAAAAACATATGCAACTGAGTAGGATAAACTTTTTATCCGATAAGAAAACATTTGCATAAACTACAATGGAAACACATTTACCGAATAAATTCCACCATGCATATGCGACTTTGCGCTATGAGATGGGATAACTTGACTAACCAGTGGACCGATCTATTTCACAGAGTCTATATGATGTTTTTGTCATTTGAAATGCCTTAGGAAAGTCTGTCATCAAAGTATTTCTTTATAATTACTGTCTTGCATGACTGTGTTCCCAAACAGCAGGCATCCACCTCTAAAATCAATGACCGAGTGTTATGTCTGCTCTCTCTGTAGCACAAGTGATTTATATGAAAATTATTATATTCAGTGACTTCTAGTTTTCTGAGAGATATGTATTGCCAGTTTATCAGTAACTGATGATTTTGTTCTTTTTGTCTCATTCGATGGAAACGGTGCTTTCGCAAATGTTATGCAATATTCCAGTTTTAAGTTAAATGTGCATCTTTGGATGGGAACATAGCCAGTGAAAGTGTTTTAAGAACTTGCATGCATGTCAACCTGTTATGAACATTTGATAACCCATAATAGGGGCACTTTAAGTTCCAGGTCCACTTTTTAAATTAAATTAAATTAAATTAAATTAAATTAAATTAAATTAAATTAAATTAAATTAAATTAAATTAAATTAAATTAAATTAAATTAAATTACTGAAAAAAATATGAACAAAATAAATATTACAATTGTAATATATACTATTGTAATATTGTAGTAGTACTATTATAATATTTCACTGTAATATAAAAAATAAGTATTCAATACATATTATAATTGAATAATTTTAAATAATTATGTGATTAAAAATATATATTTTTTATAGAATTTGTCATCTTCTACATGTGAATTACCCAATTTTTAAAATAAATGAATGCTTTTTTGGAAGAAAATAGTAATAGTAAATAATATACTATTATTCAATTTATATTTGAATTCAGCTATATTTATTAATTTCAGTAACCATGAATGAGTCAATCTTGGCGCTTGACAAAACAGTCATGATTTACGCTTCAGAAAAGAGCTGAGATCGTGTTTACAAATTAATTGACAAGTAAATATTTAGCAGTACTCAAGAAGAAAGGTGAATAATTTAGGGGCTATTTGTGATTCAGAGGCTGCCATTGCAGATGGAGACAACCCGGAGCAGGAAGGGGCGGTTTTCATATCTTGAAGGTGCTACATTGCTCTTGTCACTTACACCCGCTCTGTGTGTTTATCTCTGCATGTTTATTATTTTGGCTTGCTCGTCTGGTGGAGCCGTGATGCTAAGTTGAGCTGGCAGTAGTGCTCTTAGTGGTACAACCGACACAATTCTCCTATCTGTAACCACACATACAATACACACACACATCCTAAATCTGACAAGCAATCAGGTGATATAAAGACATTAATAGTATCGGATCAGCCTGTCATGTAATGAAATGCATTTGCTCCAAAAGATATCAGAAGATTTAAAGTGTTCCTCCATGGACATGAGGATAGACGTTTTGTTAGACAGATAGTTCTAATGATATTTTTAGTGTATTAATGAATGCTTTTGAATGATGTCCCAAGGGTTATAAATAGATAAGAAATCATACGCAGCAATAATTTAATGCACTTGGAATCACTGTAACCGAGGTGGCATTTTATATCTCTGTCTTTTCAAAAATAACCAGATTATTCTCCGTCTCTCTTTTCTCACTAACACTCGTTTCAACGGTCTTGCACTCAATTTCTCATTCATATCAGATTAAATTGGAATTATTTGAAGGATTAATCTCTGAAGAGAACCAAAAGATTTTTCGTCTGTTCTTTTTTTTTAATATATATATAATTCACCTCGAGGTTATTACTGTTATGGGCATTATGAGGACCAGACAGCGCTTGACCCGCCACTTTGTTGTTTTAAGGTTTTAATTCTAGCTTACACACACCAAGATTTTTCATTCAAATACACACACACATTTTCATGATAGGCTCTGTCTCTCTATACCCAGTAACCTTCAAAAGCTTGTGCCAGTGTGTGTAGTTTAAAAAGTATGGCTTTGTGACTGGCCTGTGTGACTCATTTCCATATTAGAGGAGCGAGAGGAAGAGACCCTGTACTTGTGGAGCATGATAATATCCGACAGTCTCCTGAGGGATGGAAACATATCCCTTTTTACCAGTATGCACTTAAATTTGAATGAAATTCCTGCCATTTTATTTTTAGTATGTATGCGCAGTCATATCACTTCAGTATATGTAGGAAGTCAGTGCACTTATGCATATTCAAGATATACTCTAATGTAATTTATTCATCAATAATTGCAGACGAACATTGAGTAGCTATGTATAGTTTCAGAGCGGTAAATCATTATTATAAACATGTGGTTTCATACTGGTAATAAACAATTGCAGTGCATTTATGTGTGCACTTTGTTAGTAATCGTTTTAATACACAGATATCAAAGGGGACCTATTAACCTAATTATTGTAAGGATGCTGTGATTTGCATGAGGCTCCCTGTAATCTAAGGGATTTATGAATAAATGCAGGTGTCCACAACACTTGCAAAAGGTTAGACTGAAACTAGAGCAGGAGTCAGTTGAGGACAGCGAGGTGTACCATGTTTTATTCACTAAGTCCCACGAACCACTGCCACCATCTGCACCATCATCTTTCACTCGCTCTCTTCCTTCTCACCCTCTTGGCTCAAATGTAAAATAATGTTTCTGTAGTTATACTGATTTTTGCAATCAGTTCACAGCATTTGGTTCAAAGTCTTGTGTGGTATGACTGTAAAAAAAAAAAATAGTGGTAACATAAGGCTAAAATACCTGACATTAATATGTATTAAAATAGCACATATATATTATAACATCTAAATGTAGCAATGACATCTGTACCTGTGCAACTTGTGATGAAACAAAGGGAGATGGAATGAAAGAAAAGCAGAAGGACTGGTTGTGTAGGTGTTGGTTTATGACGGTGTGAAAGTGTGAGAGTAACCCTCTGCTATCACACTCATTATGACAATATTCCCACTTCCCTTCACAGTTGTCGGTGCTTTGGAGTGACGGTGTGTCACTAACAGCCTTTAGTCACTGTCACTATCAATAGAAGTACCAGCAGGATCTTTAACTTCAATCAGGTCTCTCTCTCTCTTACACATACACTCAAAACACTTTGTTAACATTAACCTGTTCAGTTTAACAGGTAATTTCTCCCGCAGATATATCCTCTGTTATCATTTACACAGCCTCTCCTCACGTCATTACGAACTTGTATGACTTTCTCTCTTCTGTGGAACATAAAAGAAGATATTCAGTATACTTTATCTTATTTTGTGTTCTGTGGAAGAACGTAAGGCATACATTTTTGAAATGACATACACTCAATTTTCAATTGTGGGTAAACTGTCACTTTAAATGTGTAATGAAGAACCAGTTATTTTATCAGATTCTATAAGAACAGAATACCAAGGTGTACACTCACAGAGTTGCCATATTTATATACCACGGGATTTGCAAGGTACTTCTGATATTATGGAAGTAAAATTGTTTGCTAATTTAATAGGTTCTGTGTGTAAGTGCAAGAAATAATTAATGTTTCGGTCAATCAATAATCAGATCAATTTATTCTGCTTTTTGAAATGTATGGTACATTTGTGGTATATTCTCTGATAGCCTGCTTATTGACACTTAAGTTATTTCTGCTCTTTATTCTTTGGCATTTATGCAAGAAAAAATCATCTTCAATCATTTTTCACAAACACTGCAATATTGATTGGCAACACAATTAAACCTTAATCCTTTGACTCACCTTTTCTAACTAAATGGTAACATGATCCAGAATGAAACAAAACAAGACAAATACTAACAAGGCTACTTATTGTTCTAAATGTGTACTTGGCAGTGGTGAAAAAAAAAAAAAAAACCTAGTTCTCCCCACTGAGCAAAACAACATCATTTTTATGTTTAAATTGGGTTGATGCACATGTAACTGGTGCATAGTTTATGTGTTTACAATATAATTCAACCAAATTGAACTTGAAATAAGATTCTTGCTCCTTGGTTCCTAAATAAGCAACCACACTAAATGAAGAATCAATACAAACAAGATCTGGCTCGTGTAACAACAGGTTCCTCTATCAAACGCCTTCATAGACAACCTCATTATTTTAGAAGGCAGCGCTCATTTGCTTATGCATTACCGCTTCAGACTCAGCCTCCTCAAAGTTACTTATTTAAAGAGTTGACGTAGTTCCAAGAGATGGAGGACATGAACAACTAATGCCATTTCAATCTGGATGCTTGTATGTCCCTATATGTTGTTTTAATGAGGGACTATGTATATTTGATCCATGCATTATGGTTTCTTTAATTTATTAAGACTTCTGTTCTGTTTAGGGATACATAAACCTGTGGTCTCTAACATTTGTAAGCACTACTTGTCAGAATAAAATAATAAAAAGGCCTATATGTTTGATATACAAATAAATACTAATACTACTAGCTCATTATTCGCTTTACGCCTGAGATAGTAAGATGCATATCATATTTCATATCATAGCTTATGAATACAAGAATTTCTCACCAGAATTATAAATTGTTGTGTACCATGGCTTTGGTTAAAAAACATAGCATTTTTTTTTTTTTTTTTATGTTTTTTATAACTATGACCTGCAAGCTGTAAGCAAGAAAAAAAATATTCATTAATTGATTATTATTTAGTTCTTAATGCTACATGTTTTAAATGGTGATATAATTTCATTGTTTCATGCTAATAATTAAAATAAATATCTTGCATGTATATGTATGTGTATGTATATATATACGTATATATATGTGTGTGTATATATATATATATATATATATATATATATATATATATATATATATATATATATATGTGTGTGTGTGTGTGTGTGTGTGTGTATATATATATATATATATATATATATATATATATATATGGCTCTTAGATGCTCATGGGCATTGTGTTAGAGACCACTGAGAGACAAACTGGATGGATAGAATGCAAGATGTTACAATAAGTATTTCTCTGTGCTCTGAGTGGTAGACAAATGAAGAGAGACAAGGACTGGGGCAGAGGGAGAGGCATGAAGAGGAAGTGTATGGGGGATTCCATGTCTCAACAACCCGCTCAGATCCAATATGATATAATCTGAACTGAATTTATACACATACACACACATACAAAGAAGGCCTCACCTGAGGGGTCATGGGGGTTATTGGATATCCAACTGGGAAATGTCATCTCTTGGTCTGCTGCTACTGACATACTTATTGTAGGGTTTACTGTGTGTGTGTGTGCGTGTGTGTGTGTGTGTGTGTGTGTGTATGTGTGTGTGTGTGTGTGTGTGTGTGTGCGCGTGTGTGTGTGTGTGTGTGCGTGTGCCTGTGTGTGTGGTGACCTGGTCAGTGGTGGGTTTGTTTTATATGATATGACAGAAAAAGATGACCAATATGTGAGAAGACTCTCTCTATCCTGAAAAACATCCCTCAGGACCATTGACTGTCTGTTGAGGTTATTGTAAGTTTTGGGGCCTTATTGCATTAGATGGCTGACAATTGACCAACAATAAACTCAACAATAGTGAGCTTATTAAAAAAAAAAAAAAAAAAAAATGATATACTGTATATTGCAACTCACATAATCTTGTAAAAAGTCTTGGATATGAGAGGGAGTTTCAGAGTTTTGAAAACTTGCCACTGTAATTAAAAAAAATGTTTTTTTTCTTCTTTTTAATGTTGGCTGAGCTTTATTCATCATATTGATTAATACCATGAACACAAATGGCACGTGCATATGAGCTTCTGATGTGTTTATGATTGATGTCTGTTCAAAATACCTACAGGCCATAATGTTTACTTAAAAAGTTTGGCATTAGGCCACAGCTAACCATAGTCATACAGTATATCATGCAGCCGATGTGCAGATTCCATATATGAAGGTATTTATCTGTGAATTATGTACTGAATGGCCTTTAAATGTGCAGCACGTGGTGATTGTGCACCCGATCATTTTGAGAGCGTAATAGAAAATGCAAGAGGTTGCATGTCTGTAACAAATGTTCAGAGCAGTTATAGGGTTTTGTATGGGTTTTAAAGCCCGTATGTCTCTAGTGATGCAGTCAAGTGGCATGGAAATCCAGTTAAAGCTACATTGGGCAAGTGCTATTCACACAGACACACTCACGACACAAAACCACATGCAAATCTACTCAGGCTACATCATAATGGGAATTGTAGTATGTTGCCGAATAAACTACTGCGAAGGCCCACAATGACTTGCACAAACATGCAAATCCTGTTGGTCTTTGTAAAGACGGCAGTATAAGCCCTTTTCTAATTCACAATAACATTTGGCGATATTATGTCGGAATCCTGTTATCACACATCAATAGAGAGGGACCACAAGCAGGGGAGCCCTTCAGGACAAAAAAACAGCAGCTTCAAACGCCTGCCGAGAACGTATGTGTGTGCAACGGTCTTTGAAAAATAAAGACTCATTGATGAAAGACCGGCCCACACTCTGAATAGGTTAACGCAGCAATGAGACTCAATTAGCTGGATCGTTAAAACGAGCCGTGTCTGCACAAACAACGCGACCAAGACTCTGATACGTACAATGAAAATGCTTTCATTCCTTCTTCCCCTTCTGTCTTATCCTCCTAAATGAGCTGGGAACATATTTCGACACAAAAAGATGGCGAGAGACTTTTCAAGATGCAGAGAATGCAAGCATCCTCTTTTGTGGTGGATTACTATGTGTTAGTGAAAATTAGCATTCGCACGGTTCTCTGACATGATGCGCATTTGTACGCATTCATCTCGCCCAGCTGTCTCTCTTCAGTACGCCAGTGCGACCTGCTGGTCCCTGTGTGTGGACAATGCCCTCGCGCAGTAATTAGCTCTGCCAGTCAAGTGTCTCAAATTGGATTAGCCGCAGTTCATTTGGGGTTTCTTCATATTGGAGGAATTCTCCACATAATACTCCAGATTGAGGGTCTTAGATGGTCCTGTGAGAGGTTTCCAAACCTCACAATGTTCAGGCCATAGCCCCATGGTTTTCCACCCACCGGGGTGCACCCATAAACCAGACAATTGCATTATTCTCGCTAAGTAGCATGGCAGGATAAACCCAACCATCCGTGCCTTAGATTTGTGGGCCGCTTATTTTTGCCACAAGAGAAAGACTGATGAAAGAACACATGAAGAGACAATTATTGATCACTATCGTTGTCAGCGCCACCAGTGTGAAAGTCTCCGCTTGATAATCCATCGTTTCTGTCATAAACTTATGGAACAAGCATATTTTTGTTTTGTTTGAATGAGGCTGAAATGAAATGTTGGCATAATAAAGTAGTTTTCTCCATAGGGTTTTGTTTACTCAGCTACATATCGACGCAAATATACTCAGATTGCAGACATTGAAGAAATAAATCCAAATGTGGATAATCAACTTTATGTGCTTTGCTGTGAGACAAATCACCAAACTGAGATGTTTTTTTTTAAGACACCAGTGTCTTTACACTTTATTCTTTTTAATGTATTTACTTTACTAAACATAACAACTAGTTTAATGATTCTCAAGTAATTAAAACTTGTTGCATTGCTTTGCATTGTTGTTGAAAGTGTCATATAATAGAGTGAAGGTACTTTAATAGTTTTGATCACAGCATCTGAGTTGTATTAATTGTAATGCAATTAGTAGGCCCCTAGCAAAACTAACGAATGCAACTTGATTGCATAAGAAAACATCACTCGTGTTCTGTATGCTACTCTGGTGCTGCATTTAACTCTTTCAGATTATTTAACATTATTTAGTTTAACCATGGCATTTTTTTTTTACATTAAAATGAATAATATATATGCATTCATTTAATGAAAAGCAATAATAAATATATAAAAAAAAAACAAAAAAAATTCTATTTCAAGTAAATGTTCCACAAAAAATGAATAATATATATATGCATTCATTAATGAAAAGCAATAATAAATATATAAAGAACAAAAACATTTTCTATTTCTAGTAAATGTTCCACACACACACAATTTTTTTTTAAAAATGTTAAGCAACACCACTATTTTCAACAGTGACAATAAAGAAAGTATATTTGAAATATGTCAGAGTGGAAAATAGTTGTGTTTAAGAGTATTTTACAATATTGGTGTTTTCTTTTTGTTATGTAATCTAGTTGAGCAAAATGTATTTTTTCATAAACACAAAAGAATCACAAAACTTTTGAATGCTAGTATGTTTTGTGCTGTTATGATTCAATGTAGAGGCATTCACTGTTTAGTTCCTGAATGAATGAATCTACCTTTTTGAACAAATGGGTTGAGTGAATGGTTGAAATGACACACTCATAGAGACACTATAAAGTCACTTCTCGCCAACTACTGGTGCAACCATAACCTACAGAAAGTGTCTGTGAAAAGTTCCCATGGACCAACATGCACATTTAATAATTATATTATAGATCAACTTGCA
This sequence comes from Carassius carassius, assembly GCF_963082965.1. Taxonomy (NCBI): domain Eukaryota; kingdom Metazoa; phylum Chordata; class Actinopteri; order Cypriniformes; family Cyprinidae; genus Carassius; species Carassius carassius. The sequence goes on along the minus strand of NC_081783.1, from coordinate 12,601,580 downwards.
TTTATTCTTATTTCTTTTATAATTAATTTTATCAACACAATATTTGAATCTTAGTCAATGTATTGTAAAATGCTTCGAAATCCTTTAAGTTCATGCATTAAAAATGTTCTACACATCTTCACAAGCTTGACTATGTAACATTAATAAAGATGTTCAAGCTAATAATCTCATACCACTGCCATGCTGCCGTGGGCCTGACATGTGAAGAACTGTGGGTAGTCTGTGAAGATTTTGATCTGTCAAACAGCCATGAAAGCAGGAACCCCTTCCAGTTTACCGGAGCGCAGGCCCACCCCTGCAGTGGTATTTACATGGTAATTAAGCTGTCTTTATTGGAGACCAGGTCTCTCTTGCTGCTGACCGACCATGACCTTTCTGCCTGACCAAACAAGCATTAAACATCCAGAAATTACAACATGTCAAGAGCTGGACACTGCAACCCTGAGCTACCACACTGAGCCATTGAGTGTAGCTATTCAAGTATATTTAATCAAGAAAAGGAAAGAGAGACAGACAGGGAGAGGAGTTAAGCACATCTCTATTCACGCTCAAGGGTCCTCGCGTGTGAATTTAAAGAACCTGCTGGGATTCCCATTTTCTGAGCACTTGTTAGTGCTCTTTGTTTTAGTGTTTTTCCATAATTTTTTTCTTTTTTCAGTGTTCTTACTATAAATTTAATAGATCAAGTGCAGTAAATAGCTCTGTCTCCATTTGAATTCAACATCTTGTGAGGAACATCAGCAGCAATGTCTTACCATAATTGGTGCATTTCAAAAGCAGTCTACATAAGGCAATTTCTGCTTATATAATGAAGCTGGAATAAGTGAGGCACCCGAGCACTTTAAAAAATAATATATAACGAAAAAGCAAAACACTTTGATTTACTACTGGTTACAAAACATCAGTCTAATCATAGAATTAAAACTATTTCATCTTTAATTTAGATAAATATGCCACCCAGAGTGGCTGGTACTGTATATTCCTCAAGTCCTTGACTGGTTGGAAGCCAAGCTAACAAGATTAGTTACTGTGGATTTTCAGCTTTTACACTTCATATTGGTGGAGGTTCGTTGTGCGTTTGATCACCTAACACGCGATTACGTTTTCCCAGTGTGGATTAGCTTCCTCCAAGGGGTCTTGTATGCTAGGTGTATCTCTGCACTGTAAGAAGCTTAGCGGAGAATGTGTGCGGGGTAATAGCTTTAGTTTTCTGTGCCTTTTTAGCTCCAAAAATCAGATTCTTCCCAAAGTTTGATGTACACACTGTGATTTGTCATAAAGGCACAAATCCAAGGTCGGGTTTTAGCAGTTTAACTTCAGCTACAACAAGCAGATATGCTAGTTAGCGTTGTATGTGCGCGGTGAAGTATGAAGCAGCTGTGTGTGAGAGCATTTGTTTGTGTGAAAGCGGGAGATTGGGCATATGCGCTAAACTGTTCAGAATTCATTGAAAAAGTCACGACCCGTTCTTCATGATATTGCTGAGATGCTGGATAATAGAGTCCTGCATTCTGCTGGTGAGGTGATATTTCCCTGATATGTAATTTTGGAGTATAAAGCGTAATGATGTGAGCAAACATCTCTCTCGCTCTCTTTAGAGTCACTGACTGGTCGGCTTGCTCAGCACAAATAACAATAGGCTGATTTAAAAGCAAAGACCATGCATTCGTAAGCAGGCCAACACACACACACACACACACAGACACAATATGCAGTGTACTCATCGCCAGGTAAACCTTTTTATTCACCTCACTCTTTTATTTCTAAAATTATGCTTGACTAACACATTATGATCGTGACCAGTGCTGTGGCCTTTATCCAAATGCATACAATTCATGCTCATTCATAAATTTGTCCTCCTACCATACAACCTAATCCATATTCTGCTCAAGTTTGGTAAAATTTCAGAAGCCTTTTCCATTCATGTGTTTGAATTGAGTTGGTCACACTAGTGTTGTCAAAAGACCCGGTACTTCGGTACCAAGTCGGTACTAAAAAAATGAAAATGTCACGGTACCAGGTTTCTCGAAGTAGCGGTGGTACCGAGTACCCGGTCCGAGCGCTATGATTTCCGTGAAGCAGAAAACGCGGACGGAATCTCAAAATCCAGTCATGAAAATAAAACTGACAGTCACAGAATTTGTCAGTTAGCATAAATTAATCAAATCAAATCTCCAGATGGACCAGTATCTGTAAATGTTAAGCCGCAAAAGTTGGTTGATTGAATCCTGCATGTTCTGCGCGTCTCTGTGTGAAAGAATGAATGGAAGAGACGTGCAGGTTTGTTTACTACATAGACTGAAGTGTGTGACGCTTTCAGCATCTGCCATCTCAATGAGAACATAAATACATATACAACATCACCAGAACTGTTCACAAGCATTTTACCATTTCTTTTGAGTAAAACAAGTGTCAAAATAAAAGTTCATTTCTACATAAAGGCATTGTGCTAGAAATATTACTATTATTTAGTAGAATGTATGTGATACTGCTACTACTGTTGAAAAAAAATCATAAAATTTTATTTTTTAAAGAAATAAATCACACAATATTTCTTCCATGTTTTATTTTTAATAGCAAACCCCCTTTATTTACCAAAAAATAAAATTTTTAAATGTTTAAATTTCATTAATTAAAAGACAAATTAAATTTGGGTGAAACTGTTTTTTTTTATAATTATACTACTTGTAGAAAAACTTTAAATAGAATTGTAAATTAGAATAAAGAATGGCATTGGTTTTATTTTTAGTGATAAAAAAGTTTTTTTTTTTAAAATTACCATATTTTTGTGTTTTTCTTTGGTACCGAGAACCGTGGATTTTCACTGGTATCGGTACTGAATACTGAAATGTTGGTACTGTGACAACACTAGGTCACACCAAACTGGAAGTTGAATTGAAAGAAAGAGGGATTTACTGAATTGCAATTCAAGGTAATTCAACACAGGTATTGCATTTCGGGAATCTATCTACAGGTGCATCTCAATAAATTAGAATGTCATGGAAAAGTTAATTTATTTCAGTAATTCAACTCAAATTGTGAAACTTTTGTATTAAATAAATCCAGTGCACACAGACTGAAGTAGTTTAAGTCTTTGGTTCTTTTAATTGTGATGATTGTGGCTTACATTTAACAAAAACCCATCAATTCACTATCTCAACCAATTAGAATACTTAATTAGACCAATAAAAAAATAAAACAAAAAAACATTTTAAGTGAATTGTTGGCCTTCTAGAAAGTATGTTCATTTACTGTACTCAATACTTGGTAGGGGCTCCTTTTGCTTTTAATTACTGCCTTAATTCAGCGTGGCATGGAGGTGATCAGTTTGTGGCACTGCTGAGGTGGTATGGAAGCCCATGTTTCTTTGACAGTGGCCTTCAGCTCATCTTCATTTTTTGGTCGCTTGTTTCTCATTTTCCTCTTGACAATAGCCTGTAAATTCTCTGTGGGGTTCAAGCCTGGTGAGTTTGCTGGCCAGTCAAGCACACCAACACCATGGTCATTTAACCAACTTTTGGTGTTTTTGGCAGTGTGGGAAGGTGCCAAATCCTGCTGGGAAATAAAATCAGCATCTTCTAAAAGCTGCTTAGCTGCATGAAGTATGAAGTGCTCCAAAATTTCTTGGTAAATGGGTGCAGTGATTTTGGTTTTCAAAAATCACAATGAACCAACACCAGCAGATGACATTGTGCGCGTCCTGATATTGCTGAGTTAGATGTGTTCCTAGGTCAACATATTTTGTTGACCCTGGAACAACATTTTACTTCAAAAATTTATTCTTGACCATATCCCTACACCTAAACCTAACCTTAACCATGAGTAATCCCTAAAATCAGAGGAAATGATAGATGAATGACACTGATGTACAAGCACCAAACAGTCATTTTAAGCATAAACTTCACAAAATCTATAAACTGGTTCTTCAAATCTGATTGGTTAATCACAATGTTGTTCCAGGGACAACCAAGATGTTGTCCCAGGAACATGTCTCACTTGGTAAAATCAGGTTCTGCATGAAATTGCACCCCAAATCATCACAGACTGTAGAACCTTAAATGAAATACAAAACTTGCTCTCATCTGAAAAAAGGACTTTGGACCACTGGGCAACAGTCCATTTCTTCTTTTCCTTAGCCCAGGTAAGACGCCTCTGATGTTGTCTGTGGTTCAGGAGTGGCTTAACAAGCGGAATACGACAACTGTAGCCAAATTCCTTGACCCCAGCCTGTAGTTCTGTGTATCTGTTCTATTGTTCTGTCTGTCTGTCTGTCTGTCTATCATTCTATCAATCGTTCTGTCTCTTGTTCTGTCTATCATTCTGTTTGTCTGTATTTGTATCTGTAAAGCCTATAAGCCGTAAAACTTTAAGGCTCTTCTCAAATGGAAGGAAATGCCATTTCTATTCAAATTTTATTATTTCAATTATTTTTAATTTATATTTCAATTTATTGAAACTTCTTTAAATTTCTAAATTTTTGCTACCACAATTGAAATTCACAGTTATTTTCTGAGTGAGGCAGCGGTCTAATAACTGTTGTGAACTCATGTCTTGACTTTTACTCTTTTCAAATCTTAGCCAATATTTCATGAAATGACCTGAGGGTTAGTGTATTTTCAGAGTCTCTCCTGTTGAATCCTCTATGTTAACCTTTGTAAACTGCATCTCTAATCACACACCAGCTTGCAGATGTGTATTAAGATACTGCAGTGAAGCCAGATACCCAACAGATTCTGGAGCTCTGCATGCAGCTGTCAGGTTGGGTTTGTTATGGGAACCATTTTCTTATGGCACTGCATGCATCCCAGCTCTGCCATGTTCTGCTCTGTGTTGAGCAATGACTGAGCAGGCTCTCTCTCTCCTACAGATTTTTGAGTGGCTGAGGCATCTCCAGTATTCTGTGCCATTTCTAATAAAGGTTTTGTTGTCTACAGACCTGACCGTGTATTGTTTAGTCACCAGTTTAATTTGTGTGTTTAAAAAAAGAAAAACACCCCAAATAATCTTTATGTAAGCAGGTCAAGTACTTGAAAAAACAGCGCCCACCTGAGATTCAGACTACTTATCGGTAAGGGTTCAATGTTGTTGAGCTCTAATGTTTGTAGAGTGCTTCTTAGCGCTTGCATTATCACAAACACTGCACTTTACACTGGCTTTCCAAGCTATTTAGGACCATGCATGCATCTTCATTTGCATTCTAGTGGATAAAGCACTTTGCTTGTATGTTTGTTAGAACTGATAATCACTGTAATTGTTGTTATTAAAGTAACTATTATTTATCAATGAATGTATATACATATGAGAAAAAGTGTTACTTCAACGTAACTCAGCATGTGTTATGATGAGGATAATGATTTTTCTTAGAGTCCAGATGTATTTTACATGGAAATAAGCTAGATTTTTTTGCTGGTTTTAATATTTTTAATGAAAAATTAGGACTTAATGAAGAAGAAATATTCAAGTGCCTGCACTATTTCTTGGTGACTAATTAAATAAATGGAATCTTATTTGTACAGATGGTCGGTTGTTCTTGCTTCCAGAAGCACAATATGCTCTTTTTGTTAATTCTTAAATCATGCTGGAGAATGTGATCATCCAATTTTACAGTGTTATGAAGTTCATGCAGCTTGAGGGCTGCAGTCAATTAAAGCAAAATTAAATACCAAGACAGTATGAAATTCATGTGAATTTTTCATTTCAACATTTGACTCAAATAATTATGCTGATTATATAATTTGTAATGAAAATGTTATTTAATTAGATTTACAGTAGTGGTATCAGACTTTGGGGCCTCTCTGTAGTCTTCTCAGTTTTAAAGTTCTCAGAGAGACAATTTGCTGATTAGCCTGGTCTGAGAAATTCTCAAAGTGTTTTGTTTGGGTCCTGATCTCGAGGAATATGGATATGGCCTGAGTACTTATTTGCATGTCTATTTGTTTGTTTGTATTTGGAGCGTGTAATGGCAAAGCTGTGAATGATTGGGCCGATTTGTATTCTATTTACCAGACTCTGATAAAGGCCTCACAGGAATTCCACAAATTGATTAATTCAAACGAGGCAAAAATTTATCACCAGCTGCTGCCGAGCATCCCTCTCAAATGCATCAAAGGACCTTATTATAGGTCACAACAGAGAGGCCTCCAGGAACAAGGCTGAGAACCACTGTGTTATAGAGAAAGGACCAGCACTTGTACAGATGCTCCAGATTTGAACAAAGTGTCAAAAAAAAAAAAAAAAGTTGCTTATGCTGGCCAGTGTTGCATTTATTGTATCAAAAAAATATTGCAATAACGACAATTATTGTTAAATATTTTTTAACAATTTAAAGTAACTGTTTCATATGTCTGTATATTTTAAAATGTAATTTGTTCTTGGTGTTGAAATTATGCAGCCAAGTGATGATATCTCAGATCATTATTTAGTTTTGTGCAAACACGACGGGGGAAGTCGTGGCCTAATGGTTAGAGAGTCGGACTCCCAATCTAAGGGTTGTGAGTTCGAGTCTCGGGCCGGCAGGAATTGTGGGTGGGGGGAGTGCATGTACAGTTCTCTCTCCACCTTCAATACCATGACTTAGGTGCCCTTGAGCAAGGCATCGAACTCCCAACTGCTCCCCGGGCGCTGCAGCATAAATGGCTGCCCACTGCTCCGGGTGTGTGTTCACAGTGTGTGTGTGTGTGTGTGTGTGTTTACTGCTCTATGTGTGTGCACTTCAGATGGGTTAAATGCAGAGCACGAATTCTGAGTATGGGTCACCATACTTGGCTGATTGTCACGACACTTTCACTTTTTCACTTTTCACTTTCAACTTCATATAGCCAAAACTGTAAATTCTACTTCTTGTTACAAGTATGGTAGAACCATCACTTCTACCACAAAAGACTGCTTTGTAAGTAATCTTCTTGATTTATCCGAATTCCTAAGCATATCCAAAACCTCAGAACAATGATTGATGATGTGACAAAAACTAAGGACTGTCTCTCCTAGCATTGTAAGTACAGTTGCTTCTTTACGATTAAGGAAGATTAAAAAAAACAGTCTGACACCATGGTATAATGAGCAAACTCGCACCCTAAAGAGAGCAAACAAAACTAGAGGTATTTCGTATTGCTTTGCAGGAAAGTAACCTATCCTACAGAAAAGCATTAAAAACTGCTAGATCCGATTACTTTTCTTCTCTTTTAGAAGAAAACAAACATAACCCCAGGTATTTATTCAATACAGTGGCTAAATTAATTAATGAACTAGTTAATTATAAATCTCGAATCTCCCTTTTCTGTCCAAGATACTAGAAAAGGTAAAAATTATATTCCTTCTTAGAAAAAAAAGGTATCTCTGAGGATTTCCAGTCAGGATTTAGACCGTATCATAGTACTGAGACTGCTCTCCTTAAAGTTACAAATGACCTGCTCTTATCATCTGATCGTGGTTGTATCTATCTATTAGTGCTATTGGATCTTAGTGCTGCGTTCGAAATTGTTGACCACAACATTCTTTTGCATAGACTAGAACACTTTGTTGATTAATGGAAGTTCATTAGCAATGGTTTAAATCGTACTTATGTGACCGCCATCAATTTGTAGAAGTGAATGAAGAGGTATCATATCGATCACAAGTGCAGTATGGAGTACCTCAAGGCTCAGTACTAGGGCCGCTACTCTTCACGCTTTACATGTTACACTTGGGAGATATCATCAGGAAACATGGTGTTAGCTTTCACAGTTATGCTGTTGATACTCAGCTCTATATTTCTTCGCAGCCCGGTGAAACACACCAATTTGAAAAACTAATGGGATGCATAGTCGATATAAAAAACTGGATGACGAGTAATTTCTTACTGCTAAATTCTGAAAAAACAGAGGTGTTAATCATAGGACCTAAAAACTCTGCATGTAATAACCTAGAACACTGTCTAAGACTTGATGGCTGCTCTGTAAATTCTTTGTCATCAGTTAGGAACCTAGGTGTACTATTTGACAGCAATCTTTCCTTAGAAAGCCATGTTTCTAGCACTTGTAAAACTGCACCTCAAAAAAATATCAAAATTACGGCCTATGCTCTCAATGTCAAATGCAGAAATTTTAATCCATGCATTTATGACCTCAAGGTTAGACTATTGTAATGCTTTATTGGGTGGTTGTTCTGCACGCTTAGAAAACAAACTACAGCTAGTGCAAAATGCAGCAGCAAGAGTTCTTACCAGGAAGTATGACCATATTAGCCCAGTCCTGTCAACACTGCACTGGCTCCCTATCAAACATCGTATAGATTTTAAAATATTGCTTATTACTTATAAAGCCTTTAATAGTTTAGCACCTCAGTATTTGAATGAGCTCTTGTTACATTATAATCCTCCATGTCCGGTGCATTCTCAAAACTCAGGCAATTTGATAATACCTAAATATCAATATCAACTGCGGGCGGCAGATCCTTTTCCTATTTGCTGCCTAAACTCTGGAATCACCTACCTAACATTGTTCGTGAGGCAGACACACTCTTGCAGTTTAAATCTAGATTAAAGACCCATCTCTTTAACCTGGTTTACACATAACACACTAATATGCTTCTAATATCCAAATCCAGGACAACTAGAGCCCCAGATACAGATCCCCTGTAAAGCCTTTGTCTCAGACGACCACCGGGACAAGACCACAAAAAACAGATGATTCTTCTGCACAATCTGACTTTGCTGCAGCCTGGAATTGAACTGCTGGTTTCGTCTGGTCAGAGGAGAACTGGCCCCCCAACTGAGTCTGGTTTCTACCAAGGTTTTTTCTCTATTCTGTCACCGATGGAGTTTTGGTTCCTTACCGCTGTCGCCTCTGGCTTGCTTAGTTGGGGTCACTTCATTTACAGCGATATCATTGACTTGATTGCAAAGTATTGCACAGATACTATTTAAACTGAACTGAGATGATGAAATCACTGAATTCAATAATCAGGTTCAGGTTTGTTTAAAGCGCTATATAAATAAAGGTGACTTGACTTGGGATAGCAAAGCTAAATGAACTAGAATAAAGCTTTACTTATTCATAAAGCTGATTAACTGTGGGTACTGTACCACATAGTGTTCTATAATCATAGCTGTGACTTGGATTTGATATATGTTGTGATATAAATGAAAAAGTGATGTGACTTTTAGCTGCTCACTGTGTGAGGGTAACAGATGAAAAGCTAATAAGATGGAAATATCTTGCTGATGAAGCAAACAAGTTCTACTTGGCGATTTTTTTTTCTCCCCACAGATAAAATAAAGCTTAATTAGGGCTATATCTATCTATCTATCTATTTTTAAATACTGGTTGTAAGATCATTTCTTAACATTGGTGAAATTCAAGCTTGAAGTATCACTTTTATGAAGACACATTTTCTAACGTTTATCTTCTTTCACAAAAACACAACTCTTTTACTATTTTGATTAATTGTTTAATCAAAATAGCTTGTCATTTGATTGCTATTTTGAAATGATTAAAGCCCTTACATAATACATGACTTTTTGAAAGATATAAATCTTTGCACTCTAACAGGCAGGCCGCCTCAAAGACACGCGTGGTCACGTACACGCACAGATATTAGCCGGCGGAGCTAAAGGCCAGGCTCAGGGCTGCAGTGCTGATGTACTCTCTGTGTGTCTGCCCTGCATCAGTTTCCTGTCTGGCAGTGGCTCTCGGTGACAGATGAAACAGGAAGCTCACCGCCAGTTTGGCCTGTCACGCTGTATGTAGAGTTACTGCTCTGCTTCCCCAACCATCATCACTTACTGCTCTGCCAAATCAATCAGCAGAAATAGAGAGATAGGAGTATGGATGGATGGTACATGAGCAATGGTAAATTTCAATTTCATGCTGTTTTTTTCTTACCTCTCCTATTAATGATTGTGCAGGCTTGAATGTCTCCATGTTTGAGTTAGTGCACTGGCTTCCATTTGACCAGATAAACTGTCTTTTAAGATTTATAAAGCTGCAGAGTTGGTGATAAAGGATTGAATTGCACAGCTTTTTGGTCATTTGTTAAATGAGTCGCAAAAGTTTGAGACCAGTATTGAAAATGAATAAATTTTTGACTAACTGCTTCTAAATAGAGGAGTATTTACTCATCATCATGTTTCATAAACACTTTTCACACTTTTTTTTCATAGTGACTGCAGCCAAGGGACAAAGCACAGTATAAAAGTATTCTGTGCAGTTTGTGTTTAATTTTAGCCATTATTAACGGATAATCTTAACCTTCGCTGCAGCTATGAAATCAAATATGGTACCGGTTTGATGTTGCGAGGTTCGGTAATGAAGCATTCGACAACCAATAATTTTGATGTATATGTACAACCTGCACCACGGGCACCATATTTGATATGTTTGCCACAGCAGAGGTAAAAATGATAAATGAATAATGACTTGAGTTTCTCTGAAAAGCTTTGAATTACTTCATAAATCTTGAATTATATGAACCACTTATGGTGCTTTTTTTGTATAATTTATTTATTATTATTTTATTTTTTCTGTCCTTGATAGCCTGTGCCTACTATGAAATATAAATGTTTAAAAATCATGGAATGTGGTAAATAAAAAAAATTAAATAAAAAATCCTTATTACTTTGAAATAATAGAAGAATGGTCATAATCAAACTAACTCTTCAATCCTAGAAAAACACTTTTTTGTGTTTTCACAGTTTTTAGAAACAAGAGTTCTGTACTGTTTTTCTTTTCATCCTTATTTTATCCTTGGAATCATGTAGCAGTGGATTGAGGAAATGAAGTTTGTTGATATTATGACAGCTCCGCACAGATGGTCCTGAGATCAAGGAGCAAAAAACAGACAGTCCAAACTTATTTACGACCAAAGCAATTTTATCACAAAGCTTTGGACTCATTCTCTCACTCATTTCCCAGACTAGAAAAGAGCTTCAGTGTGGATTTGGAACAGTCCTCATTGCAGAACATGACTCTCCTCTAAAGCATGCACTTTCACACAAACCCTGCCACAAAACGAGAATTGGACTTATGAGACAATATGTCTTCAAACCCACTCGTGGCAAAAAATGTCTTTACGGCAAACTGGACTTCATTATCCAGCAGAAAACAAAATCCGTGAGAAAAACAGTCTGTCTCATAGAGAACATTGCCACAAACTCTCTGGAGGATTTCGACATGGATATCATTTAAGATTCCCCAAAGGATTTCCACATGGACACTTTTTTTTGTTGCCCCACGAAATGTAATTACCTCCTTCATCAATCCCCTTTGTACCATGTGAAAAAGTAGAAAGACACATGTACTTTTTGAGTGAGTGTATTGACTTAAAGTGCATGCACTTGCAGATAAGGGAATATGTTATGGGAGACATGAGGTATAACAAGCAACACTGGCATTTCCAGATAATGCAGTTTACACTGTTCTTAGAAATTGCGGGTAATTCTACAACGCAATCATACATCAGTCTAGCAACGAGCCTTTGTCTTTTTTTAACAGCGCTTCTAAAACAAATGCACTTCTACAGCAGTATTATCTTAAAAAAAAATCCACACAAAAAAAATCCACACAAATCCTTTCCACACATATTATTAATAATGGTCTGTATTTGTAGAAATACTTACAAATGTCTGAACTGCTCTGCATTAGATACAAAATATAATCTACTATCATCTACTAACAAATTATGCTAGAGCATTTCTAAGAACTAACTTCACTTTCCAATCATTTTTAACCAATCATTTTTCATAAATGTTTGGCGTCACTTCCTCTCAAGTACACACAAGATCTACATGACTTTGAATCTTCATGAGAACAGATTTGGAGAAATTCTGTATTATATTGCTTGCTTTGCAGTCAATGGGTGCCGTCAAAATGAGAGTCCAAACAGCTGATGAAAACATAATAATAATATATATACATATATACATATATATATATATATATATATATATATATATATATATATATATATATATTATTATTATTATTTTTTTTTTTTTTAATAATGCACTTTTCTTAAACACAAAGTAGTCCACAAGTAATCCATTTTTCTTTTGAAGTGAAAAACTGCATGTTTGTAAGATAAAAATCCGTCATTATATCTTTTTAACTGTCTCTTCCGGCCAAACTACCAGTCCATAATCCCTATTAATGCTTGTTTATTGCAAACACACAGCTTTTCGTGGATTACTTTTGGGTTATTGTGATGTTTTTTTATCAGCACATTAGACTGATTTTGACAGCACTAATTTGCTCCAAAGGATCAGTTGGTAAGCATTTCTCCAAAATGTAATTTGGCAAATTCTCAGCAAATGTTAATTTTGGGATGAACTGTTCCTTTAAAATCACAACGAATGTCTGTAAAACACAAATGTACCTGACAACTTTAAGGAAAAATTATCTTGTCTTGTCTTGTATTGCAAAAAATGTGCTAGAAAACCATTTAACCCAGTTCATCAGAGTTCCTCTACCACCCCAGACACATCAGTGATGAGATTCACTTGCCTGACATGCGAGAACATGTTCAATCCATCAAGCCACTCATGAATCAACAAGCAGTGCACAATGCGTCTGCATTACAAACAATGCATTCAATTGCAAACAAGGTCAATATCACCCTTTGCATGATTATAAACGCATTTTAATAAAGGCATTGCATATTTCATATTGCCATTAATCAGGTCAGCATTCTATCAGCAAAAGGAAGGCCACCAATCGGTTTTGTATGAGACACAGACTTGCTCAAACACACACTATGCATGTACAAAACAGTTTTCTTGGTCACCACATGCTAAAACACATGTTCAGAGACGGTTACAAAGTAAAGACGCATATCAGCCCCCGAGCATCCTACCAGTTGGACCACCTTCCCCGCCTCACGCGAATCCACAGACTCTCAGCCTCAGGAAATGAGGGAAAGTCAAGGAAAACGCGGCATGTCTTTAAACCCGCAAGATTAATAAACCACCCACAGCTCATGTCAAATTGGAAATGGAATTCTGCATGTAATCACACGGAACCCTGGCTGCATGTGAGTGCATGCGTGTGCAAGGGAGTGTGTGTGTGTGTTTGTGTGTGCACGCCGGTCCGTGTTCAGTTAGAGCCTGAGTAAATAGAAGCCAATAAAACTGCGTCAGAGGCATACTTTCACCTGCATATCCCCTGCTTGATAAATACCACGCCAACCAAAAGAAAATTGCCTGCAAAGGACAAGGTGACTAATTTTCATGAGAAAAGTTATTAAGTTTTTTTTATTATTATATTTTTCCTCCTCCCTCTCCGCTATGAAGGACTTACAGATTGTTTGAATGAAAATGAGTCCTGTTCAATAATACATAAGGCCTCGACAGAAGACCATTACCAAAGAATATGTTTTATGAAAGGCTGGTAAAATGGGATATATTTCCATGGTGGCATACATCTTTGAGACAAGATAAATGGCAGTGTGGTAGAGAAAGTGCCCACTGAGCTAATGCATTGAGGCTGAAAAGCCTCTTTATGTGTAAAAAACACCCCACGCACTGCGACCGATTCTGAACTCGACTTCAACACTGCAGAGTCCAGTACTGTATTCATTATGGTGATTGTTTAGTGTACTTCAGGCGCGGGTGCAACTGTACAGATCACTCTGCACCTGCTGATTTTGAACCGATGTTAGCATTTATTCTCTGAATTGCATTAATACTCATTATAAGCTAAATAATTTCAAATGAATGTATCGTACGGCGGAAATGATTCTGCGGTCGTAGTAAGTTGCTTAAATAGGCATGTGTGGTGTTTTTGTTACCATAAGTCATGTCAGGCCTGAGCATTTGAGGTATTCTAGAATGTAGCGATTGAATTAGAAAGCTTAGATTCCATTTGTCATGGTGGCTGTATAGTTATTGTTCCAGTGGTTCTCTCTGTTCCAATCCCAGCATGCATAAGCGCAGCATGAGCTATTTGACATGGATTTAGCCACAAAACAATGAATAAGTTAAAAAGGGAATACACAGGGACTCAAATATAATCCTTTCTTTCTATTTTCTTTGTTTTTACCTTTTTTTTCTTTGCTTTCCCTTTCTTTTTCCTTTGTCACTTTTTTTCCTTTTTTCTTTCCTTCCTTTCGTAATTCATTTTCTTTCTTTCTACCTTTCCTTTCTTAATGTCCAAATTTTTATTTTTCCTTTTCTTTTGTCTGTATGTTTTTTCTTTCCTTCATTTCATTTTCTTCTTTATTTTCTTCCTTCTATGCTTCCTTCTTTCCTTTCTTGTCCTTGCTCCTTAATTTTTAATTAATTCCTTCCTTCCTTTCCTTTTCTTTTTTCAACATCCTTCCTTCTTTCTGTGCATATTTTCTTAAAGATACTGCTGCTTTAAAAAGGTGCAACCACCTCAGATTCCTTCCTTTCAGTCCGACACTGGAGCCATAAGGGAAAAGAAGAAATCTTTACTGCATTTACTGAAAAGCCTCTTGAGAAGCTGCCAGTCAGCTGAGCTGAGATGCTCTTAAAGACAGATGTACAAATTAAGCTGAACTTCTGATGGCTTTTATATTAAAAGAAATTGAAAAGATGCAAAGAAGGTTTTGCTTCTACTCTTTTCACGATTGCCAGTATGGAAAAGACTGAATTGGGTGGTTGGGGTGAGCTGGTGGTGGGATGCTGAAGATAGAGAGAGAGAGAGAGATTGATCGACATTACACCCACTCAGCAATTACTGACATTTTAAGGGAAGAAAACGTGTCTTCAAGTAAAATACCTGGGCTCATTACTTCTGTTTTCTCTTTATCAATCTTCTTTTTTTCAGCATTCATTTTACATAAGCACATATATGACATGAGCTTATTAATTGTGCATTCTGTTTAAAAGAAGAGATTTTACTGCAAATGCAAATTCCAAACTATGTCTGTAGCAACCTTTATTCATAACATGACTAAAATAGTAATAATAATACTTATAACTCTCTTAATTTTTTTTGTTTCTGGGTGGTGTCAAGGACATGTGATTGCTTTTAGTCTGAGTGAATTAAAATGATTGCTTTAGTGATTTTTATTAGTAAAAAGGCACCAGAGAGACACTTAAACATATGTCTCTTATGCAGAAGACAGGATTTACTGTATAGTATATGAAAGAATCAGTTAAATGACTCATTGACCCTTTAATACAGTTTTCTCGATTGCTAACACACAATTCACCATTTTCTAACAACTATAAACACAATCTCAAAACTATATAACCAACTTGTGCAAAACTTAAAGCTTCCTGGTCAAAATCAAATAGTTTAGCCAAAAACATGTTCTCTTTTATCAGACTCAAACTTTGGCCTCAGATGATACACAAACCGGTCAAATACACATACTATTTGCCTGTCTAGAGCACACTGTAGTCAATTCAAAAGACGGTTACAAAAAACTGGAAATAGGAATCTTTTTGCTAGTCAATGTCTGTTATAGTATATGACATAAGCAGAGGGATGCAGATACATTAAAACTCAGCACTGAACTGTAAGAAAAGCTTACTTTCATTGCACTACTGTAAAGAGATCTTACAGTCAATGAAAAGCAATAGATGAGAAAAGTTCAAAAAGCAAACAACAGAATATTCAGTAAACACATATCAGAATATACTGTCAGTTACTGTAAATAAATAAATAAATTCAGCATCCTCTGCCAAATTGCGTTAGAGTATTTGTACTAGTATCCTTATTTGTTATAGCAGTTTCTTAGTCTTCTGACAAAAGACTTCATCCCCTAGATGGTCGTCTCTCAGTTCTGCAAAAATAGAGTACATGCAAGGACTACTTGTCTACAAATAAATCCAACAGTAATTAGTCTGAGGGTGTACTGTACAACTTGTGCTACAGTATTTACTCTACGTAGAATAATGAAGTACTGCTGCTATGTACTGTAATTATATTGTATGTGTACTGTTTGAGTTCATTTTTTGATGCTTAAATTATTTTGTGTGTTTGTGTTTTCTAAATGAGAACATGACTGAACCTGTACAAAATGATGCCGTTTTTGTATAGAGTTTTGCAGAAAACACTGAGCAAATTGGAACATGTGAGCAAACAGGTGAAATGTGTTAAAGGGGTCATATGATGCTATTTAAATTTTTCCTCTCTCTTGGAATATAACAAGCTCTTTGTGTATAAAGTAGATCTGTGAAGTTGCAAAGACTAAAGTCTTAAATCCAAAGAGATATTCTTTATAAAAGAACACACCCCTACAGGTCTCCATCACTATGTGGGAAGATATGCACAAAGCTGCCAAATGTTCACGCAAAAAAAGAAGGCGTAGCTTTTATTCTCGCTGTTGCCACCATCACCATGTCGTGGAGATGATGTGTGTTTGGTTGTGAAAGCAAAACTACTTTGTTCGGCTTTCCAAAAGAGGACACAACTAGAAATCAATGGTTAATGGAACACATCAAAGCTTAACAATGGGCCTTTGTAAAGGTAAATAAAAATATGTAGGATTAAGTATGTAAAAGCTGATGAAAATATTGCTTCAGAATAAATTGTTTACACCACATCAAATCTTGGTGGTATGGTAAATTTGTTGGGGATATTTTACAAATGTAATTATTTATTTAAAAACTAAGTTCTGAATGTTAGTGTTTGATGTTGCTATTACAACACTTCACATATTTCTTTCTGGGTGGTTATTTACTAACAGCCAGAGAACTCACTGTACATAGTTTTATTAATTTACTGAAGCTCTTCACAAATTCACAATGTCTGTGTGTGTACATAGGTGAGTTAGCATGACTAAAACCATCTCTCAACCATCTTGACGTTTCACACCACGCTACACACATCGAGTGTCAGAGGGAACAGTCGCAGGCAATTAAAAGGCATAAAACTGATGCTTGAACACACACACGCATGCACACCAGGGAGTGTCTGAGAACAATTTCAGGCAAGGTTGTATGGCGATCCTTGGGGAAGCCTGGCTAAGAAAGGACTTTAGAGAGGGAACTGAAGGGGAAGGTTACAGGGAGAATTCAACCTCTGCAAAGATATATATATATATACCCTAACCACATGCTCAGGGTCGTGGTAGGAGCTGAGTGTATTGTACAAGTCTTTTGTAAAAGAGCACCCCCCACGGCCCTGTGGGCTGCCAAACCAGACATGAAATTCTAGTTCTGTATTCCAAAGAAAATAGAAAGTGCCTGTTTGATGCTGCTCCAAACAGTATGATTCCTTATTGCAATATGACATTTATGGTTCATTGACTAAGACAATGTACATGTATACCCTGGTGAAACAGAAACCAGTGTTTTGATTACAAAATCATGAAGTAAAAAGCCAAGTGTCAAAGCCATCTTCTCCCTCGCTCTCCCACCCTTTCTTTCTCCTCCTAAGCATCAGAGTTTGAAAGTATCCCAAATGAATTCTTTCACAGGTGATTTGTTTGAAGAATAGTAGCTCTGATAGATTTAGGGTGGAAAGGAAGTCATAACCACATCAGTGGCTGTGATGGCCGGGCAGGGAGAGCGGCAGCGGGTGGCTCCATCACTCAGGAGATGACTGGCTTTTACATATCTCAGGCCTCGTGCTAATAGCTGCCACTGCCTGCTCTTCTCATCCATTCTGTCTGGAGTTCAAGAGTTACAGCGTGTCGTAAATCCCACCTGAGAGCTCATTACTTTTCACATCTGACGTCAAGGACAAGCACCCCTACCCCTCAGGTGCACACAACCCTTGATGTCCACACTCAAACCCTCTCTCCAGCCAAACATTGGACACATTGATGCGTGAAGTAGAACTTGCAAATCTACTTGTGTTTACTAGTTGTCCCAAAAATGTGCTCAACTTTAGTAACAAGGCATCCCCTTGTAAATTACTTAACATGCTGTGCAGAAAAAGCAGGATCCAGAAAGTCCTGAATTTTTTTTTTAAGTGTTATATTAAGTCACAAAATGCTGCATTTCAGGGCACACGATTCATTCAGTCCAACACATTAGTCAGGTGTTGGTGGCCAATATATTCCAGGGATCTATTTATTTATTTATTTTGGAAAAATTCAGTCACTGTACTCTACAGTGTAAATAAGTATTGAACATGTCACTATTTTTCTCAGTAAATATATTTCTAAAGGCGCTGTTGATATAAAATGTTCAGATGTGAACTTGATGTTCCAGATGTCAGTAGTCATGTCACACAAGAAAAATTTCAAGGTGGGTAAAAGCAAAGAGCTTTCTCAAGGCCTTCACAACCATATTGTTGCAAAACATACTGATGGCTTACTGGCATACTGATTGGTTACAGAAGGATTTACCAATGTATAATGTATATACCAATTTATATCAATGATTTTTATATCAATGTTCCAGTGAGCACTGTCGCGGCCATAATCTGGAAGTGGAAAGAACATCATTTCACCATAAACCGGCCATGAACAGGTGCTCCTCACAAGATTTCTGACAGAGCAGTGAAAACAATTATTTGAAGAATTTTCTAAGAGCCAAAGACCACTTGTGGAGAGCTTCAGAAAGTCTAGGAATTAGCAGGTACAGCTGTTTCAAAGAAAACAATAAGTAATGTACTCAACTGCCATGGCCTGTATAAACTCTTACCACACAAGACTATTGCTGAAGAAAAGGCATGTTGAAGCTTGTTTAAAGTTTGCTGCACAACATTTAGACAAGCCTATAAAATACTGGGGTAATATAGTCTGGTCAGATGAGACCAAAATTCAACTATTTATTATATAGTTTATTTTACCCACTATATATATAATTGTGATGCACATCAAATAGTGGTAAAAGTTGTACCTTAAAACTAAGATCTGGAGATGTCAGAGAAAACCTTCTGACCCTGGCTTTTCCATAGTCTCTGGAGAGTCAGTGTCATGATAAATTTGCTGTAGGGGGTAAATGCAGCAGCAATAATGCAGATAAATATGGGGGGTCCTGAAAATCTCTGCATGTGCATGTCTCCCAGCAGGCCACAGAAGAAGTGAGTATAAATCTCCCAGCCAGGCCTTATAACTGCAGCCTCTGTCAAGCCTGATGTAGCACGGACTGCTCGTAAGTCTGGCACTAAGATGCTTTATCCCACTCTCTCTTTTTCTTAGATGCGGAGAGAGGGAGTGACAGGGCTGATTTTAATTCTTTTCTCATGGGGCCAGCAGACACGGCTTTGAGCTTGACTTATGGGCGAGACATTTAAATAAAGATTGAAAGATTGTTATAAAGTTAGAACGAGAGGAAAAGGAAGGGATTGAACAAAAAAGAGAGGAGAAGACGGAGACTTAGCACCGCTGGGAAGTTGTCTTCCCTGTTATGTTTGTGTGTGTGTGTGTGTGCTTTTTTCAAGAAGTGCAAAAGAGTTTTAATTAAGACTGCGAGCAGAAAGAGGGCAGGTTTATCTCTAAAGCAGCTCTGATTGGCCAGTGACGTGAAACTGCCGGCATGCACGTTCACACTTCAATGACAATCAACCAAATTATTCCGCCTTCATTCGCTGAGGATAGCTGTAGACTTAACCTGCCTCGTGTGAATTTGCAAGCATGAGTTTGAAAACGACTCGCAGTGACACTCTTAATCAATGATCCAGATGTGAGTGTGTACCCGCATTCCAGCAGGGTTTTGTATTTCCTCTATGAACAAAACGCTTGTCTGTGCAGCATTAAAAAGCTGTGTTAATAATTAATCTGTCAGTAAGGTAGTGCGCAACAAATACTTCTTTGAAGTAGAAATGGCACAGATGGGCACCTGATGGCAACAATATAAACACTCGCAAACACATACACACACTATAGAAGAGTCAAAAATTCACTAAATATTCACCATATGGGACTGAATAATCCATTGACTCCTGCTCCTCTTGGTCTGAGTATGACTGTAGTGTGTTTTATGCACGTCCACTTCATAGTTCAAATTAAAATTCAGTCATTGTTGTTACAAACCTGTATGCCGTTATTTTCTTGCAATTTAACACTATTTTATATATATATATATATATACAACCCGAATTCCGGAAAAGTTGGGACGTTTTTTAAATTTGAATAAAATGAAAACTAAAAGACTTTCAAATCACATGAGCCAATATTTTATTCACAATAGAACATAGATAACATAGTAAATGTTTAAACTGAGAAAGTTTACAATTTTATGCACAAAATGAGCTCATTTCAATTTTGATTTCTGCTACAGGTCTCAAAATAGTTGGGACGGGGCATGTTTACCATGGTGTAGCATCTCCTTTTCTTTTCAAAACAGTTTGAAGACGTCTGGGCATTGAGGCTATGAGTTGCTGGAGTTTTGCTGTTGGAATTTGGTCCCATTCTTGCCTTATATAGATTTACAGCTACTGAAGAGTTCGTGGTCGTCTTTGACGTTTTTTTCGTTTAATGATGCGCCAAATGTTCTCTATAGGTGAAAGATCTGGACTGCAGGCAGGCCAGGTTAGCACCCAGACTCTTCTACGACAAAGCCATGCTGTTGTTATAGCTGCAGTATGTGGTTTTGCATTGTCCTGCTGAAATAAACAAGGCCTTCCCTGAAATAGACGTTGTTTGGAGGGAAGCATATGTTGCTCTAAAACCTTTATATACCTTTCAGCATTCACAGAGCCTTCCAAAACATGCAAGCTGCCCATACCGTATGCACTTATGCACCCCCATACCATCAGAGATGCTGGCTTTTGAACTGAACGCTGATAACATGCTGGAAGGTCTCCCTCCTCTTTAGCCCGGAGGACACGGCGTCCGTGATTTCCAACAAGAATGTCAAATTTGGACTCGTCTGACCATAAAACACTATTCCACTTTGAAATAGTCCATTTTAAATGAGCCTTGGCCCACAGGACACGACGGCGCTTCTGGACCATGTTCACATATGGCTTCCTTTTTGCATGATAGAGCTTTAGTTGGCATCTGCTGATGGCACGGCGGATTGTGTTTACCGACAGTGGTTTCTGAAAGTATTCCTGGGCCCATTTAGTAATGTCATTGACACAATCATGCCGATGAGTGATGCAGTGTCGTCTGAGAGCCCGAAGACCACGGGCATCCAATAAAGGTCTCCGGCCTTGTCCCTTACGCACAGAGATTTCTCCAGTTTCTCTGAATCTTTTGATGATGTTATGCACTGTAGATGATGAGATTTGCAAAGCCTTTGCAATTTGACGTTGAGGAACATTGTTTTTAAAGTTTTCCACAATTTTTTTACGCAGTCTTTCACAGATTGGAGAGCCTCTGCCCATCTTTACTTCTGAGAGACTCTGCTTCTCTAAGACAAAGCTTTTATAGCTAATCATGTTACAGACCTGATATCAATTAACTTAATTAATCACTAGATGTTCTCCCAGCTGAATCTTTTCAAAACTGCTTGCTTTTTTAGCCATTTGTTGCCCCCGTGCCAACTTTTTTGAGACCTGTAGCAGGCATTAAATTTTAAATGAGCTAATTAAGTGGATAAAAGTGTAAAATTTCTCAGTTTAAACATTTGCTACGTTATCTATGTTCTATTGTGAATAAAATATTGGCTCATGTGATTTGAAAGTCTTTAAGTTTTCATTTTATTCAAATTTAAAAAACGTCCCAACTTTTCCGGAATTCGGGTTATATATATATATATATATATATATATATATATATACACACACACACACACACGTTCTGGTCCTCAAATCTGATTGTGTGATATAGTCCAACAGAACTCCAACAGTCTTTTTTTTTTTTTTTACAGTGAGTGTATGTCGGATGGCCAAATCCACAATTTTAAAAAGAATAATGTTTTGTGTCACAGAATGGGGTTTTAAGTTGTTGTTTTTTTTTTAGGTGAGAATGTACTTCTTTCAGCTTCAGTTAGGCAGCTTGTTATTCAGGTTTGTGAGCTCCAGGGTATCAGCGGCATTTTAGCTCTCATGAACCCACTGAGAGCAGCCTCAACTTGGCCAGATCTTCTGCAATTTGCTGCTGGCTCTGATGTCTCTTTAATGGTTAAACATGAGATGTTATTAATTTTGGGTAAATCTAACAGGCAGCCTTTGGTCTCATTAATCTATTATTTGTTCCAGAGTTTTTGGATAAAAGCAAAATCTCATCACGTTATATTTGTAACTTCAATTATGTATACCAGAGCACTGTCTTTGTACTTGACTGAATTGCCCAGCAACTTTTACGATTGCAGTTTTTATTAAAATGTATTATTTAATGAATAATATTTTATTTAAATAATAGTAGTATTTATTATTTATCATTTATTATTTTGTATTTATACAAAATTCCACAGGCAAAGTCAGGTAATCTGTAATGGACAGATCGTTAGACCGCAGTTCTATGTAATAAACAGTGGCGGTTCTACACGGAGGCCTAAGGAGGCCCGTGCCTCTGTAGACATGTCCCCGGCCACCCCTGTGGCCACCCCCGTGCTGTAAAAAAAAAAAGTAATATGATTTTACACGCGAGCGCCAAAAGCGGAACTAATGTGACGCAACGTTCTACACGGGTAAATTAGTGCAGCGCACCCAAACACTTAGGAACTTAATCATATTCAGGGATGCAAACATCGCGCTTTTCGGCGCCTCCCGTTTTTTTCACATCAGTTTGGGTGACTTGGGTCTGATTATAATTTCTCAAAGTCATCAGAAGCAATTCCATAGCTTAATGTTATGGACAGAAGACTATTTACATCATTTAATTAAAGTTTACGGAAACCTTGTTTTCTCTCCTCTGCGGCTGTCAATCATTCTCCATTCAGTATTCAAATAGCGTGCACCTCGTACATTTACAGCAGGATGCATGGTAAAACTCTCTCCAATATTATATACTCACATTATAATGCTTGATCTGTAGATAAAAAGGCTGTGGATTTGCATAAAATGACTTTATTTTGTGTATTTGTATTTCATTTTTGTTGCAGTTTTTAAAAGACTTGCTTGTGCCTGTTAGATCACACACATGTTTTAAAAGCCGTAAACTTTTAAAATCACTTTGTGAGCTCAGTTTTGAAGCGTTTCATATTATCATGGTTTTGCGCACTGAAAGATTATTAAAAGCTTATTATATTTTTAGCCTGCACAATACATTTAAAATAAGCATAATTTAATTTTATATTATTTCTGTGTAGTGTAGTGTAAGCATTATAAATATATACACTTCTGAATTCTTGACATTCATATATAAATATTAAATTGTGAAATGTATGATTGCCTGATTGAATTTTATAAGAGTACTAATAGTAATTTGTTTTTATTAACATGTTTAGATTGTTTAAAATTACTGTGTATATTTTTTCAAGAATTACTTTTTGTATTTATTTGCATTACATTTAAATAAAATATGTTGCCATTTTTAATGTGCCCCTCTGGTTAAACACTGGCCCCTCCTTGGCCCCCCTAGTAAAATTTGTCTAGAGCCGCCACTGGTAATAAAGTACATCAGGCAGTACATCCAAACGCTCACCTATCATTCATTGAACTCAAATATGGCTTATTATCTGAAATATGTTAGTAGCAGCAACTTTACTTGGCCATTCAATCTAATGTTAACCTAAAAAATGTGTGCTTTTCAAATGCGTGTGCGGAGTGTGGAAACTGAACAGTAGCGCTCACTGCAGGACAGATGGAGGCACCGGTGCGCTCACCTGCCATAAATACATGCCATCATTGTGCTCATGCACATAAGAGTAATACATATTTTGAATCTGTAAAGAGTGCATTTATTTGTGTGCACTCACAATAACAGCAAAACATTGAGCATTTGTAAAACAATGAGCTCTTATTAGGCTATGTTGTAATTTAAAGGGTTATTATGATTTAAATGGGTTATTAATAAACATGCGATAAGTCAACTAATTCTTCAAATGAACACCTACTAGTTGATCAGAAAAATATTTAGTCGAAGGCAGCCCTATATGTGTGTGTTCGTGATGGTGATTTTATTTATATTGCTCTGCTATTAGATGGTGACAAAAAAAAACTTTTAAGTTTCAGTCTAGCTAATTTAAAGGTTTTACTTTTGTTTTCTCTAATAATGAATGGATTTTCAGAATTTAAAGTAAAACGTATTTTTAAATAATTGTTATGCACTCTTTCCATGCAACAACTGTTCATAGTGACCAGAAGCTTTGAAAAGTACATGTATACATAATGCTATTCAAAAGTTTGGTATCAGTAAGATTTTTTTTTTACCATTTTTGAAATAAGTCTGTAAAGCCCCTTTCTCACTGCGATTCCGGAAAATACACGGGTAATGTGTCCCGGCAATTGTTTCCAGGTCGCTAGATTTTGCCCCTTTCATACTGCCAGTGATTAGCCGGAATATGTGCGTGCGTTCACACAGAACCCGTAAAGGTCCCGTAAAGACACGTGACATCAGGATGTGACGTGTAATGTACGAGCTGAAAATGCTAGGCACATTTACTTCACTTAAGCTGGCAAACGATGTCAGCGTCAGCATGGAAAGTGAGGAACTAACTGATGTCTGCTTCATTACAGTTTGCACAATTTATTTATTTTTTTATTTTTTTCGCAAACTCTGATCTGCCTTCAAAACACCTGGTTAAAGAGTCGCGCGTATAATAATGTGCGTCATTACTACGACACACCCTTTACGGCATTAGTTCTAGCTTTTGTTTACACAAAGCTCGTTGTGGGACTGAACCCGGGATCGATCCTGGAAACAATCCCGGGACATGTTTGCATTCACACAGAAGGCGACCTGGCAATGTTCCAGTAATTTTCCGGGTCCAATGAGCAGTGTGAAAGGGGCTTAATACTCACCAAGGGTGGATTTATTTGATTAAAAATACTTTAAAACATTAATATTTTAAAATATTCTCTAACAGTTTAAATTTGTTAACAACTTTTTTTCATTAAATGTTAAATACATTTTAAGGTATTTTAAAATGTAAGTAATTCCTATGATGGAAAATCTGAACTTTCAGAAGAGATTCCTCCTGTCTTCAGCCTCTGTTTATTTGTTTCATTCATTCATTCGTTCATTCATTCATTCATTCATGTCATTAGTTTTTTTTTTTGGATTCTTTAAATACAAAGTTTATACGGGCAGCGTTTACTGAAATACGTCTTTATTGTCACTTTTGATCATTTTAATGTATCCTTGCTGAATACAAGTGTTATTGTGTTTCATTTTCCAAAAATCGCACTGAAAAGTCCACTGAAAAGTGAACAGCGCCACCTATTGTACCAAAGTAATTCTACTTTCCATTCAGCCCTTCTGATATAAATGTTTCACTTTATGTGACCATTTGCTTCACTTTTCAGTTCCACATTTAGTGTGAAAGGGCCTTCAGGTCTGGTAGCCTCAATAGCATAGAGTGTGTTTAATTCCCTTCCTCGGTCCTCTTAAAGCATGTGATGATGAGAAAGTATTGAAAGCCCAGGGCTGATCCAGGAACGCCACTTTAGATATAGAACACACCACTCTCTTAGGAGACTGAAAGTCTTTCTTGCTGTAGGTCAGTGAGTGGGTCTGAGAGATCTGGCTCATATCCTCCTCACTCATGTATTTATGGATGACTTTTTCTTTATCCAGTGCTTTATCTAATGACGGAGGCCCCCGGTGGGTCTTAGTGAGGACATTCAAAGACCACACACATACCTGATGAGCTCTGAATGACTGACATATGGGGTTTCCTGTTAGACCGTTTCGAGATAGCGAAATGGTAAAAAGGTTGATCTTATTGATAGCGATTGTATATTTGTATTGTTCATGTGCTCTTTTTGCTCCTCAGAGTTTGTGCTTCAAGATGTAAGACATTGTCTTGGGGGATTCCAGTTTAAATGTCATAGACATTTCCAGTGCTAACTCTCTCCCAGCCTTCGATTGCTCTCCTCAGCACAAGGACAAGACACTTGACTTGTGGTTGTGTGGACGAGGACTTTAATTACGGCCACGGCACTGAGAGCCATGACCTTCTGTTCTGGAACGCACACTACAGACCAGCATGGCATTTCTTCACATCTCTCCCAGAATCCGTACTGGGACAGTCCTTAAACCCACTTGAGTTTAGCTTACTCCATCTTTCTTTCAATTGCGAGCTTCTGCAGGGTTATTTTCATTGGCTTGATGCACATTTTTAGCCTTGCTAACTAACTGATTTACTCAGAATGTCATCAGCGCTTGGAATGCTCCCAACGTCTACCTATTAAAACGAGCTACTTTTCATCATCTCATTATTAGATTTCTAAAAAGCCTATAGAGCTTACTTTCAAATCCTGATGCTCGCTGATCAAAGCCTAGTCCACTTAAAAAGAAAATGAAAGAAAAAAAAAGACAAAGTAAGGAGTTGGTGAGTACAAAGATTGAATGCAAAACATAGCCTTTCCACTTTGCTTTATTAGTTCCCAAGAATCTTTTTAAAGCAAACTCTTTTTTTTCCTTCCCCATTTTGCCTTCTTAACAGATTCTCACCTCCTCATAAAAGAGTTATTTTCCTGCAAGGTGTCCTGAAAGTGTCACAACGTCACCATCACTAGCCTTCACCCCATAACACGCAAACACAAACATTAATCTTAGAGATATGAAAGGCTTTTGAGACGGCAGTATATCATCTTGTTAGCTTTCCAATAAACTCATTGGTGGAGTCTGCTATGATGGGAAAGAACTGCATTAATAATGCTGAAAAAAAATTATCAGCAAATCTTAGTGTATTACCTGTCCACGGGCCTTTTTTATTGGCACACTTGCTGTCTTGCTTACGAGAAACACATTATTTAATGTTTGGGATTCAAGAAAGAATCCAGACTGTGCTGTATTTTTTAAGGCTTGAAAGTGCCAGCTAATGCTGCTTTTATTATCTATTCACTCTTATGTCTTTTCAAACCCATTTGATTTGAATACAAAGTTTAACCTTTCTAATGAAGTGTTATGTAGCTCTTTCCATTCAACTACAGTTCATAGTGCCCTGAAACTCACCCCGCAAGACAACCCTAGACCATGTTCATATGTAAATTAAAAAAAAAAGTGCATTAATGTCATTAATACCAATACAACAATGTATATCTGCAAGGTCTGAAAGTACCTAAGTACGTGCTAATGTGTATAATCATACTGAATAACAAGGCATCATTGGTTTTTATTGTATTTTTGTAAGGTCAGAAAATGCTAGCTAATACATACTGAAATTCAAATAAAATTATACTCAAATATTTAATGTGAGCCAAGCCGAGCTGTTATATTGATAATAGCATCACTCACATCAGTGAGTGAATTTTAATAGACAATTTGTCAGTTATACCTTAGACTTTCATACAGGCACACACACACCTGATGTAGTAAGCTTTCAGGCTTGGCCTGAGTTCATAACAGATTAAGCAGTGTGTCAATGAAAGTTATCTTTGCTTGGTATACTTCAGCAAAGAAAAAAGAGAGAGAGAGAGAGAGAGAGAGAGAGAGAGAGAAATAGAAGAGCCAGCCGAGCGTTAACCGCTTCGTCAACAGGTCTCTATTAGTCAAGGATGATTAACTGTGCATGTGTCTGTGTGTATCTGTGTTTATGCAATAAATAACCCCAGAAACACTTTTACCTAAGCATAAGTGTCATAGGATTACAATGAAACCTTTCTCGGCTGTGAATAAAATTCATGTTTTGATATATTATTAACCCTTAAATGCATATTACTTTGCTTAAAAATCTTATATATGTATTAGGTGGCAAGGGGGGCCTTTTGCCCCATACATGGGCTCACCAGCATGGGTCAAAAGGCACTCAGTATTGATACAAATACTTCAGCTAAAATAATAATATTTTTTGTTTGGAGATTACACACATTTCTCATCAGGTGTTCTGCATATAATAACAGGAGGATCAATACCACTTTGATCTTCCTCAGATGGAGCTTTGCTTCAACTCCAATGCTCTCATGTTCCCTGAAAAGCAGTCAACATAAAACAAACTATTTTCTTTCATTTTTGTCAGTCTTATAATGTTGATATTCAAAGAAATTCGACTTTTGAAACCTACAAATAGTCTGAGCTTAACAGCAGAGTTTAGCAATGTAGAGTTCTAACATAAAACATCTGTAAAAATTTTACAACTATAAAAGTGACCTTGGAATATATACCTGAACTTACAAACACAATGAAGCATTTGCTTTTTGTTGATAATGGTGTCATAGGGATAGTTCACCCAAAAGTAAATATTCCATCATCTTTAAATCACCTTCATGATGTTCCAAACCTGAGTGACTTTTTTTTTCTGTGGAACAAAAAAGATATGATTCTATCGATAAATGGTGCCAGTGTTGTTTTAGACACTTTTGACTTTCATTGTATGGACAAAAACATTTCTTATTTTGTGTTCCGTGGAGGAAAGTTATATAGTTGAATGACATAACTGTGAGTAAATGATGACATAATTTGTCCATTTAAAGGAATAATTCACCCAAAAATGAAAATTTGCTGAAAGTGTACTCGGGCCATTTAAGATGTAAATGGGTGTTTCTTCATCAAAACAGATTTGGAAAACTGTAGCATTATCTCACTTGCTGTAGCATCTGATCATACTCCCATCCTTCAGAGGGAGCTCTCACCTGAATATTTCACTCTGTCCACTTCCTGTTCCTGCCACATCAGTTCCTGTCTTGTCATTTCCTGTTACTATGAATTTAAGCCATGTGTTTCCACTACCATTTTGCGAAGTATTGCCAGTTCCACTGCTTTACTAAGCGTTCTTCTATGCCATTGCCATTGCCATTGCCATTGTTTATTGTTATGACCATTGCTTTTGTTCTTCTGACTCCTGTTTCTGGATTTATCTGCAATTGGATTGTTTTCTCCATATTTTGGAGTGATCTGACTTGGAGTTGTAATTGTTATTTGTACTTGGAGCACAGATCATTAAATAAAGACCCACATATGGAATCCACTAGGCCTACTTCTTTACACTCGCTCACCTATGGATCTTCTCCGGTCAATGGGTGCCGTCAGAATGAGACTCCAAACAGACTCCAATTGTTACCTTAACAATAATCCACAAGTAATCCACTCAACTCCAGTCCATCAATTAATCTATCGTAAAGTGGAAAAAGTTGTATCTTTGTAAAAAAAAAAAAAAAAAGGAAAAACAAAAATCCATCAAGACGTTTTCAACTGTTGCTTCTGGATATAAGTCCTCTATCTATACTATTGCTTTCTCCAGTGAAAAAGTTATCTCGTCTCAATTAGGAGAAAAATGTTTACAGACCAATCACTGTTTGCAAGCGAAAACAGTCCAAAACAGTTGTTGATGGATTTTGATGTGAGAGAACAGGGGATGGACTTCTTCAGGTTAGGAAGCATTTTTATGGATTTTGGACTGGTATTTTGTTTCAGAAGTGAAAGTTTGGAATTAATTGATAAGTTGTGTGTATTTTTGTGATGTTTTTATTAGCTGTTTCGGAGTCTCATTCTCATGGCACCCATTCACTGCAGAGCATATTGATGTGCAGCTAAATTTCTTCAAATCTTTTCAGAAGAACAAAAAAACTCATCTTTGATGGCCTGACGGTAAGTACATTTTCATTTTGGGGCATAAATTTCCTTTCGGATTGCTGTTAATTTAGTGATTTTAGCAGTTCTGAAAAGCCAGAGCTGTATCGTTTACCCTTAGACATGTTCACATTAAGAAAACCAGCCCTGTAACATATTAGAGTTCTCCGGAAACACATCAATGTCACGTTCACCTCCCGCCCCCGGGGGGAAAATGCCGCATCCCTCATTTCCTCCATTCAGTTGTACAAAATGCTCAGCTGACCTTTACATTCACACATCACTCTTTGCATTTTCCATCCACTCCAGTTCACATAGCTGTCAGTGGCTTATCAACGCAGTTGTGTGTGCTTGAAGAGAGCGTGTGTGCTGGCTGCTTGATTTGGTCTCTTCTGCCAGTACAGTCTGAAACTGACTAATATATCATGTATGATCTGACGTATGCAAACTTTATCAGGAGGAGACAGGCGGATTTCCATAGCTCATCCCAGTATACTCCTCCCAACAGTTGATCAAAAGCCCTTTCCAAGACTGACTTCTCTGGCTATCCATCCTAGACCCTGGGGGCTTTGGGGAGCTGGATGACACGAGAGATGCTTTTTTTTTTTTTCTCTCAGGCTTTTGCCCCGATCTATTTTATTAATATAAATAATCAGCTTGATGAGTTAAACAATAATAATAAATGAAAGCACTTAATGCAGGGGCAGTAAACGGTGGTGAGATAATGTTGTCATTGCCATATGTCAGTTAAAAACGAATGCTTTTCAAATGCATGCACAAATACAGCAGAACACACTGAATAAAGTCACTGAGTTTCCAATGGTAGAAGAACCTATGGTCTAGTCATCCATTGGCAGTTTATCTACATCAGAGTTAATCAATCATGCAGAATCTAGCAGAAAGAAAATAACAAGATTAAAGATTAAAAAAAAAATCTAAATTAAACTTGTTAAAGTGCTCCCACTGTTTACCCAAACTTATCCATACAATTAGAAATTGAATAAAACCCAAACAGGCTTTCATTTTCAATTTACTCTTCATATAAATCTCAATTTGACGATAGGTCTGGCTGTGACAGACTGTAAAGCCAATTTTAGTAGAGACTGTTGAGTTGGGGCTTGATATTGATCTGTCTCCTGTTGACTACTGCCAACCTCTTGTAACACAACATAAAGGTATGAATGCAGACTCCTGAGGAGGGAAGGAGGGGAAACATAGTCTGATCTGAATGGACGCTGTGTAAAGGTTACAGTGTTTTGTATTATTTCCCGTCCTCTCCACCTCAACCCAGGGGCAAAGAAGAGAAAGTGGTGGGTAGGAGGTGCTTTTGTAAGAGGATTCTTGGGGACTATGTTGAGAGCAAAGATGGTTCACCCTCAAACATAATACAAAATACACCTGGGAAAACATGCGAATTTGAGTTTCTGGGTGCAAGGGGATGTCAAAGAGATTGTGCAAAGGAGAAAGGAGAGCAGGTAAAGTGTGTGTGTGTGTGTGTGTGTGTGTGTGTGTGTGTGTGTGTGTGTGTGTGTGTGTGTGTGTGTGTGTGTGTGTGTGTGTGTGTGTGTGTGTGTGTGTGTGTGTGGAAAGTCATAAAGCACTTTGCCTGGCAGGACTATTTTGAGGTATCTTTTTTAATTTCATGCACGATGGCTCTCACATTTGTTTCCCCTCTTCCACTCATTTCCTCTCCCTTCTTTTTATCCCCACTCCAAACTTGTCATTTGTTGGCCCTTTGTCGTTTGCATACAAATTTAGGCCATGTTACATATATGTCCATGTTTTTTGTGGTTTATGAATAGCATAAATGCACATAAAATGGCAAACACACAAAATCCAGATGCAATGCAACAAAAACTGTTACCTTCTGGAAAGTTATACTAGGAGCTTGCAAGTCGTAATCATTTTCTGATTGTCATCGGAAAGAATTGGAAGTGCTTGAGACTTTGGAATTTCTTTTTCACTTACTGACCAACACAGTAACTTTTTAGTGCTTTAGCTACAAAAGAAAAACCACAGGTCTTACATTAGAATGGTGTTGCTCTTTCACCTGTATTTTAGACTTTTAATGCTGCCACAGAGAATAATGGAAATGGAGTTATGTCACACAAGCCTGTCATCTCATCAGTCAGGGAAATTATAATAGTTTTTTTTTATTATTATTATTATAACACAACCATTCAAAATTGGGGGGTTCATAAGTCTCTCATTCTCACCAAGAATCAAAAACAGTAAAAACTGTAATATTTTAAAATATTATTACAATTGAAAATATAAAAACTGTAAAATTACTATTTACTGTTTTAATATATTTGAAAATATAATTTATTCCTGTGATGGCAAATCAGAACTGTCATCAGCCATTACTCCAGTGTTCAGTGTCACTGGATCCTTCAAAATTCATTCTGATATGCTGATTTAGTGCTCAAGAGAACATATATATAGGTCTCGAATTGAAGGGGGGTGTGGGGGATGATAATACACAAACTAAATGATGGCGATTAGCCAATCAGATCTTGGTACTGTAACAACATACGGATGAGCTGAAGCAAGTTTTCATAATTTTCCAAACAAGATACGTCACTTTTGAAGTAAAAAAAAAAAAAGACAACAGAAGGTATGATTTTTCCTTGATTATAATTTAAAGACATTCCCCTGACATATGCAATTGTGCTGTACTATGTGTGAGGGACTGAGAGATGATAGGAGGGCTGACATTATTGAGTAGGCAAATTATGTCTAGAGAGTTCTAAAGCATTCACTCTGCGTCAAAACAATTAGAGATTTAGTGATTTAGCAGCAATTAGAATTAGAATAGTTAGAATATCCTTATAATTCAAGCATTGAAAGAAAAATACATAGTTTTATGTTTTATATTCATAGCACAAGCATGTACTTTTTCTGAATATCAGTATGTGTGCTATACATTGTAATAGTGCAGCAGAGCAACACTGTGTTTCATTCATTGACTGAATCTGTTTTTGAACGAATCGAGCCAGTTATACAACGGTCCATCCAGATGGACTCACTTGTTTTGTTTCTAGTTGAATCAGCCATTTTGAATGAATCATTTGATTTGAATGATTAAATTAATAATTTATTAAAACAAGGACTTTCTGCACACCTGCTAGCTGTTTTATTGTCATCTTTATTTATCCATGACAAGTTTAAACCGGCCAAGCTGCTTGTACAAAAAAGACATTGTGCAAAATATTGCTAAATTATCAATACTGACCAAAAATCATCCATTTCAGACCCCCCCCCCCCCCCCCCCCCAAAAAAAAAAAAGAAACAGCTTATAAATGATAATTAAATACGGCTAAGTTTCATTAAAAATGACACAAATTTTGTAATCACTGTGTCAAATTAGCTACAGGAACCCCCTTGTAGCCCTGTACACCCACACCTTTTATTTTATGATAATATTAAACAGCAGAAGTTTATTTAATTTTGTTGCAATATGAAGACAGGTTTAAATGGCCAGAGGATAAGATGTAATTGTGTGTGTGTAGTTGTGTAGTCACAGCAGGAGCAGGTCAAGGTCTAACTCTTTGACTAAAAGCCAGCAAAACAAAATGAATGTCTACTTTCTGTAATCCGAGCGGTATGGCATGGGCTGAGAATGTTATGAGAGAACCAATCAGCTGCTCGTTCGGAATCGTTAGTGCTTGTTATAGCTTAATTAGTACAGCACAGTGTCTATGATTAAGCCTCCTATGGTTTCAGCATTCAGTTAGACTTCTGTGTTCTTTTCTTCCAGCCTGTAATGTCTTAGTCCGATAATATCTCTGGTACAGTTCTGGTATGCCTGTCCACCTAAACCCACCACCAGCCTCTCTTCAGATTACCTGCCAAAACTACTTATAATAGCCCCTCAGTATGCCTGTCAAATTTACTGCATAATCCCCAGGCTCAACGTGACAGTCAAAATCAGTTCTTGACCTGTGGAGTTTACCTTGTGTGCAAGGCTAGCATACAAAGCAGCTGGTGTGTTATTCTCTTACTTATAATTACACAGCCAAATGAGCATCCGCATGTGCGGAATCGGATGGCATGGTGCTCCGGAAAATCAATGCTGATTAGCCACATGAAGTTGCTTTTCGTTTTTAAAGATTATTGCTGTAAATTTGGGGATTACAGCTTTTATGCAACTGCTGTAGACATTGGCCTACCACCCCTTTTACTGGGCCGTTAACCCGCTATGATTAAAACATGAGTACACATATACTTAAATGCACTGAGCATATATTTTACAAACATTACAAGCCCTCTGCAAAACAGCTTGCTGAATCGGCCCAGGCGAGCATATCAAATGGTAAAAAAATTGCTGGGGATTTAATCAACAGGCTGTGTAGGAAGTTTGGCGGGGAATTAGCTGTAGCCTTACAGGTTTATTTATTTTTTTTTTATTATTAATTTTTTTTCTGAATTATTGTGGAGAATTCTGTCTGAACACAAACTAATGGAGTAGCTCAATCGCAGTCTGCCTGTGTACAGCAAAGCCTGAGTCATTAAATCATTAGCAAGCATTAAGAGAGCTCTCACATCATATATCACACAGACGGGGTATTACATGCTCTCTGCAATCCAAATTGAAAGCTGGGAACATGGCAGCAACTTTGACATAACACAGGCAGTGTAAATAAAACAGTCCGGCGTATGTGTGTTGACGCTTGTGAGTATGCGCTCCTGTAGATGATGGTGAGACGTGATGCTTCTTTATTGACCTTGTGGGTTTTCAAGGTTCAGAACATCTCAGTGAGCTGGTACACACATTGATGTCTTATTGATATATCTACAGGTGCTTCTAGATTCTCTGTTAACAAGCACTATACATTTTTCACAAATCCTTGACAAATGCAGTTATGCCTTGTCAGTGAATGTACTGTCAAAAGAGGTGAAGGACAGAGTTTATGGATTCTTTGTATGGACTGTGATGACGCTATTCCTTAGTAATTACCGCCTCTTCTTCTTATTATTATTCTTCTTCTAAAAAAATAAATTTATATCACCAGTTATATTTGTTACATTACCTTGAAATTGCAAGACAAAACCAACCTGCTGTAGCTAACACTGTTGTAGTAGGGTTACTAATAGAGCTGTTTTGACGTTTCTCTTTTGAACTGTAATTCATCTTTTTCTGTTTATTTACTTTGCATATATTTGATAGATAGATAAATTAAATTTATGCATTTAGCAGACGCTTTTATCCAAAGCGACTTACAGTGTATTCAGGCTATCAATTTTTACCTATTAAGTGTTCCAGGGGAATCCAACCCCCAACCTTGACAATGTAATTTTGTTCTACCTCTTGTGCTACATGACCGATAGATAGATAGATAGATAGATAGATAGATAGATAGATAGATAGATAGATAGATAGATAGATAGATAGATAGATAGATAGATAGATAGATAGATTCACACATTCACACACAGATCTTTGAAACCACCAATAATTCAGTAACACTTTTAAGTGTACTCTTCAGCAAAAATTGATTAATTTCTTATTTTCATACTAAACATAATGTTATGTACACAATAATGTTTATGTAATAAAATTCGCTTGTATTGTTTCAAACGATAATCATCAGCTAATCTGTACTGGTGTTTTATGATGACAGTAGTGTGTTAATAATAATATGCGATATCAGTTACATTTCAATGTTTGCTCTTACAGACATGTTTGCTATTTTGTTTGCTGTGTTGATCCTGAGGCAAAACCACTGTTCTTAGTCTAGGCCTTTCCAAAAGCCATCCTGTGTGGAAGATAATTCTTTCTGAGTCGGCTGATTCCTCTGTTCCCGAGCCCTGCTGGGCTGATACATGGGGACTTCCCAACCAGACTCTGGGAGGTCAAACTTCTGAGGTTACCATTACCGGAGCTTGTATGTGGATCATCCTTGACTAATCTTGCCCCTGCAGCTTGTCTCCCTAAAGCTTTCCCGCACGGAGTCGGGGCAAACCCAGCCACCCGTGCAGCAGGAGCAGCAGGAAGCAGTGTGCTTTGCCACAGACCTACAGAGAGATGCTGGTTAACCAACCAGATCAATACAGTGGGTTCCATGATCTCTCAGACCCCTGCTTGTGTTATTTCTATCTCTCTTTCTCATTCTCACTTTGTCATATATTTAGTTTAATAGTAAATATTAGTGCTGAGAGCTTTCCTAATGGACATCTGTTCCACGTTGCACTTATTAGGCACAAGAGCTCCTGTCCCCCATTAGGGCTGGTCACTAAATGGTTAATAAAGAAAGGCTTTTGTCTCTTGTCTAACAAGCCTCTTACCATCTCTTCAAAATATCTAGTATTCTCTTTCATAGCTGGTCCTCCGGGTCAGCCGAAGACTGGAATCGCAGACAGACAAGAAGGAGAGAAAGAGGAAAGGGGTGGACAGAATTACTCAGCCCTTGAAAAAGAATGAAAAATAATGAGATTTTAATGGTCGTGGTCTGCCCAGCTCAGAAGATCCCGTTGGTTTATTGCAGCAGAGCCTCTTACCAGTCCAAATTTCCTAGAGATAGTGAGAGAGTACAGCTGGAGGGTTTTTTTTTTTTTTATATATATATATTTATTTCCCCATCTCCATAGTTGTGGGCCACTGGATTGGATTGCGTCAGGAAATCTCCAAGGCCGCTTTTACACTCACCACACCACTCGTCTGCCCCCTGTCACAGGAGAGAAATATAACAAGGTACAAGAGTTACTGAGATGAAGAAGAGAAAGAGAATGCAAAATGAACCGATGTTTAGAGCTACAGTGAGAAAAGACTAAAGTGGGTAGAGAGTGAGCAGAACAGAAAGTGGGAGAGAGAAAATGTCAAATGAGGTCGATCTAAAACAAAATTATAGGCAATTAATGTGTCTTTTATCAATATCCTTTCACTGTCGAGATGACCTCCACAAAAATAGTATCATTATACCTCTCTCGCATTAAATTTGTATTACGGTTGAAGAATTTAAAAGAATAGTTTGGACCAAAAGTGAACGTTCTGGCATCATTTACTCAACTTCATGTCATTCCAAACTTGTATTTTTTTTTTCTCCATTAAACACTTAAAAAGAACTTTAGCTGAATATCATAGCTGCGTTCATGTTTTCTTACATATAGTGAAAGTGGATGTGGGCTGTGAAGTTCAAAAAAATTACTAAAAACTCCTTAAATGTAATCCATGCCCCATAATTCAATTATAAAGTAGTTTATTTACACGTCAATCACATGTATGCCATATTATTAATCATTTAATCATGCATGGAAAGTCGTACGTCTTGATTTGTTTGACACAAATCTTATTTGTTAGCATTTAATTTAAAGTTATATCTTGATCTTATTTTTAAGAGAATCTGAAAAATCTGAATGGAGATGAGTATGTGCGTGTGTGTCATGTTAAGCAAAGTTTCTTTTGAGCCTGGTTAAGTTCTGGTTAAAGGGATTATGGTTCATGGACTGCATTGCAGAGCAACACTGCCACCTAACGGCCAGTGTGATACTGAAACAGGCTGCCACCTGCTTCTGTAAGTGTGTAGTTATGCACTGCAAGCATGTGCATCTGTATGTGATGAAAGGCAGAAGATGAGAAATGGTTATGGATTATGGGCTGTGCTGAAAATCCAATACATCTTTCATATGAATAGGAAACGTTAAAAGAGGGAGAAAAAGAAAAAGAATTGAGGGTTGGAAGAGCAGTGACTCACATGAATCATATGAATGCATGTAGCCTCTTTATTTTGTAACTCACAGAAGCTCAGTAACATGAAGGTTAGCCAAGGACTGCTATATTGGCTATAAAATTACTGTAGTGTGGGCTTTTACCAAATGCATGTAAAAACAACCTGTAAAAGTAATGGGCCAGCAATCACAGGAGTCAGCATCTCTGTGATATTACGCTATCCTGAACTCTGTCTCATTTTTTCTCTCTCTTTCTCCACACACACACATACACATAGACACTCTTGGCTAGGAAATGAGCACATCTCACACATCATAATTCTACTCTCTCCATCTCTCTCTCTCCCTCTCTCGAGCACACACACACTGCCCGCTCCAGTAAACCAATACATCATTTCCCTAGTAGAGTCTGTCTCCTCTCCTCATCTGTTAGACGAGGGTTTATGAAGCATCAGCACAGTCCAAGCAGGACCCCTTTACCAGGAGTTCAAACGATGAGTCCTCTACGGGTCCTTGGCTGTATATATCTCTCTTTTCACTTTACGAGTAAACTACAGCCAATTCAATGTGGATGCTTATAATAGCTTTAGTTTTGCAGATTTAGTCCATGTCGTATAGCGTTCAGGTTATTTGCACATTAGAGTGCTCTTAAAAGCCTACTAAATTAAGTTTTAATAGATATCCATATTTAAAACGTAATGTGTCTATCTCTTCCAAGAAATCGGAAGTTGCATTTGAAGAAGAACTTACATTTCAGCTG
The DNA here is from genome assembly GCF_963082965.1 of Carassius carassius. Taxonomy (NCBI): domain Eukaryota; kingdom Metazoa; phylum Chordata; class Actinopteri; order Cypriniformes; family Cyprinidae; genus Carassius; species Carassius carassius. Next base: position 12,563,752 of record NC_081783.1, on the reverse strand, counting down.
TTAATAAAGAACATATTTTGGTATGAATACTTTGATATATTATATCACTGTCTCTAACAGGAAGTTGAGCTGGATAATATTGAACGGCCAATATATACACCACCATTCAAAAAGTTTGAAAGAAATTAATTCAACAAGGAGGCATGAAATTTATCAAAAGTGACAGTGAAGACATTCCTAATGTTATAATAGAACTATATTTCAAATAACTGATGCTAATCTCACAATTCTGTAAATGTGTCATGGTTGCCCCAAAAACATTTATTGTAATTTGATAATAATGAGATATTGGAATGACACTGATGACTGCTATTGATTCAGCTTTGCCACCACGTGAATAAATTACAGTTTAAAATATACTAAAATAAAACTTGGTTATTTTAAATTGTAATATTTTTTTTCACAATATTACACAATATTTTTACTGTACTTCTGATCAAATAAATGCAACCCTTGATATATATATATATATATATATATTTATATATTTCCTGTGTCAATATAAATTCATCAAGCAATTTTAAAAGTTTCTCAAAGGTCTCTAAAATCCAAAAACAGCCCTGTTAGATGTTTCACAACTTGCTCGAAGCAAGCAGGATGGCAAACACCAGGAACTGGAAACGTTTCATTGCGTACAGCCCCACTCTGTCATTCATGAGTATGCATATTTCAAAGTGAAAATCAATTAGTGGCCCCCTTTGCAATTTTGCTGCTGCATTTTACAAGTTCCAAACTTGTAAGCAAGCGTCTTCCTGTAAGCCCCCTCTCATATTCCCCATGAGCTCTCCCCGATTACGCTGATCTCACGGAGACAAATCGCTGACTCCGGGCTTGAGATTCCTGCCCCTTCCTGGAACTCTCCTTTCATCTCTCTTTCACCCTTTTTAATCTATTTTTGGGGGATTAAATGATATTGAAAGGCAGTGTTCCAGTCCTCTGTTCAACCAAGATAAGGTTATTGATGTGGGCACATCTACCTGAGCCAATGCACCCATATCACCCCCAAAAAAAAAAAAAAAAACTCATAGAGAGCGGAAGTGTTCTGATTACCTCAATGTTTCATTCCACTAGCTTATACAATAATCACAGGTATTGAGAATAGGCTAAATGTTTCAGTCAAAACCATTGAACAGATGAGTCCACAAGGTGTCTTTTGTTAGAAGTTCAGACAGGCTTCATATTAAAAAAATATATAATAAAAAAAAGAGGGAATTTGTTAATTAACCTTTCGGGCAAATGTGTTCATTGTGCATCTGATTAAAAAGAAACCGTCTGGCTTTTGAAGATGGGTCATCGCTCTTATCTTCCTCTTCATTTCTTCATTGTCATTTCTGACTTGCATTTCACCCTTTATGAGAGAGAGAGCAAATTACGAATCCCTGTCAACACAGTGCTCCGTCACCCTCCATTCGCTCCTCTTTACTGTTTATCAGTGCACCACTCCACTGTGGAACGCATCCCTGTAACTATAGTAACCTCTTAGCGGGTTGCTGTAGTGATATAGTATATCCTGAGTAGGAAACAGAGAAAGGATTAACCACCAGAAGCTTCCCTCTTCTGAGATGAAACCGTTCGATTGACCACCATTTTACTCCAATTCAGCTCAGTTTGGTTTGATTTAACCCAGTATCCGACAGTCCTGTGATATCTCTGGGAATGCCAACCACAGTCTGATAGAATATAAGGCAACATAAGCAATTGACTCCACTCTCGCTAGAAGTCAAGATGCAGGTTTCCGGTTTATTCTCACATCCTGAAAAATGTCAGGGTTTACTAGATGTCTTCAAGATCTGCCTAAAATAAAACATCAAAAACATCAGTATTGTACACTGCATCATTGATGCCTGGCCCCCTGCTCCAACAAGTAAGTGGAGGGATTCAAAAATTCCAAAAAATATTACGTTGTATCCACAACTTCGAGGGTAAGTAGTTTAATCTAATGTGGTGTGGACATCACTGTAGTGCCCTATGATTTCTGCATAATAATGTAATTTACTGTATAACGTGGAATGTCATGGAATTTGACAAACTTTGAATGAATTGATCAATAGTAGGACATTACACTTAAACCAAATCACAATATGGACTAGTATCTGTAAATATTAAGATGCAAAATACTTTTCTTAAATGTGAATCCTACATGTTCAGCATGTCTCTGTGTGAATGAATGGCTCAGATGGGCAGTCTCACTAAATACATGAACAACAGCTCCAGAACTCTTCTGAGAGTCACTTAATTTATTGTTCCATATGAGTGAAACTAGCAGAAATAGAAATATAAACACACAGAAATATAAAGGTATCCCCGGCAACCCAGCAAAATAAAAGTTTGAAATTGATGACACTGTGCCAAAAATATATTACTATTGTTCGGTAGAATGTGCATATTACTACTACTACTTTTATGCCTACTTGTATACCTTCATTTGATAAACCAAAAAATCTCAATACACAACACAGAATTTCTTAGGGGGTAAAAAAAAAAAAAAAAAAGAATAAGGGGAATTAATTAAGCTAAAATAATTAGACATGCTAAAACATATAATTTGGTAACAATAAAACAAATGTTGAGAAAAAAAAAACATAGTGCCCTAAACATGATTTATGTTAAACTTTTTATAAATTTATGTGAAATTTTTTTAGAGTTTTAATTAATTATACATCCTTTTTGATTTATAACATTTATTTAAACCGTTAAATAGGAGTCCAAAAATTGAGAAAAAAAAAAAAAAATGGATTCCAGAAAAAAATTTAGAAAAAAAATACAACTGGGGAAAACAGTAAAATAGAATAAGGAAAAAATATATAAATAATAAAAAAAAATATCTGATTTCATAGGGCCCTATTATTGATAACCAGTTGACAGGGGTCAGTGAGAGCAATATATGAAGAAACAGTTCAAGTGTGCATCGCCATGGTAACCCACCTAGCTATCCAGTTCATTGTGAAAATATTCCAAGAAATGAGATTCAACTTATGAGTCTATTTCCCCGTCTGAATGAGTCAATTCTCGCAAATGTGTCTGGAGTGAAAATAACTTTGTTTATACCTCTTTGTAAATGAAAAATACCAATTTCCAGTGAATTGGAATTGAGTTTAATTCAAGGATGCACGAAATAGCACAAGCTTAACGTTATACAAAAAAATACACATCCTTTTGTCAGGTAAAATCATTTCTGAGCTGTACTTATAAATGGCACAATGGCGGTCTGTGATGTGCAGATGATGTCTGTGGGAAAATTGCTCCGTTATCTGTGGTTTTGCTTGGCGGATGGTGGGGGGGGACTGCAGCAAATTGAAATGCGCAGTGCTGAGGGGCTGCTTTTCTCTGGTTGAGTCCAATCGCTCATGGTTTATCAGGAGTCAACCTCTGGGCACATTAGCACCAGACTGGAGGTGGAGACTCGTGAATCTAATTCTCTGTGTACGCTCTCACATCCTCCCTTCATATTCATGTGTGGGTTATGAGATGCAATTATGAACTCTTTGAAATCATGGAGTATTTTATGAGATAGCATGAAGTTATCACTCTTTGTCTTTTCTGGTTTATCGCTCTCTCTCTCCTTCCTGTTCGTGGCACGCATACGTCTTTGCTTTGGAAATCTCTCTCATATTTTTTCATTTAAAGACGGTTAGAACTGCAGGCTTATGTGTATGTATATGTGTGTGTGTAATGACACCACCACCTCCCCTAACAGGGTCATTTGTTGCTTTTCCAATATACCATTACGCCCAAACAGCTATTTCTCACTCAAATGGAAAATTTGGATGTGGAAAAGATTTCTGCTCAACTTGATTGTTTTCCACACGCTCTTCCAACAAATCTCCAGCTTGTTCTCTGGCAGCCTCTGTCGCACATTTGCTTTTATTGTAACAAGTCTGTCAGTGTGATGTTTTGCCTTATAGGCTTACACTGCTATTCACGTACTGCAATTTATGTGGTTAATTTTCAATGGTAATACTGTAGTTTGGAGTTTAAACCCTGGCGGTTGGTAGAGAAGAAACAAAAGCCGCTTTGATATCGAATCAGGAAATGTTTCAGGAGGGATTTAAGAGGTGCTTTGTGAGATGCAGAGGAAATGACAGTTGGATTCCTTTCCACCTGAGAAAGTGAGATGGTTAGCAGATATCAGTGTAGCCAAAAGACAAATGCTTTTCTCTCACTCCTCCCACTACTTTCTTCTTCGACTTGTTCTCCTCCCCTCGACGCTTCCCCTCAAGGTCCGCAATTAACGCTCTCCGTTCCCTTCCAGAGAATGGAGGGAGTGTGGGATGGGCTGGAGCATGGAAGGTGGAGGTGGCTATAATGCAATTTAGTCTGATTTAGCCTTTTTCCCAGTGATCAGAGCTGTCAGCATTCAGTAATGATCCTCTCATTGACATAGCAGTCAACAGCTCTTCAGGAAGCTCACTCCCCACTGCGCTCCGCTCCCCACGTATTAACACTCTGCTAAACATGGAGAGAGAGAACGAGAGAGAACGAGAGAGAGAGAGAGAGAGAGAGAAAGAGAGAGAGAGCAGGTGTATCAGTGGTCGTTTCTTGCAGCCATTGTGTTTGTGGGTATTTATCGATGTAATTGTATGTATGCTGCAAAAACATGTTTGAAATAAGAAAAACAATTTACCAGTCAAATGAGACCGAACACAATGTTACTGCTGTTCAAAGGTTTTGAGGCTTATGCTCACAAAGTCTACATTTATTTTCATCAAAAACAATAACAACAACAAAAAGTGCATTACAACAGATTAAAATTAGTAAATAAATTAACACATGCCTTGACTATCACTTTTTTAATGGTCTTTGCTGAATAAAAGTATTATTATTATTATTATTATTATGAAATATAGTACAACTTTGTAAATAATTTTCACGTTCTTTCCTCTATATAGATTTCAAATAAATGATTTGCTAAAGAGTAGTTATTCAATGGGCAAAGCTTAAGTGAATTTCTTAAAAAATCAAATATGATTTAAAATAATAATAAAGGTTAAAAATTCAGTAAAAAGAAAAATGACTTATGGCTAATAAAGTAATAACACTGATTACTGTACTTAATGTTTTGTACACCGTTAAAACTTCTTTTATAATGGAAATTGTTTTGTGGACATTTTATAATTTTTACTGGATGAAAGGGCAAATATTAAGAGTAGGACAGTTTGTAAAGGATGGCTGCATACATGTACAGTACATGACAAATCCCACGCTCTTGACAAAGACCCTGTTTTCTTCACCGTTGTGTTATTTCCTTTTTTTTTTTTTTTTCTGGAAGTGTGCAGTCCAGTCACCAAGAGAGTGAATGTGGCTTAATGAAAGACTCCCATGGCTAAACACACAGTGGTGTCTTTTTGATCTGCAGAAATCAGGCTAAATGCCACGTGCACCTCTCTGATTAGGCCATAATGAAATGAATTAGCCAGAGACTGCATGAGCTGCTCTCTACGGGTGAGCTCGCGGCGCAAACTCAACAATAGAGAGGACAGGGCGAGCAATTACCACAAGAGGACTACAAGAGTTGCTGCTGTGTAGAATTTACGCAGCAGTACGCGTGCACACGCACATCACTAACTGTGACTCATGCCACAAGATGAGACCCTAAAAATACACGTTTTCCTGGACACTCACACATTAGTGAATGGACAATACACCCATGCAGTGCTGGCTTAGAAACATGCTCCCGAAAGCCCTCTAAGCTGCTCAGCATGCATTCACACATGCAAACATCACACATTAAAATGTCAAAGATAATTGTGTTGGGTTGCAAATGAAATGTGAATTACAGAGTAGCACAGATTGGCCCTTTGTGTACATTAACTGTGTGTTGCAAATGACACAGGAATGCAACACGGTCTTGCTGGAAGACATTACTGAATGTATACATTATTTAATATTGAGTCTGAAATATGAGGCCAGTAAATAAAGAAGCTGTAGTACAAGGGATGCAAATCTAAAGCTGGAACTAAAAAATAAAGGGTCTTTTAACATCCATAGGACCATTCTATAGCTTAAATGATGCTTTACATGTCAAAAATATTCTTCCAATTATTAAAATGCTCTTTACCGTAAGAAAATAGTAGCCTACGTTTAGGAAGTGTTGACTTCTATGGTCTTCTATGGTATTGCTGAAAACCACCTTTTTGCCCTGAGGAGGTTAAAGATGTGTACTTATTTTTATCTTATCTGAATAAATCATGAGCAAAAACTAAAATTATATGTCAATGCTCTTCTCCTATTATTTCAGCCTTAGCCAAATACTATAACTAAAGCTTAATTTATAATTCATTATGAGTTTTGACCTTTTTGCTGACCTATTTCTGGGCAAAACAACAGTTGGTGGTTCAAGTACAGCTGGCATCGCATCTGATGTATAATTTAACTAAATGAATATCATATGCAGAGTGATGGTGTCTGAAATATCATTACATCAAATAACTTGCAAATATTGCTAGTTGCCAATGACAAATTAAAGCTGATTGACAGTTACATGTATCATAGGAATGCACAGGAATAGTGTTTTGTTCCTGAATAAATCAGTATTTAGAACAAATTGTGAGTGAATAATTCAGTGAATTTCTTTTTTTAAAGAGAGTTTTTTTTTTTTTTTTTTTAGTAAAATGTTGATAATTGCAACTCAATTGTAGTTTACAAAAGTAATACTGTCAGAATAGTGATTTAAATGCAAGGAGCAGACTCTGGCTTTTGAAATAAGATGCAAATATGCAAATTCATGGCTTAGGAAAATTCATAGTCATATGTGCTTTCCTCTCTGCTCTGGTTAAATAAAGGCAAATTTAGCATCTATGAAATGAAGCCAGTTATTAATTCAACAATGTGAGTTTTCATTTAAGACCTGAATGCCCTTGAACTCATCTCTTCATTGTTCAGTTGCCTCATGATTTTGAGATTTCTTTGCCATTATAAAGCTTAAATCAAAAAATCCTTCATTATCCTTATGTTTTGGATTTGATTTTAACATCACTGTAGCGCTCGTAATGATTAGCATGTGTTAGCATGGTAACAAAGTCTTCACATTAAAGAACTGTCAGATGACTGGCACTCAGCATAATTGCTAAGTGGAGCTCCCCAAACAGCAAGCCATTTCACAGCTATTTAAAGCTTAGCACAGCCGTGGGATAGATGTTTGTGTGTTTATGTACACGGTGAGCACATTATGCATCTTCACTATTTGAAAATTCCAAATCTTAGAATTTAATAATGGAACAGTGAAATATCAGCATTAATATTACCATATTCGTATGTGTGTTATGTCATTGCTGTGTTTGTGCAGTCTCAACTGAAATATTTAACAGCGCAACTGTTTTCAACATTGATCAGATTGATAACTGTAAGAAATGTTTCTAGAGCATTAAATCGGCATATTAGAATGATTTCTGAAGGATCATGTGAGAATGTAGACTGCTGGAAATACTGTTTTGTGATTATAGGAATAAATGGCATTTTTTATTGTATTAAAAAGGAAATACACTTTAAATTGGAATAAAATTGTGTACATATGCAGAAATCGTCCTCAATATTACTACTTCAAACTTACTACTTACTACTGATGTATGTTTAAAGAAACAACACCAAAAAACCCAAACAGACTCGATCCAGTCTCACAAATTCAAAGCTGGTCTAAGCTGGTCTTTTCAACAGAACTGAGAAGTTCACATGCTCAAATTCACTATGCATTAGCCCTGCACTGGAGTGGCTCTTCTAAGTCATTTGCTTGGCTGGGCTGTGCAAGAGACCCTGAATGTGAGCTGCATATCAACCAGTAAGAGTTACTCAAACGCACTCACACATACACACTCCCTCACACTGATATAATTCCACATACATCAAACGCCACTCATACACACAACATACACCACATGCTCACAATGCATCTGTATAATGCAGTTTTCGACGGTGTGGATGTAACTTTGACACCTGCCCTTTTGATGAGGACACAGAGGGAGAATTCAAAGCTGATCCACAAGTGCCTGAGCCAATCCCTGGTCCCATGCAGACTGTTGTTACCGAGCGATGAGCCGCATACCTGCTTTTGAACTTCACTCTGCTCCAGCTCTGTCATACTTTAAATTCTCCCTGCCTCGCAAACACCATTGCCTTTCTGTACCTCCCACTGGAAGAGTCCCTTTATTCGCCCATGACTATGTTTGGTTGTGTTCTGCTATACAAGGACATCTTGTTTTCTTTACCCATCTCTGCAATACCAGTCACATGTGATGAAGTGTGAAAGGTCAGCTTTAGTCTTCTGGCTCATGCTGTTGGTTCCATGAATCATCCATTACTGTAGCTGGTGCTCAGAATATACTTTTCAGATAAAGAATTGTATTTTCCAGCAGGTAACAGTTTGTGGTCATAATAAGTACACATTTTATTTAAAAAAAAACTAGTAAAACCTTATATATATATATATAGGTTTATATTTTATATGGGTTACACATTATACACATTTACTTTTTAATATGCTTTATTTTAATTTAATTTAAAACATGGAATGGAACTTTATGCTTTGTATAAAAATATCACAAGATCAGATCTGAATTAATTGTCCTAAAATATCACATCTGTCTGTGACTGTTTGTTTAGCCAGTCAAAGATGCTTTCTGCCTGTCAATCATTCTGAACTTTCACAGGGCGGCCCATATATGGAAAGCAGGAAACTGTTGAAGCAGATCCTTCAAGTCATCACATTCAGCTTCATAAGCAGTTGTCAGTGTGTCGTGCAAGAATGCTGTTTGCTTCTTTTGCTTTTGACAAGTTTGACAACACTGACATGATGTGCTGCTGCTCTCCTGATCTGTTTCTGATTACAGTGATGCTTTTTTTTTTCAGGTGGGGCTTTAGAAATTCACTGTTTTAATGTATTGTCATACTAGGATTTAAGGATATGAAAACCCTTCATATACAACAACTTTTGGCCACATGATATGATATATGATTTATATATACTTATAGTTTACCACAAGATCAATCTGTAATGTGTGTATCATCTTGTTGGTCAAACAGTCTTTGACTATGAAAAATCAAAGATCAAAGTTCAATTTTCTTGCAGAATTTATTTGCATCTTCACTTTTTTGTGCACATATATGAATGAATCAAAGGTAATGTAGCAAAAAGTGTAACGTGACCTCAACTTAAAGGTATAGTTCACCCACAAATCTGATTGGTCAGTTTAATCATTTTTATGCCATTCCAAACGACTAACAAAATTTATTTTGTGAAATACAAGAGATGTTTTTTTTTTTCTTCATGTTCCCATTTGCTCAAATAGCAAAAAAAAAAAAAAAACTCCAGATATTGTTTTTATGCCTTTCAACAAGAGGAAAAACAGTGTGAGTGACAGTAAATTTGACATTGTTCTTTCTTTTAAGTGCCATTGTTGTAAAGTGGCATTGTTGTCTAAGTGCCTTTGTATTAAAAACACCCTTACAGCAGAATTGACTAGCATGCAAAGATAATATAATACAAAGTATATTTTTATAAATGTGCATACATTTAAAAAATATATTTATATAATAAAAAGGATTAATGCATGCTGATGACTGTGGAAATGGGTCACCATAGTCTGTGAAAAGGGTTCATTTTTCTTTGTGGTCAGCAGAAGAAAGAAAATCAAACAGCTTTGGAAGTCATGAATAGATGATATTTTTATTTTTTATTGAGGGGTGGGGGGGATAACTATTCCTTTAAGTCTGGTGCAGTTGCATTTACCATTTTGTTTTAAGTGAAATCCAATCGTTCCAAAACGGTTTTGCATGAGATTTGTGAGAGTGTGAAAAGTTCTACCCACAGATTTCACTCATGTTTAAGTAGGATATTTGCAAAGCTGACCAAAATAGAGTTGATTGGTTTAGAAGTGACTTGATAGTGTAAGCTGTGCTCCATACATCATGGGGGGCAGCTGTGGCCTAATGGTTAGAGAGCCGGACTAATTACCAGAAGGTCGCCGGTTTGAGTCTCGGTGCTGGCAGGAGTTGTAGGTGGGAGGGAGTGAATGAACAGCGCTCTCTTCCACCCTCAATACCCATGGCTGAGGTGCCCTTGAGCAAGGCACTGAACCCCCAGTTGTTCTCCTGGGCACTGGATCTATAGCTGCCCACTGCCCACAGGTGTGTGTTCACGGTGTGTTCACTTCTCACTGCTGTGTGTGTGCACTTGGATGGGTTAAATACAGAGCACCAATTCCGAGTATTTGTAACCATACTTGGCAAATGTCACGACTTTCATATATTAACACGGAACCTTGATTCCCTGCTATATATTTGGCCATTATTTCTCTAATAAGCCTACCCTAAACTTCTTTAATTGCTTAATATAAAGTTAAACATTTGATTTAGCGAATTAGTAGTCACCCCCACATATATCTCATTTAATTCAGAGTTAGAAACAGATTCCTGAGAAGCATTTCAATAAGATGGATTTTTGCAATCTTCTCATTAAGTATGCATCAAGTTAAGCAGTCATGTTAAACGTAAAAAAAACTACTTCTTAAAGACTGTTATTACCTTTCCATTTAAATAAAAAACCACAAAACATAAACATGTCTTTGAATGTGATTAGATTGGGATTAGCCCATTTAGTATGTGATCCTTAACTTCATTATCCGTATAACTAGTTCTAGAACAAGTGGTAATGATGTTTCTTCATCTGATGTGTGCCGAGAAGGTAAATAGCCTTTTTTTCCAGCAGAAAAGAGTAATTTCAGCATTGTGATGTGCAAAGACAGCATCTTATTTCTGTTTCACATAGACTGAGGGGCTGATGCACTAATATTGATGCAATCTTCCTTGTCACTGTCACCCCATCATCATCATCCTCATCACTGTCACAAATAATCTAGTGCATTTTTTCCTCTCACTTTCTCTGTCATTAGACTTCCAAAACACAAACTACAATAGAGCTCAGATGGGATAGAGGGCAGAAGGGGACAGGGTCTGGCTCTTTCATGCTGTCTGACAAAGCAAACAATCACACCTCGTCTGCGGCTGTCCGCTGTGTGTTTGAGTGAGATACGTTTCATTTTTGTGAGATGGGAAGCGAGAGAGAGCCGGGGAAATAAGAAAACAGGAGCGTAGGGAGCGAGTGAGTGAGTATCCCGCTTCAGGCTTCTGTTCAAATAAAAGCATAAAAGCTCCTTTGGTCAGAGGGTACACTGTCTGTCTAACACATCATTCACTCATGTGCCTAGACCAAACGCTTGTTACATTTAAAACAATGGTACACATGCACAAGGCTCCTCTTTCTCTCTTTCTCTGCTTTATGCTATTTCCTGTTTCGAGAATCAATGTAATTCACTTTCCTTTCTACTGCCATTTTAGTGCATCAAAAACAGCTCTGAAGCTAAAAGGCATTTTGCCGCTGTATGCTTTCGGAAATGGGAGATCAATGTGAACAGCAGCCATTAGAGACAGTGTTTCACTGTAAACATATATTTAAACATGGGGCTGTAATCGAATGGAGATTGGTTAAGGTATCAGGAGTACTTTTTTTTTACATTTTTTAATCTTGACTCGCTGTCTTTAGTTACTAGGTACTGTGTATGTTCTGCATTTACTGTTCTAAGAAAAAAAAAAGGATAAAGAGGATGTAACGGTTTTAGTTTGCTCCTGCATATCTTTCTTTTTTTAATGCTGAAAGAGGAGAGAGCAAAATAGAATTAACAATATAAAGTTATAACTTTAAGATAATGTAGACTCAAATGTTTATACAGTATGTTTGTTCTGGTGTGAGTAGCCAAACCCCTGTTTACACCTGGTATTGGATCTACTTTTATTTAAATAAACAAGTATTATGCATGTTATATTATTTATATGAAATGTATATTAATATAACACATTATTCAAATTTTATAACAAAATATGTATACATGTATAAATTGTGTACACATTAGGTATTAAAAAGTATTTAATTTTTCTTTATACATTTTTTTTTATGTTTTATTTTCTTTAATTTCATCAGATTTTTCATTTTGCATTTTCATTTTAGTTAAAGAATTAAAGAGTTAAAGTTCATATACATATATTTTTTCCTCGACATGACGTATTTTTGGACTGATGCGACTTATACTTAGGTGTGACTTATAGTCCGAAAAATACGGTGTGTATATATATATATATATATATATATATATATATATATATATATATATATATATATATATATATATATATATAAACACACACATATTAACATCAAGTTAAACTAAATAAAAATGAAAAATGTTGCCTTGGCTTTTATATTTTAGTTCTTGCAATTAGCTTTTACTTTCTTTCATGGTTTTAGTTTCGGTTTCAATTTTAGTTCATTATAAAACCCTGGTGGCCTTCACTGGTGTCCTGTTGTCACGGTTGGTAAACCGTGATCTCGGGGTTTTGCACTTTGTGGGTGAAGTCTGTGTGTTACGTGTCAGCACTGATTAGTTTGTGGGCGTCTCTTTGATTAACCGCCTGGGTAGACAAGTCAGTCCTACACGCCATTACGTCTCTCCGGAAAGGGGCCGATCGAGTCGAGAGAACATGGTCGGTCCCGTCTACGATCACGAACCCATGCAGGTGGGTAGAACTCTGCTTTCCCGGAGGGAGAGAGAGCGGCGGAGGTCCCAAGGACTGTGTTTATATTGCGGTGGCTCGGAGCATTCCATACATTCCTGCCCGGTAAAATGAGCCAGCCCGGTAGTAAGTTTGAGGCTACTATCGGGTGGGATCTCCGCCGGGAAGTCCTCAACCACATCATCAACTCTCCTTCCGGTGAAACTGCGGTGGGAGAACCACACTCACGACTGTCACGCCCTTCTGGACTATGGGGCCGAAGGTAATTTCATTGACTCTCTCCTTGCACGTCACTTGAACCTTCCTGTCCTTCCTGTGTGTCATCCCATCCATGTCACCGCACTCAATGGCCAGGAACTGCCACATGTCACCCACTACACTGAACCCACCACTCTGCTCACCTCAGGCAACCACAGTGAAACCATATCCTTTTACCTCATGGACTCCCCTGTAGCTCCCATTGTTCTAGGTCACCCCTGGTTAATCAAACATAATCCACGAGTGGATTGGGGTTCCAACACTGTCACCTTGTGGAGTGAAAGTTGTCATGAGTCTTGTCTGGTTTCTGCTTGTCCTGTTGTGCCTGTTTCTGTCTTTCAGAAAGAGACCATGGTGTTATCAAACGTGCCCACAGAGTACTTGGACCTGAAGGAGGTGTTCAGTAAGTTCCGTGCTGCTTCTCTTCCTCCGCATCGTCCCTTACGACTGTGCTATAGATTTAGTGCCAGGTAAGTCTCCGCCTAAAGGCAAACTTTACTCTCTTTCTATTCCGGAGAGGGAGGCCATGGAGAAATACATTTCTGATTCCTTGGCATCGAGGTTCATCCACCCTTCCTCTTCTCCAGCGGGGGCGGAATTATTTTTTGTGGGTAAGAAGGATGCTTCTCTGCGACCTTGCATTGACTACCGAGAGCTGAACAACATCACAATAAAGAACACCTATCCGTTACCTTTGATGTCTTCAGCTTTCGAGAGGTTACAGGGAGCATCCGTATTCAAAAATTTGATGTATGTAACGCTTATCATTTGGTCCGCATCAGGAAGGGGGATGAATGGAAAAACACCATTAACACCCCTGGAGGGCACTTATAGAGGGCACAAATATTTGGTGATGCCGTTCGGGCTCTCCAACTCGCCAGGGGTTTTCCAAGCACTCGTTAATGATGTGTTGAGAGACATTGTAGATCAGTTTATATATGTTTACCTGGATGACATACTGATTTTTTCTTCATCTCTCCAGGAACATGTTCAACACGTCAGTCGAGTGCTCCAGAGATTACTCGAGAATGGGCTTTTTGTCAAGGCGGAGAAATGCGTATTCCATGCACAGTCTGTTCCCTTCCTAGGGTATATTGTCTCGTCCGAGGGAATACATATGGATCCTGACAAAGTTAAGGCTGTGATAGATTGGCCATCTCCAGATTCCTGTAAGGCCCTACAGTGGTTTCTGGGGTTCGCCAATTTCTATCGACGTTTCATTCATAATTTCAGCCAACTAGTCTCACCTCTGACGGCCTTGACCTCCCTCAGTACTCCGTTCAGGTGGTCGGATGCAGCCGAAACTGCATTTACCAACCTCAAGAGCCGCTTCATTTCGGCTCCCATCCTTGTAGCCCCTGATCCCACATGGCAGTTCGTGGTGGAGGTCGACGCATCAGAGGTAGGGGTAGGAGCAGCTCTTTCCCAACGTGCTGCCTCGGACGATAAGATGCATCCCTGCGTGTTTTTCTATCATCGGTTATCTCCTGCTGAATGCAATTATGACATTGGTAACAGAGAATTGTTGGCAATCAAATTAGCTTTAGGGGAGTGGCGTCACTGGTTGGAAGGTTCAGGGGTACCTTTCATTGTTTGGATGAATTTAGAGTACATTAGAACTGCCAAAAGACTCAATTCCAGGCAGGCTCGATGGGCACTTTTTTTCGGTCATTTTGATTTAACTCTGTCGTACCGCCCAGGTTCCAAAAATGTCAAACCCAATTGTTTGTCATGTCCTTTTGATCCCTCCGCCCACCCGGTGACTCCCGAGTGTATTTTTCCTGAGAAAATAGTCGTCTCAGCACTCGTATGGGAGGTCGAATCGAAGGTCAAGACGGCCTTAGAAGGGGTAATGCCTCCGCCCGGTTGCCCACCGAATCTTTTATTTGTGCCGGAAGAGTTATGGTCCGAAGTTGTTCAGTGGGATCACTGCTCTAATGTTGCTTGTCATCCAGGGATAAGCCAAACCAAGGGGTTACTTAAACAACGATTTTGTTTTGGCTTGCTCAGTTTGCGCCAGTGGTAAGTCGTCTAACCGGCCTCCTGATGGGCTTCTTCAACCACTGTCTGTCCCTTCGAGACCCTGGTCACATATCGCACTAGATTTTGTTACCGCCCTCTAATGGCATGACGGTCGTTTTGACCGTAGTGGACCGGTTCTCGATGGCGGCACATTTCATTCCCTTGCCCAAATTACCAACAGCCCAGGAGACAGCGGTCTCTGTCCTAGATAACGTCTTTTGGTTACATGGCCTCCCGGTAGACGTGGCTTCTGACAGGGGATCCCAATTCATATCCAAATTTTGGAAAGAATTTTGTAAGTTGTTAGGAGCGACGGTTAGCCTGTCTTCGGGTTATCATCCCCAGAGTAACGGGCAGTCTGAGCGAGCCAACCAAGATTTAGAGAGAACGTTGCGATGTTTGGTCTCCAATAATCCTTCTTCCTGGAGCCAACAACTCTCTATGGTGGAGTACGCTCACAATTCGTTACCAGTGTCAGCCACGGGCCTCTCTCCGTTTCAGTGCAGCTTAGGTTACCAGCCACCAGTTTTTCCTAGTTTGGAATCTGAAGTCGCGGTCCCCTCCGCTCACGCATTTGTCCAGAGGTGCCACCGCACCTGGACCAGAGCCCGCGAGACTCTGCTCCGGATGAGGGAGCGCACTAAGGCCAAGGCCGATCACCACCGGTCAAAGCCTCCTGTTTACGTAGTGGGTCAAAAGGTGTGGCTTTCTACAAACAATATTCCTCTCCGTTCCGTTTCTAACAAGTCCGGTGACAGTCCGCCTCAAACTACCTCCAGCATACAGGAGGATACATCCCGCCTTTTTATGTGTCCAAAATTAAACCCGTGTTTTATTCATGTATTAATCCGCCTAACCCGGTTCCCCCGCTGCCACGTCTCGTAGATGGGGAACCGACCTATTCGGTTAATCGTATTCTGGACTCGAGACGGAGGGGACGACTATTCCAGTACTTGGTGGACTGGGAAGGTTACGCTCCGGAGGAGAGGTGGTTGGTACCTGCTAGGGACATACTGGATCACTCCCTTATTGATGATTACAATTGGTTGGTAAACCGTGATCTCTGGGTTTTGCACTTTGTGGGTGAAGTCTGTGTGTTACGCGTCAGCACTGATTAGTTTGTGGGCGTCTCCGTTAATTGTCATCAGCAACAGCTGTCACTCATTACTCATCCCTATATATTGGCTTGTCTAGCGTCTTGTGTTCGTGAGAGCGTTGTTTCATGTTTGTAACCTATGCCTTGCTTTCTTGTGTGTTTCTGCGTTGGATGTCCATGTCTCCCTGGAACCCCGTCCACACTACGCAACCCACCACCAAGCAACACCACTTACCTTCGGCTCGCTTCCCCGCAGTTCCTGTGTCACCCTCTCCTGCTGCCAACTCACCTCCGCCTTCCGGATTGGTCATTCCTCACCACCATCTTGGACTGTGCATTCCTCCCAGCGTTATTTGTGTCTCAGTTTTGTATTGTCTCATTGTCTTCATTAAATCTCATTAATCTCGCACTTGCTTCCTGCCACTCCTTCACCCAGTCGTTACACCTGTAAGCATCAGAACATCAGAACACAGTAGCGTTTACGTTACAAATGCAATGTGGTCATCTTTTAAAATACCTCTGGATGTGGTTTGAGTGATTGAATCAGAAAATATTCTGGCCCTCTGTATTTAGCACTGACCACTTGCTACCAAATCACTCATAATGGATTTTAATACCAACTGTCTAATGTTGTTAAAAAATAAAGCTCTGAAATCCCACACAGGCACCTAAAGCATTGCGAGTGCTGAGACCGGAAGACAGGATGGAGAGAGTGAAAGAATGAGAAGTACTGTCTGCCGCAGTGGTGTTTTCCAATATTATGATGACTTGCAGATATGGAATCCATTTTCCGATGAACTGGAAAGCAATTCTTTACCTTCACCTGATTTTTATCAGAAGCAAACGCTGCTTGAGGGTTTTCTTAAGGTTGTGTGGACATTGTGAGAGATGAGACTGTAGGGTCGATACGGCGCCACCGTCCTGTCGCCAACATCCCACGTCCCCATGTGTGTGTTATCAGAGATGCATCAATTCTTAGGCGAAACCGAATCTGTGCAGATGTAACGTCACACATGCGCGTCCACGTGCACACACACACGGCACACGCATAATAACAGATGACTCTCTCATAATGCACATCTGACTGTCAGGCTTTGCCTATAATTCCATTTTGAATCAGTAATGATGGTGCTTTCTTGTTTGCAGAATGGCTTTGGTGCTAAGATATTAAATTGCCTGCAGTCTATAAACTCTCACATGTAGCTTCATAATCTCTTTGAAATCTTTATTTCGAGAAGTTTATTTTCATCACCCCTGAGGTTAGATCTGAGTTAGCTTGTCCTAAACTTCCATTACATTTCTTTGGATTTGGCTGATGAGATTCATGTGTTGGTGTAATATACAGTATTAATTAAGACAAGCACTACTAACCCTGTTGCTCAAATTGCTTGAGATTTCAGAACATAATGAATTACACATAGTTTGCTGCATATGGGCAGACTGAGCAGTAAATTAGAATATTAAACTAGTGTATAATTTAGCATATGTAATTTAGTAAGTTAGTACAAGTTGCTATATTAAATTTATCATATTTTATTCATCGCAATCCCTGGCAATCGAACCCATGACTAAAGTCTAACTGCTGATTTTTTTTTTTTTGTATATTATTTTGTATAAATTGCACTTAAAAAATAATACAATTGCAGGTTTGCTCTGCTTCTTTGTTAATCAACGTATGTTTCCCTTAAAATGATACATTTTCCAATTTTAAACATTTGATGTGTCATCTATGTTGTATTCTGAACAAAATATTTTTTATTCACAATTTGTACAGTGTCCCAACCTTTTTGGAATCAGGTTTGTAGTTACAAAATAAAAATATTAATAAACATTACTGAATACTAGTTATTACAAAAACAGAAATATTAATGTAATCATATTTCTGTTTTACAGTATAGCTTTAAAATCGCATTACTAATAGTTATGGCTCTCTTAAATTCTTCATTCAGACATTAAACCAGTGCATTTCACTCTGAAATATAATGTGAATATATTTGTTTAACTAAATTGAAGCCACATTGTAATTTTGGTTTTATTTTTGTTAATAAAGAGTCAGATTCTGTATGGCTTGTATTTAATTTATTATTTTTTTTTCTAGTTTTTAATCTTAGACTCAAGTCACTATGTAACATTTCACTTTTGTTCTTCCAAGCATGTCTTGTTCATGTGCTGCTGTAAGTATTCTCTCTTCTTTTCTGGCTTGTTCTTATTGTCTCTGTGTCTCAAACCATGATATCTCTTTCATCTCTCTGTAATCAGAAGAGAGAAAAATAGTCTAATGTTGTGGAATCATCCATATGTGTGTCATTACTGTTCTGTTTTGCTGTCCTCGGTGAAAGAGAGGTTGTAATCACACACTGGCCACATGATTGATACTTAAGCTGTGGAGAAACACTCGCCTAATGGTTGCAGCCTCACAAACAATAAGGCAAAAAAAAAGAGGGAATAAGAGAAGAGTAGAGATAAGACATTCGGAGCAGGAATTGCCTGGGAGCCGCACAATGTTTATTAGAATCCTGGGCTCATTACAACTGCCTGCACTTTTGTAGTCTGTGATTTGAGGAACTACAGTGTCTGCATGCTGATAGAAGTGTGTTGGATTTAAGTAGAAAATAGAAGAATCCTCTCTGATGTTGGTTTGTGAAACCCAGTGAGAGGTGAGGGTGAGGTGTTTGTGAATCATTAGACTTCTTGTCAGCCGGGGCGTGATTGATTGACAAGCTAGCTGTCCAGTCGCGCACTGAGTGATGTGGAGGAGGAGGGGTTAGGTCAAAGAGAGGAGGGATGCAGGTAATAAGATCAAGGCCAGATCAAGACTCCACTGTGTGTCTGTGTGGAGGTGAGCTTGTCAATCATCAGCTTCTATAGAGTAATAGGATGCTTTATATTCTCACACACTGTTAGATAATCGGATTGCTTAACCAAATAAATACATTCTAATTATTCTAAGTTAGTCATTTAGCCTGGTCATTTTCAAGTGGTGGATCATGATTGAAGTGTTGTAAATTAGCTTTAGCTAAAAACATTATGATACATGCATCAGATGACTGTCAAAGTTTATCTATGTTATTTGTATCTGTCTCTATCTAAATAAACTTAAATAATCATAATAGGCGTTTATTTTTATTATATATATATATATATATATATATATATATATATATATATATATATATATATATATATATACACACATTTATATGCTATAATACAATTTATTTATTTGAATTAGCATTTATTTTTATATTTTCATTTTCCATATATATATATATATATATATATATATATATATGTGTGTGTGTGTGTGTAAAATAATAAAATATTTCAATGTTTTTTGTTATTTTTTTTATTTCAGCTGTATTTAAATTGCACTGATCCCATAGCTTTCAGGTGGACCTCCATAGTGGTATCTATTATGATATTTTCCCTCTCATCCAGTTGTAGTTACTGTTTAAATAACAGCTTAATTAGCTCTGTGGTTTCTACTCAGCTCTTTGACAGTGTGTGACTTTTGCCATCTGTGCCAGCTTTCAGCAGTTGTACCCGCCGCTTTGGTCCAAAGCTGCTTACTTTTGCCTGAAGCGAAAAACAACTGAACAAATGTAAGTGTATCTTACAATCGTTCTCTTTATCCCCTGTGTTTTATTTTCAGTCCCAAAATAAAATGGCTTCCATCAATGAAAGTGAGGAACCTATTCTATTAGTGCCCAGACATGTTAGAACATTAAACTCTCATAATGCTTAACTATATCAGGGATTTATTTTCGTCCGCTTCAAATGACTCCCTAGGTGAGCTCTCAAATAATGTGCACAAGCGACAGAGAACTGAAAGAGAGTGAATATAGAAAAGCAATAACACTGCGTTCCTTCAGAAGCGAATTAGATTTGCTGCCTTGCTCTTTCTCATAAGTATAATGAAGTCTTCCCCTTTCTTTAAGGTGTGTGTGTGTGTGTGTGTGTGTGTGTGTGTGTGTGTGTGTGTGCACCCTGAAGTCTGATAGAATGACAGATAAATAGGAGATGACAGGGCAATGTGTTTTGTACAGTATGATCAGAGGCTGAGGTTATGGTCTACTTCCTGTCTCTGGGCTGCAGCTGGAAGCAGTCTTTCTGTTGGCCCTGCTCCAAGATGTTCTGTGGCTTTAGTCCAACAAAACACAGAGTCAAACAATGCACTTCAGTACAGGAGAATCTAGAAGATATTGTTTCAGAGAACAGAACAATATTAATTTGATACATTCTACCGTACATGTGTTCTGTCTTTATATTTATATATACTATAAAGGTCTGTGATAAGAAAGCATGCAAATTTGCAATATTCTTTTGATTCTTTTAGTTATAAGTGCTTTTGCATGCCCTGTTTTCTCAGTTGTGTAGACATCACACTTTAATGGCAGCATCAGTCAATTCACTAATCAATGAAGCCACAGATTAACCAATCATTTATGTTCTCTGTTATGGGAAAGGCTCAAAGCAGTAGTACAAGAGATCAGTTCTTCATAACGATGCTTTAATGTAAGTCTTCTAAAGGAACCAGTTTATTAATTGCCTCACGCAGAGCACACATCCACCCCAATACCCCTTGTCACACTTTCAAACGAGATGGATGCCTTTTTAGGCTGCACTGCTCTCACTTAGGCGGAATCAATGGCCTATTTTCATTTTAATTAAAAAATTGAAACAAAAGTTTGCCTCGCCAGCTGTCTTTACCCCCCCGAGTCTCTGCTCTTCTTCTTCCGTCTCACAGATTCGAGTGCATAATCAAAAGACTTGACAGTCGAAGAAATGCTTTGTGTCCCGTTGCCAGTTTCCTAAAGTGAAACAAAGCACCCGAGAAGGGAGACGATGAAATTCTGATTTTAATAAATATTAATTTATTAATAAGAATAAATTAATAAGAATAAGAATTCTAATAATGGTATTATAATGAATCTCTTCTTTGATTCCTGGTTACAGCAATGTTTCTGATGGAAATATGGCATTAAATGTTTCTTTCAGACCAGGTCTTCCCTATAACATTGGTGACAACTGGTTCCTCTTCAGGAACTCAAGCTGCGTCAAAAACGCTTTGGGGAACGCGTTTAGCGTGAGCGACTCTGAATATCATATCTAATCTGTCTTATAGAAGAGCGTGACGTCACGGAAGGGTGACGTAAGCGACCAGGAAGCTATAAAGGCACGAGCCGCGCAGCTGGCTTCAGCTTTGCGTATTTCAGCAAGCGCTCTGTGTGTGCATGTCATTCTGTCTTGTCAGTCTTATTTATTGTTGTTTGTCACTATTAGCTCCTCAAAGAGTAAGCAATAGTCAAAGAGCTAAGCTAAGATGAGACATCTGAAAGGCGAATTCAGATCGCGTTTCAGATTGTGTGTTCATCACGAGTGGGAATACATGGTCTGTGCGCAGTCTGCCTGGGATCGAGGTACGCTGTTTCGGCTCTCTAGGGAGCCGACTGCCTGCACTGGTACAGCCAGTGTGAACGCTTCGATCCCGGAGGACTCTCTCGAGGGGGAGTCTTCGCCAGCGTTCCTCTAGGTGTCGGTCCCGCTTTCGCCGAGGCGGAGTGGCGCCTGCACTCGCTGGGTTCGCAGATAAGATCTGCTGGAGGGTATGGAGACGGGCGTGTCCCTATCTCCTACCTCACCCGCCAGATCTGCCCGATCTTCGGAATCGGAAGCCAGAGTGTTGCGGTCCTTCCCCCCGAGTGACAGCCGTGACTCACCGCCTTTTTTTCTCCAAGGAGATTGAAACGGAGGGCGTCGATGAGCTCGCAGTTGCACAAACATAAGCTGCATAAACATCAGTCGCACAGTCAACAGTTACACAAGCATCAGTTTCACAAGCATATTATACCTAACTGTATAACGAGCAGCATTTATGAGGAGCGCAGCTCACGCAGTCAGCTCTCGGGAAAAAATAAGGGGGCTGACTGTGCTTCTCGCATATCTAAGGATGGGGCGAAGATGGCTCTGCCTATCTCCACCCGTGTTCCCTAGATTTAGCGTTCATTCTTGAGGTTCGGAAGCACGCGCAGCGGTTCCTTCCCCCTCTATGAACTCACAGTTGCAGCTACTTATCTCCAAGGACATTAATATTGTTTGTGTAAGCAGCTCGCGTGCTGCCGAGGCAATGCGTTTACATCATTTCAGTTTTGATGTGAGTCTTACCAAAGCCAGACCATCTTTACTCGTCTGATTGGTTAACTGCATTAATTCTGAGGAAATAAATTCAGTATTTATCTGACTATGAGAAGTTAGATATGAATTATATCAACAAGGCAGACTCAAGGCAGAAAAAAGGTGTTTACTCGTCTGATTGTTTGTTTGCATTAAATTCTGAGGAATATAATGACATTTATCTCACTCTGAGAAATTATACATACTGGAGGGGCTGTTGGGCGGGAGCAGCCCTCTCAGTCTATCGTCAAACCAGGGTTTTCCCAGCCGAAGGCGGATCTGAGGACCGTACTTCATGCTGGGAGGCCCCCGGTTAAAAACTCCTGACACGTTTCGGTCACGACTGCAGAGGGCGGCCTCTGCTGGGGTAGAGCGGTACACACCACAGTACACGGTGCCCGTCTCACCTCAGCGCCCTCTGGGGGCCGATCTGCCAACCCTGCCAGTGTTCCAGGGCGCAGCGGTCCCCAGCGAGCATCATTCTCAGTATCTTCCGCCCGTGCGCGTAGCGGGGCTGAGACGCTCGCCGCCCCTGCGGGGGCCTCTTACACCAGAAGTCAGTCTCGAGAGACTGATTCCCTTAGTAGATTATTTAGCAGCATGTAAACTACTGCCAAATGTATCTCAATGGGTCCTGCACACAGTAGAAAAAGGCTACCGTATTCAGTTCGGCTCTGCGCCGCCCGTATTCAACGGGGTCATTCCGACGATAGTCGGCCCCAGGCAGGGTTTGGTTATGGAACAGGAAGTGAAAACCCTATTAGAGAAGGAGGCCATTGAGGTGGTCCCTCCTCAAGACAGAGAGTCCAGATTTTACAGCCAGTATTTCATAGTTCCAAAGAAGGATGGGGGGTTGCGTCCGATTATAGACTTGAGGGTCTTAAATCGTTCAGTTATGAGATTGAAGTTCAAAATGCTCACAATCCAGAATATTGTAGCTCAGAACAGGTCCGAGGACTGGTTTGTCACAATAGATCTCAAAGATGCATACTTCCACATATCCATCCTTCCACAACACAGGAAGTTTCTGAGGTTCGCTTTCGGGGGCGAAGCTTACCAATATTGAGTACTTCCCTTCGGCCTTGCACTTTCACCCCACACGTTCACAAAATGTGTAGACGCGGCTCTGGTCCCCCTGCGCATGCAGGGCATCCGCATTCTCAACTAAATCGACGATTGCTTGATTTTAGCTCATTTTAGGAAGTTTCTGAGGTTCGCTTTCGGGGGCGAAGCTTACCAATATCGAGTACTTCCCTTCAGCCTTGCACTCTCATCCCGCACGTTCACAAAATGTGTAGACGCGGCTCTGGTCCCCCTGCGCATGCAGGGCATCCGCATTCTCAACTAAATCGACGATTGGTTGATTTTAGCTCAGTCAGAGCAGGTTGCGGCTCGGCATCGAGATGTCGTTCTCACACATATGGGGGAGCTGGGTTTGAGACTGCACGCCAAGAAGAGTGTACTTTCTCCGGTTCAGAGAACCACCTATCTAGGCGTAGTATGGGATTCGACCGCGATGCAGGAACGATTGTCCCCTGCTTGTATCGATTCGATTCTCATCTCAGTCGAGAGAGTCAGAAAAGGCCAGTCACTCACTGTCAAACAATTTCAGAGATTGTTGGGTCTGATTGCAGCTGCGTCCAACATGATACCTCTTGGCCTGCTGTACATGAGACCCCTACAGTTGTGGCTCAAGACCAAGGGATTTTCCCCGAGGGGCAATCCACTTCGCACTATCAAGGTCACGCGGCGCTGCCTCCGTGCCTTAGACATGTGGAAGAAACCTTGGTTCTTGAATCAGGGCCCGGAGCGGTCGCCATCTGACATGGCATATCAATTGTCTAGAAATGCTAGCAGTTTATCGTGCACTGAAAAACTTCCTCCCAGACCAGAGGGGTCACCATGTGTTGGTGCGCACCGACAACACATCGGTGGTCTCTTACATCAACCACCAGGGAGGTCTGCGTTCGCGCCACTTGTACAAGCTAGCGCACCAGATCCTTGTGTGGTCCCAGAGCAAACTCCTCTCATTAAGAGCAGTATATATTCCTGGGAAACTAAATATGGGAGCAGACATACTGTCGAGGCAGGGGCCAAAGCCCTGGGAATGGAGGCTTCACCCAGAGTTGGTGAAGCAGATATGGAGAGTTTTTGGCAGAGCTCAAGTAGACCTCTTTGCGACTCAAGAGACATCACAATGTCCCCATTTGGTTCTCTCTAGTTCATCCAGCTCCTCTGGGACTGGACGCTATGGTACAGACCTGGCTGAGGCTTCGTCTGTACGCCTTTCCCCCTATTGCTCTGCTCCCGGGAGTTCTGGCGAGAGTACGCCGGGACGGGGTCCGTCTGTTATTAGTAGCCCCGTTCTGGCCGGGCCGAGTATAGTTCGCAGACCTGGTCTCACTCCTCGACGGCTCTCCATGGGAGATACCGATCAGGAAAGACCTACTCTCACAGGCGCAGGGCACGATAATTCACCCTCGCCTGGAGTTTTGGAAGCTGTGGGTGTGGCCCCCTAGGGGGCACAACTATTAGGAGCTGGTCTCTCAACCTAGGTTGTTGAGACCCTCCTCCAATACAGAGCTCCCTCAACGAGGAAACTGTATGCCCTGAGGTGGAAAATCTTCACCTCATGGTGCAGAGACCGCCACCTAGACCCAGCAAACTGCCCAGTTGGTATAGTTCTGGAGTTTCTACAGGCTAGGCTCTTTGCAGGCTTGACCCACTCCACGCTGAAGGTTTACGTGGCGGCCATTGCGGCCTACCACGCCCTTCTCGATGGCCAGTCTTTGGGAAGACACCCCTTAGTTACATGTTTCCTCTGTGGTGCGCTGAGGCTGTGACCTCCAGTACGGTCCCGTATTCCCCCGTGGGACTTGGTTGTGGTGTTAGAGGCAATATGCAAACCCCCGTTTGAACCCATTCAGGATATTTTACACTTAAAAGTGCCTTTCTGTTGGCTATCACCTCTCTGCGGAGAGTAGGAGGTCTTCAGGCCCTCTCTGTGGCCCCCACCTATCTTGAGTTTGCACCTGGCATGACCAAAGCGTTCATATACCCTCGAGAGCGATATGTTCCTAAGGTTCCCTCTGTTACACCACGATCTGTAGTGCTGCAGGCCTTCTGTCCTCCTCCCTTTCGGGAGCCCGACCAAGAGAAGCTAAATTGTATGTGTCCAGTTCGAGCGCTGGACGCATAAGTCCACAGAGCTGCCCTGTGGAGAAAAACTGACCAATTGCTTGTATGCTACGGTCCCCCCCAGAGGGGTTTTCCTGCTTGTCGTTGGATAGTCGAGGCTATCAACGCCACCTATGATTCCTCTGGTCGTCCCCCCCTGTCGGGAGCCAAGGCTCACTCTACTCGGGGTATGGCGGCCTCCAAGGCCTTCCTAGCAGGTGTATCCATGCTGGACAGCTGCAATGCTGCGGAGTGGTCCACGCCTTCTACATTTGTTAAATTCTATGGCCTAGACATGCCAGTCACTCCAGGTGCTTCTGTCCTCTCGTCCTAAGCTGTGCTCTTCGGATACACACTAGGCAGGGGTTTGGTAGTCTGGCGGCGTTGGTACTCGTTCCCCAAAGCCTTTTTGACGCAGCTCGAGTTCCTGAAGAGGAACGTCTCTAGGTTACGTATGTAACCTAGTTCCTCGAGGGAACGAGACGCTGCGTCTCGGAGCCATACCCCCGGCACCCCTGCCGGCGCTTGCTGGTACTCGAAGCTGAAGCCAGCTGCGTGGCTCGTGCCTTTATAGCTTCCTGGTCGCTTACGTCACCCCGCCCGTGACGTCACGCTCTTCTATAAAACAGATTAGATATGATATTCAGTCGCTCACGCTAAACGCGTTCCCCAAAGCGTTTTTGACGCAGCGTCTCGTTCCCTCGAGGAACTGGGGTTACATACGTAACCTAGAGACGTTTCCTCTAAAACATTTATTTATATTCTAACCAAACTAAATTTTCTGATGACTGAAGAACCAAAAATAACTGAC
Organism: Carassius carassius; assembly: GCF_963082965.1. NCBI lineage: Eukaryota > Metazoa > Chordata > Actinopteri > Cypriniformes > Cyprinidae > Carassius > Carassius carassius. The sequence goes on along the minus strand of NC_081783.1, from coordinate 12,537,656 downwards.
TTTTGAGAAGAAATTCCGCTATTTGTTTAGCTGTAGCTCTTATAATCAAAAGTTCATTTTTGCAGTTTTTTTGTTTCTCTTGACAAAAACAACATTTAAATTTCATATTTCATCATGTCTTATTTGTTAATTTCCTTACCAACTACATATTATTCCCTTTGATTAAAACTAGATGCCATTTTAGTCAAAGTAAACTTGACGGAAATGAAGAAATATGATGAAATATTGACAACATTTAAATGATAAAAATAATCAAACTGAGTGCTGACTATTGACAAAAAAATACAAGAGCTCCTTGTAGCTAAAAAGGAGCTTAATTTCTCTTCAACAGTTTGTCATTTTCGGTTATTTTGCCATCTCACCACACAGGTTGCAGATATATTTTACATTCCCAGTAAAAAAATCTGAGCGATCGCAGCCGGGTGCCCCCAGATTGTAATGACTGGCCTGAACTGAGGCGGTTGCAACACAGTGAGTGTAATTAAATGATGGCTGGCTGCATCGATGGCCAGGAGAGGCTATTAGATGCACTGCTTAATGCGAGTGGGCAAATCCAATTGGCGTATTGATCCGGCACTTACAGATCTCAGCAGCTTCACATCCTGACCTTTCTTTCATTCTCAGACCATTACAGTCGCCAGGAAAAAATTTAGTACTGTTCAGAGAGAGAGAGAGGGAGAGAAAGCGAGGTAGGAGGGCAGGAGGAAAAGATGACAGGCATGGGGGACGAGTGGAGAGGTTAGTAGCGCAAGATTAGAAAAAGAACCCGAGACAGAAAGAAAGATTGAGAAAGTGAACAAGTGATTCACCCCCCTCTCACAAATAAAATGTGTGGCCTGAGATCAGTGTGCATTGTGGATTGGAGAATCACTAAATGTAGCAGTGCCACACTCTCGTAGGTCTTCGAGCCAAATAAGCCCCAGGATTAGAAGACTTAGGGCTGTGCTCTGAAACCAGCAAATAGGAGCCAGAGAAGAGACTTATCAATATCATGCATTTAGGGACTGTCTGGGGTGGTCAGGGTCAGGAGAGAAGAAGGGTCCGGAGCAAATGTTCCTCATCGATTTCAGACACACTCGGTGGAATAACAGCAGGGCCCCAGTCGGGCATAATTATGCCAGCTCATTTTCTGCTGCTTTCATGCTGAGCGTTTTGTTTGGTCCTATCTGTTGTTTTCTTTAACCTGTCATCTCTGTTGTGGAGATTGGGTTTCCTGAGAGCAGATGGGTAGACAGAGGTAATCTGTATCAGAGCACAGAGTCCGTTTAGGGGCAACTTTTATTCCTGAAATTTTGTTAACAAACATGGCCACTTGAGAGTGTTTTTTTTTTTTTTCTTTTTTTTTTTTTTATGTGGCATTTTATGTTTGGCATTCATTGTATAGACAAAAACTGTGGAAAATATTTAAAAAGAAAAAAGAAAGGTACAGATTTGTAATGACGGATTTGTAATGACATGAGGGTGAGTAAATTATGTCATCATTTTAATTTCTGGGTGAACAAGCCCTTCAACTGGTTTGTTTAATAATTTCATGCATTAGCTGTTTTGACAGATTACAATGCCCATATATTCCTCAGCTTGCACTGGGCAATTGGAACTTTGAACTGATCTTCTGGAAGACGAACAGCCTGACAGTTTAGAAGGAAAGATAGCAAAGAGACTCCTTTATTCTCTTCTCTCTCAGTGTTACTTCAATCGTTGTGAAATGTATAAGGAGGGCAGCAAAAGCCGACAGAGGTCAAAACGACAAGCAAAAGGGGAAAAAATGAAGGGAGAGAGGCAGAGCAGTGCATGACTAAATTAATAAGAAATCAGAGAGAGAGAGAGAGCTTCTCATCATGCCTTTCTCTTCTTTAGTTTTTTTGTTATATATATATATTTTTTTTATACCACATACAGGGTTCCTCACAGAAACTTGACGTAGTACTCCCTTTGATTCCTTTCTCACCCTTCCATGTCATAGAAAACCTTTCATGGATTGGACAAAGATGAAAAGAGAAACAGATAAAAGAATAAAAAAGGTGAATGCCATGAAGATAAGATGATCTACAGAAGAAAGAACACCAAGGAGTTCAATCCCCATCTCCTCTACTCTGAACAGGTTGACCATTAGATGGATGTGTGCAGGTTTGTGTGTGTGAGAGAGAGAGAGCTTATTTTGCCTTCATAACTAAATTCATCTTATGAATTTAAGTGTAAGAGAAACCTCATCGTGATTAGTTTACACTTAAATTTACCGGTATTCCTCAGCAGATACTTTAATCCTGGTGAGTCACAGATGAAAAGCACAAAAAGGGTACTTAATAAGTCAAAACCTGTTCACAAAAAAAAAAAAATTATTGTGACTTTACATTTCACAATTCTCACTTTATAGCTTACAAGTGATTTCAACTGCATTTTATTATTAATCTTTTTTTTTCATATTGCAACTTTATAATTCAGTGTGACTTTGACGCAATGCAACTTTCTACTGTATCTCAAAATGTAGACTTTATGCATTCCATATGTGACTTTGCTTATCGCAGTTGCAACTTTGTCTCACAACATGACTTTAAATCTCACAATTGTGCCTTTATTTTGCAATTTTTAGATTTTATAGTATCAATTGTGATTTTGTTTCATGCAATATAGCTCACAATTTACGCTTTATATACCAATTTTTGTCTTTCTATATTTATATGTAACGTCATATGTCAATTGTTACTTTGTTTCTTACATGTTGACTTAATGTCTTCCAAATGTCTCTTTGTTTTCTACAACTGCAACTTCGCTGACTCCTAACTCTAAGTCTAACTTTATATTTCACAAGGTGACTTTATATTATTAAATTTTTAGTTTGACTTTAGTTCTCACAATGTGACTTTATTTTGTACGTTACACTTTGTTTCACTTTTTTTTTTCCGAAGGTGGAATGAGGGCTGCAGGAAAAGGTGTCTTAGGACATTTTTTGTAGATTGCGATGTTTGTTCGGGTGAAGGTTGGGTGGGTTCATTTCACCACAGAGGAATAGCTAGTGTGAAGGTTTCTGAAAGTGTCCTTGTACCAGGCTTCCATGGTAAGCATGTGTTTTCAGGGCTTGCGTAAGTCGTGGTTGAACCATGGGAAAAGACATTGACCTCAGTTTTTCCACCTTGTGTTTTTCACCGTGTCTTACACATTCACTCAAATGCAATGTACCACACATTACCCATTACCCATTACCCCCTGTGTCTACACAACCTTAGAAATCATCTCTCATATTACTGGAAGCATGCAAGATTAATGTGTCATCTCCCGGCCTTCATATAAAACCATATGAATGAACTTTAATATTAAATAGGTTTGCCTTAGGGAGACGAACCTCTCTCGGCTCAGTTTTCCTTATACTCTCTCTCTCTCTCTCTCTCTCCCTCCCTCCCTCCCTCCCTCCCTCCCTCCTTTTCTGATAACTTATAGCTGTTACACTATGAGAGCCACTTCAATTTGTCCAGTGTTCATGGTGCCATACATTCAGAAATATGGCTTCTCTGAGAAGGGAAAAGCATTGTGGGAACATCATGCACGACACAATGGTGACAGTTCATTTGTAACCCACTTCGCCTCGTGCTATTAAATGCAGACACTGTGACTCCTTCCAATAAGGCTTCTAGTTTAATTAGTTCTCCAGGTTATCTGAAATTGTATGAATTTCAGATTAAGAGGATACTCATTTATTAGGTCACCTCACAGCACAGAGGCCCGAGGGACTTTCTGCCCTCTGAAAGCAAAGATCAGGCCCTGCATGGAGGTCACTTATTGTACCCTGTCAGATGGCAAGAATTATTTATTATAATAGCTATTTATTTAACAGACTATGACAACATATTAGATTATTTGTTCAGTTAGAATGTTTTGTATTGCTCTGTTGAAGATTTGTATGATCAAAAAGTAAAGTTAAGGGATAGTTCACCCAAGAATTAACATTCTGTCATCATTTACACAAAATAGATGATGCTCAAAGAAACAAAGTCTGATGTTGTATAGTTTGACACAAAGTCATGGCATGAGCAATTAAAAAAAAAAGTGTATCCTACTCAAACTGACTTGTCCCCCATGGTGTGTGGATATGTAGTATAAATATATAATGTATTATGAAAAAAGGTCAGTGCTTGTGGGAATTACAGATTTAATGCCTTTGCTAGAAAAGTTACAGCGGGTAAAATAAGTATTGAACACATAACCATTTTTCTCAGTAAATATGTTTCTAAAGGTGCTGCTGACATGAACTTTTCACCAGATGTCTGTTACAATACAAGTAATCTATACATGCAAAGAACGCAAAACAAATACGTTCAGAAATTACGTTTTGTGTAATAAAGTAGAATGACACAGGGAAAAAGTATTGAACACATGAAGAAAGGGGGTGCAAAACGGCATGGAAAGCCAAGAAATCTATCAATCTATCATTCTATCCGGCTGAAATCTATCAGTAATTAGAACGCAATCCTGCCCCTAGTCAGTGGAAATTAATATTAGTTGGTTCAGTCCCAAATGATGAGCTATAAAAAGTTGTCTCATGACAAATGTGTCACGCAAGAAACATTTCATGATGAGTAAAAGCAAAGAGCTCTCTCAAGACAGGATTACAGAAGGATTTCTGTATTTCTGAATGTTCCAGTGAGCACCGTTGGGGCCATAATCTAGAAGTGGAAAGAAAATAATATCACCATAAACCGGCCATGTCCAGGTGATCCTCGCAAGATTTCTGACAGAGTAGTGAAAGTAATTATCAGAAGAGTTGTCCAAGAGCCAAGGATCACTTGTGGAGAGCTTCAGAAAGACCTAGAATTAGCATGTACAATTTTTTTCAAAGAAAATAATAAGTACAATAAGTAATGCAATCAACTGCCGTGGACTGCATGCACGCTCACCACACAAGGCTCTATTGCTGAAGAAAAAGCACGTTGAAGCTTGTTTAAAGTTTGCTGCACAACATTTAGACAAGCCTGTGAAATACTGGGAGAATTTAGTCTGGTCAGATGAGACCAAAAATTGTCTCTTTGGATGCCATAATACACACTATATTTGGATGGAACTGCGCATCACCCCAAAATATCATAGTGTAGCACCAGCAAAAATCAAATAATTGAAGGAAGGATGAATGGAAAAATGTACCGAGATATTTTTGATAAAAATCTGCTGCCATCTACCAGAATGAGGAAGATGAAATGAGGGTGGACATTCCAGTGAGACAATGATCCCAAACACTCAGTCAAGGAAACATTTGGTTTTCATCTGGTGTCGGAGAAAGTAAAGCTGCTAGAATGGCCCAGCCAATCACCTGACTTGAATCCAATAGAAACTCTATTAAAAGAATTAAAGATCAGAGTTCATAGAAGAGGCCTATTGAGCCTTCGAGATTTGAAGACTGTTTGTGTGGAAGAATGGGCCAAAATCACACAGGAGGCGTCTTGAAGCTGTCATTACCAACAAAGGCTTTTGTACAAAGTATTAAATACATTTCAGTAAGCGTGTTCAATACTTTTTCCCTGGGTCATTCCATTTTATTACACAGAACTTAATTTCTGAAATTATTTATTTAGTTTTCTTATTACTTGGGTTGTTACCGACATCTGGTGAAAATTTCGTCAACAGCACCTTTAGAAATATATGTACTGAGAAAAATGGTGATGTGTTCAATACTTATTTTACCCACTGTTTCTGGCAACTTTAGAGCAATCTGATAGATTTCACACATGAAACGTTTTTTCAGAAAAAGGCACATAGGGATCTCTTGCACTTGACTGAGAGCACAGCTTAAATATAATGTTATGTAGAGGTACATGCAGAATTATTTTGTGTGGTTCCAGTCGATATGGCTTGAACTCATACTGAAACTTAGCAATAAGGATGCAGGACCACACAAAAGCAAAACGGTTTATCCATTTTTCACAATAACAAATGTGGGTTAGTATTTAGATGGTCATTTGATCTTGGCAAGCCATGCCTCAATGCATGTAAAATAAAGCAGCTTTTTTGTTAAGCTACTGATAAGAGTTTTCATTTACATGTGTGTGCATGATTTAAACACAATATTTCTTTAGATGGAATCATTTTAATGAGGGGGAAAATACCACAGTACATTAAGACAGTTGTTTTATATTACAATTTTTCTGAAATAATATTTTAAAAAATACAAATAGGACATTACTGAATAAAATATGCATGCAGATAAGAAATCTGAACATTGGATAAAGCCAGGTTCAGATTTCTTGCTTTATTTTGTAGAAACTAAGATTTTTTGTTTTGTTTGATATTTAATTTTTAAAGCTCCATAAATCAAAAATACTCTGAACAGCCAGAAAAATTAGAATGGTAACCATATTTTCAGGAATAAAGAGGTATATAAATCAAACTAATGTTATCTGGAACCCCTATGTGAAAACGTTCAAAATATAAATAGGAATAAAACTGGAAAGTTTGGTCGATGTGTGTGTTACTGAGGTGGAAATTTGTGACTCACTTGTGCATCAGGAAAAAAATCATTTAAGAAATCATAACAATGTATCATAATGATAATATATGTATTTTGGCTGTTTTCTTTACACTAGTCTGAAATAAGACATATTATTGAAGCAAAATAACCCAAAATCAACCAGTGCATTGAAAAGAACAATGGTTTTGCGTGTACACACATTATGAAGATACAGTATGCCATGTAGGCTATGAACATTATTTGTCAAAGACTGAAAATGAAAATTAATTCCTCTCAAAACATGAAAACGTTACTGATGATCAAATGAATCATTTGATATTTACAGCAAATAACAAGCAAATCTTACTGATGGCTTTGTGAGTTATTGGAGCAAGTGCGTTTGTTTTAGAAACTTTGTTCTTTGTCATTCCTGTGTAGTTGAATATTAGGTGACAGACTAGTCATTCATTTTGACATAACTAGACTAAATGCCAGACTGACACATTTAACACTGAAGAAAGAGAGAGAGCACAACTCCATAATCCATACATAATTAACATGCTGCCATGTAGATTTTTATATATATATATATATATATATATATATATATATATATACACACACACACACACACATTTTTGTACAGCCAAATCAAAGCAGTCTGACCAATATTATCCTACCACACTGCACTATGCAATATTGGAGATTGTAACGTATCAAGGTACTATCACTAATCCAAATGTCGTTTTTATGAATACAGATGACTCTATGACTGAAATTAAACCTTGAACACATAAATTCCCCCAGAAGCCTGATATTTTCCTCAGGGTCTGAATCTAGATACCCTCTGTAACTGTTATACCAGGTACTGTATACGGGGCAACTCTCTGAGCCCTTCTAGAAAATGTGATGGAGCCTCTTGAGGGAGCGGGTTTATCCTGTGTGCCAAAAAATTTGAATAAATAAATGTGAATGCGCTAAAAATATGCAGCCCATGTCCATGGAGAGAGCCATGGCTGTCATATCGGGCTGCTAGCATTAACTGTCTGGTCTGAGAGAAGAGTGTATATCTGTAACCAAGGTGTTTGGGTTAAACCTCATTTTAGTTGCTGCAAACATCATACTGTACGTCCTTTCCACTATGCTTTGATTAACGGTTACTACTGCTGGTTTGGGTTAAAAGTGTGTTTAATGTCCCATTCGATTGCTCTGTTGTTATCCGCAGGTTAAAGCACATCTGCGTTCTGACTCTGAAATCCTCGTACTGTGCCGTAGGCTAACGGCTCCATGGAGACACTCGCTGAGCAGAATTATCACAGTAAATACAGACGCTGAATTTTTATTGTCTCATTATGAGTCACCGCCTCGACTGAATAACGGACGAGCTGCGTAGCATGAATGGGCAGTTTGAGGACACGCTTTAATAATGTTAGCGTCATTATGGAGCGAATGGTCTGCAGAGCATCAATTTTACTGAAAAACTAATAAAAAATCATCTAACCCAAGAAACTGAAGTATCAGTTGTGAGGAGAGTAGCGTTACTCAATCTTTTGTTTTTAGCTCTATTGATCAAACTGTATTTTTTTAAGTCGTCGGCGATGATGGGTTCAAAAGGGCATGGCTGGTTCCGGGATGCATTTACCTCAAAGAGAATCAAAAGGAGTGCAAATGGACACATCCGAAAACCATACCATCCCTGTCAATGGAAATAAACGTTAGGTTTCACCTCGAAGAACTCATGGGGACCTTGAGCTTCCTCTCATTCATTTACTAAGACAGATTTGAAGCAGCTGAAGCTGATGGCTTGCTAATGCGACGTGAGGAGCAAATGTAAACACATATGAACAAAGAGCAGGGCCCTGCGAGGCCTCCGCAACCTTCATTTGCCTTACATCTGGACTAATAAAACTTTGCTGTGGTAGTTTGCAGCGAATATTGTTTAAAATAGGAAATAGAAAGCTTGCAAATGCGCTTGTGGTTTGAATTGTGTGTCATTTCTCAATAAATGTTTACCCACGCCCACACACAGCATAAATATTGAGTTACTGCGTGTGTAGCAATACGTGGCCGTCTAGTAGTGACTACGCCACCCCGAATTACCGGGGAAATAATCTAATAAATAGGACACAAGTCCGTTTACTCAGGAGAGGCAAGAGACGTGAGTTCACATTGAAACAGGCAATTTTTATTAAAGAAAGCAATTAAACAAATAACACAATCAATTGTGTCATTTCGTAATCAAAAAGGCAACCAAAACAAAAAGAATATGATCACTGCAGGGGCTGAGACCACAGAGAAGCAGGCTAGCTATAGCTGCATATGGCAATCAAACACACTTTGAAGAATCACTCCACTACAAAATAGTGATAAAAAGTCACACCACACTTATAACCCCTACTTAGGGTGAAGGCCTGCAGCTAAAACCACCAGCCTGCCTCCAGGAAAACCCAGCTCCTGCAGAATACAGAAAAGAAATAAATATAGAAATGATTAGAGGTAAACCAAATCACAATGAGACAAATAATGAAAACAAAAATCAAGTTATAAGATAAATGGTCATCTATAATAAAGACAAAGAAAATAAATATAAACCATTCAAACGGTCACAACACAAAAATCACACAATCAGTCCAACCTACACAAATGATGGGACCAGTTTGGTAGGCTAATTATCACTCCATGTAATAAATCACAGGTATTTAACAGTGATGATCATGCGGCTAAGGACTGGTAACAAAACCAGCCACATTCATACAACATAAACAACATATTGCCTGAGCAATAGATAAAGTGGAGTCCAGCAGTGATATTCGGCTTCCACAAAGCAGCAAACGTGGCTCAATGAAGCATGGATTGCTGACAGCAAGTTGCTAAAGTAGCAACTCAGCCTGGCTTTAACACGGGCAAAAGAGAACTCCTAAACACAAATATTCATTAACTATCTAATTAAAAACAGTTGCAGATTAAAAGAAACGATCGTAAATGTACTCACCCTGATTCAATTTCGACGCGCGCACACAAACAATCACAGGCACACGGAAATCATATGACAGTCATTTGATGTTAGTGAGTCAATAAACAGCTGATACTCCGACGCAGCTATGAGGAGACGTCACACCAATGGGAGACCGAAGGCACGCCACACTAAAACGCATTGCAGGTCGCTCAAACAAACAAACTACACAAAGTTAAAAACTAACATTAGAACTTACCACAATGTGAGTGTCGCCACGAGAACGTGCACAGCCTCGATGGCCGAGTGTCACACTAAACAGATACAGATGAAGGCACAATGAAACATCACTTAATACTAACATCAAAACAACCGGCTACACGGCTAACACACATACCTCCACGGTCTCTTGGAATGAATGACAAAGGGGCGGGCTTTCAATGACGTATCCCAGGGAGCATCCAAAGAGTCTATATACCCCAAGGGGCAGAACCCTATTGGCCATATGTAATGAGGGTGACGTGGCAACGAGTCACTCACTTCACCACACGTGCATGTGGGGTATAAATAAACATATTTATACAAAGTTATTATAAATGGCGGCAGAAGTAGGATGAAGAATGATGTTATTATATCTAATCACATGCGGTGGTTCTAAATTTGCCCCCATTTTGCCAGTTTGTTTTGTTTTATGAAATAAATATTCAACAGAAGGACATTTTAAGAGAAATAAATAGCTCATTGATTGCAGTTAAAAGAAAAAAATGGTTTATTCCCACCTAAAAAAGACTGAAATGTTAAGCTTTAGGTGTTAATTTCAAATCAGGGTACATTTACAGCAAGATGTCAAAAAAAATCTAAATTTAAGTTCAGTCACATGGCACTTTGCAATGCACCGCATTTTGCATTTAAATGTGAACAGGAAGTGTTATACCACAGCATATTTGACAAAGAGAGAGAAGGTAATGTGATAATGGAGATGCTAAATCTCATCCTGCACGTCATTCTAAGCATAATTTTTCAACCTGTGATCTAAACTCATATCAGCAGGTATAATTGTTCTGCATTAAATTGCTAATGTACAAATGAACTGCCGATAACCAATCACACGACCCGATGGGAAACATCCTTTTTTCCTATCATTTCTCAATTGCCCTCCTCCCGGTTATTTGACTGAAGTGATGCATGAAGGTGCACAAATACATACGCGCAGGCTTACAAAGCCCACCTCAGCACATTTTAGCTCCCAGTCAGATTACCTTTGATGCAATTACAATTCTGAGATTTATACATGCTGAATTTCACTTTAGGGATCAATGAACCATGTCTCTCTCTATTTTTCTATCTGCCTGTCTATCTATCTACATGCACTCTGCAGCCAGCCATGTGAAGAGCTTTGCTGTACAGGATACGAGTGCTAATTCATTTCCCTCAATGCCTCTGCTTTTGCCAGGTCTCACAGGGGCCACTGCCTCGCGAATGGCTGTTGTGGGACATCGATCGCTGTTGCTGATCAGGGTCACTGCGGTCAGCAAATTTGTTAATTCTGTGCGAGACAAGAACGTGATGTGTGTTACATTACAACTGAGGAGAACTGTTGTTGTTTGGTCTTTAACTCTTCACTTCTGAACTTTGACCTTTATGGGAGGCTTTGACAGAATGGCTCATCTTGATGAGTTTATTATTAATTAGCAGTGTGTTTAATTAAGAGTGACATATTTACTAAGCCGTGTCTTAGTAAGCAGTATAGGTAAATCTTAATTTAAGGAAATCAAGAGGAGATTTCACGGTCGATGGAGTTTATTCATTGCCTGAACAAGCACATGTCATCTACCCAATGGCTTTACAATGTTATCGTGCAGTTATTGGAGAGGATGTGTGTGGGGTTTAACGCTAATTAGTGTAAGATTTGATTTGAGGTTAGATTTATATGACCTTTCCCTTTCTTTTTGGTCTTTGGTCTCCTGTTATACAACATAGCAGCTTGCATCCACAGAGATCTGTCTGGGAATAGATTGCTCATTTTATCTTGTTTTTCTATAGGCACCATACATTACTGTTATTGAGGTCGGTAAGATCTTTGACTGATTTTCAGCAGCCATTAAACCAGCCTCTTCTTTTTTTTTTTTTTTTTTTTTTTTTTTTTTTTGTGTGTGATACATTATTTTCAGGATTCTTTGGTTAATAGAAAGTTCAAAAGAACAGCATTTCTTAAAAAAAAAAAGAACAATGATAAAGTCTTTACTGTCGCTTTTGATTATTTTAATGCATCCTTGCAGAAATCTCCTTCACCCCAAACACTGTCGTGTGGATAAGTGTCTTTTTAGACTGTGGAAGACTGAAATGCATTAGCTTGTCTCTCATTAGGCTGAATAACTTTTTGTAACATCACCTGTCATCCTCCTCAGCATCAAATATTAACAGCTGTTTGCCTACAGGCCATATCTCAAACGAGTATAATGTCAATCTTACTGACAGCGAGAGACGAAAACCATACCTTTTAATATCAACAGAATTGCTTTTTTATTAATATAAGCATATTACATCAATAATGCCTTTCATGGAATGACCACATTGATTTTGCTCTTCAGTTTAAAGGGACCCCATAGATCTCCATGTGGTTGGTCTGCGGGGCAGCTTTATGTATTTTAATGAGCTGATAAGTAACCCAGTCAGTGGTAATGACTGACTGGATGTGCATATTAATGGAATGTCTGGCATAGGAAAGTAAGGGCATCTGTAGAAATAATGCCATCTAGTGGTGAAAATGAGACCCAGCGATATTTGACAAGCACAACACACACAACACACACACACACACACACACACACACACCTATGTCTGTCAAACATACTGGTGTCAGCATATATGCCAGCATTTAACGGCACATGCATTATGGATGACAAACAATAATGTTTGTCTCATGAGGTCTCGCAGCTGTATGCTCAATTAAATGTCGATACATACATACATTATGTGTGTTACTGCTTTCTAAGCACATAGTTATATGGAAAAGATTGTCATCATGGAAGCAAGACTAGGAATCGCTGCCAGGTCATAGTGCTCAACATTTTGGCCTCTCACATTGGCATGTATTAGACTTCATAGGCACAACAGCTTGTCACTAGAGTAATATCTTTAAAGTAACAGCTATTTAGCTAATCTACTCCTAAAAGGTGTGTATCAGTAACTTATTATGTATGTTTAAGGCTGCGAACCTTTTTAAAGATATTACTAAATAAAACTAACTGTAGTTTGTCAAAAGTTCAATGAAACTCTTAATGTCCAATGATAGTGTGCAAAAACCCACAATGATAACTCTGATAGAAGTTCTCTTAGTTCTCATTAAATTAATGATCATAAACATACTTTTATGTTCTGGAACAGAGGTCGGAAATGAGTATGTAACTAAACTATTTATCAATCTGTTTATTGTAAAAGATCTTTGAAAACAAATGACCCCAAAAGCTGGAATGGAAGACGCCGCAACCTTTCTGGCTCAAGAGCTCTACATTAATATGCACACTTATTAGACAAGAATTAATGAGCCAATTTAAAATGCCAAGTCTGCTCTTGTTCATTTGAAGGAGGATAAAAAAATGGCTGTATTTAGAAATAAATGGATGCTTTAATGGATAAAGACATTTTTAGTTCTTGAAGCAGTTATTGGCAACCAGTTTGTTTAAAGCATACACTTAATCTGATGATATTTAAATACTGCATTCTGACATTTCAAAACTTTCATGTTGAAATATATTCAGTATATAAACAAGCTAAAGTGGCAGATCGCCCACAAATGAAAATGTTGTAATTTCAAATCTGTTTGAGTTTCTTTCTTCAGGGGAACATAAAAGAAGATGAAGATATTTAGAAGAATGTTTTAACTGCTTTTGTCCATATAATCAAAGTCACAAGGATCCAAAACAACACAGGACCCCACTGACATTCACTGTATGGATAAAAAAACACACCGACATTTCACAAAATATCCTCTTTTGTGTTCTGCAGAAGAAAGAAAGCCCGTTGGGACTGGTTGTCATGCTAGGATGGCACATGTACACCTGAAAAGAGACACAAATCAGTCACTGGCACTTCCAGACCATTAAACAGACCAGCTCATGCCATTCTTGTAATTTCTCATGCTTTACTGAAAAGCTGGCTGGCTACCAAATGTGTCATTTATACAGACAAACCGCACAAAAGGACACATGAACACTCACACAGACACATACGGCGGCACTCTGGCCAACAGCTGCACTGAAGAGCCACAGATGTTTTGGTGTTTTCATAATGCATCATGGGAGAAAGCATTTGGTCATGAAATATGTTCCACCTTAGAGATACGAGGAGAGAGCGAAAATAGAAAAATATAGGAGAGAAAACGAAAGGATGTCTTTGTGTAAGTTTGTACTTTTCAGGAAGCAAATAAGATGAAAACCTATTTCGGTCTCTAAAAGACTCACAATAACCCACTGTTATTATGGCTCCTAGATCACACACATACACAAAGTGATAAGAGACTGTTGGCAGACTTATCCTCAGGACTTGAAATGATGGAAGAAGGAGACAGGTGTATTTTTAGCTGTAGATACGTGAGAGATGAAGAAAAAGACATGAATTTACATTCTCAACTCCACCGCAAGCTAATCAGAAACTCAACTCAGTAATTATGTCAATTTACCAACCTGCTTGGTGACAAGAGCTCTCGTGAGTGACATGACTTTGTATGTGACGTGTGTTGTAACTTGGCACATTTACCCAGATGCAAAAAAGGCATGACAAAAAATAGAGGGAAAGGAGAAACAGAATGAATTATTCATTTAAAGCAATACAATTTTACTGTAGAATTGAATTACAATGCACAAAATATGGCAAAATTAGGCAGATTAGGTCCTCTGTGTCCTAAGGGCAACAGCACACTCTTTTCTCATACAAGTAAAGCATTTACAGGATTATGCATGTGTGTGATTAAAAAGAGAGTCTCTGAAAGAGAAGGAGATGGAAGGTTCCATAATTTTTTTTATTTATTTATTTATTTAAAGCTGAAATTCAAGTCAAGGCAAATTTATGTATGTCAAAATGAGCTTTCATAGAAGTTATTTTCTCCCTTCAACTGTTCAAATGTGAGGAACAAAAGATTCTCTTAGCTTACAAAATAGCACCTCACCTTCAGTCAGTTCCGTCTTTAGTTTTAGTTTTAGTCGTTTAGTTTTGCATAATTTCAACACACTCGTTATGCTACTAGAAAAGTAAACCTAGTCTATGGAGTCAAAATAGGGCCGTATATATCTGCAAAATAAAACAGTATATATCTGCAAAATAAAACAATGTTTTGCAAAAAAAAAAAATGTTTTGCAAAAAAAAAATATGTTTTGCAAATAAAAATAGAGTATTGAGAAAAAAAATGCTTTTTTGCAAGTAAAAAATATAATTGCAAAAGAAAAGTTAACCACTGGGAGAAAAAAATAAAGTTTAGCAAAGTAAAACTTCAGCAGCATTGACTTTGCAACACATATTTCCCTTTGCGCCGCTCCTTTAAATCCGCGTTTCAGTCATCCGTGCCTCTGCGGCGCAAGTTTTCCTTTGCGCTTCATTTTTCTATGTGCCTCGCTTTGTGTCCCTGATTTGACGTGGGGGAGGGGTCAAGAGGTTGGGGTGTGTCTCAGAGCCGTTAGGGTGTGTACAAGGGATGAAGGGAAGGCGCGTCCTTCTTGTTACGTCATCAGCGCGAGCCCCAGACCGAGTGGATCGATCGAAATGGCAGAGCAGAGACATGCGGGTGATGGATCACAGGTATGTATTATTGATCGCTTTCTTCAAGTTCACTAGATAGACTGATAACTATATGTAACTATGTGTATCAGCGCGTTTGCTCAAGTTAAGTAAGTTAGAGATCAATTAATGTGGCGATTAGCTAATCGCCGACGCAACGTTAAGTGTGTCGGCGGCTGTACATTTCTCTCAATATGCACACCTTTCACGTTGTTTTATAATTAATTAATAAATAATAATTATTATTCTCCACGCCCTAGTTGTATTATGGACTATAAGCGATGCCAAAGGTGTTTCTCAAAATATACTGTAAATTGAAAACAAATGCCTTGTATGTGCAAACATAATTTGAAATAAACCTCTTTCTGATTCCGAACAAGTTGATTTATATACAGTAGGTCACATCCCTATAGACTATGTTTAAAAGCTGTGATGTTTATATGATACATTGTTAATGCACTTGTTCTAGATCAGTTGTGTGAAACTCAATTCCTGGAGGGCCACAGCTCTGCACAGTTTAGCTCAAACCAGCTCCATCCCACACCTGTTTGGAGGTTTCTAGTAATCCTGAAGATCTTGATTAGCTGAATCAGATGTGTTTGATTAGGGTTTGAGCTAAACTGTGCAGAGCTGCAGCCCTGCAGGAACTGAGTATAAAACCCCTTATCTAGATAATCCTATATGATTTTGTCATGACATATTTAACAGAGAGAATATTCAGATGTCTGTACAGCTGCACAGAATTTAATAGGTCTTCTGACCCAAAGCCTTGGTCAGATTCAGTCAGCTCAGGGTCAGCAGCAGCAGCCACAACAACGACAGCAGCCTCCTGCTATTTCTCAGCCTCGAATAGAGCAGGATATGGCCAGGTTGCCGCATCCACATCTAATTATTTTAACAATTGTCTTTTGAATGTTTAATATTATAATTAACATTGTTTTATTATTTGTAGATCTTTTCCTGGGATGTTTAAAAAATCAAAGAAGAAAACTCCAAATCCACAAATACATGTGAAAGCCACACCTTGGAAACCATTTGCTGTTTCCATATATTTAATGAGCAGCAACACTGACACCTCACCCACACCTTCTGAAGAGCTTGAACTACTCCAGGCCGGACTAGGAAAACGGGTGATTACAATTTCATCCAATGTGAACCATTCGGATGTAAGTTCATTTTATAGTACAATCTAATTTGTTAGTTTGTGCCATCTGATTTTAGAGCAGGATTATTTCTATATCACCCTGCGAATAATATATAATTAACTGCTTCAAAGTAATATTCCACTTTCAAAACATGCTGAGATGAATGAACATAATTTGCTTAGGCTAAACATAGTAAAATGTGAATTAGTATGTATAAAAATGACAAACAAATGCACGTAAAATTTTCAATGTGATAAAGATTTAGTTTTTACTTTGTGTGGTTGTTTGAGAACCCTTGTTCTGTTTCATGTTTATTTCAGTTATGCAAGCTCCTTGAAGCTGAATTTCCAAAGATGAAGTCACTTACTGGAGGGTGGTTACTTTATAAGGCACCAGGTATGCTATACTGTCTACCAGAACAGACACAAACATGAATATCTGAGTAGAGTATACTGTAGTGTAAGTAATTTCCATAGGTAGTTATTAATTGAACATTTCCCCGGGCATTCTAACCTTAAATCCCAGGCTACATCCTTTTTTAATAATAGTACACAGGGAAGTGTTAATAGAATATGGGAAGCACTGTTTTTTAACATCGTTTTAACTACAGTATAAAGCCCAATTATATAGTAAAGACCTTTTATTGCTGGATTTGTTAATGTGTTTTTAAATTATCAGGTGGGAATGGAAGAAGAAAGCTTACTGTTGTCCCTCCAGACTCAGAGGGTTATACAGGCAGCCTTCTCAAAATGGCTACCACCGCTGGAAGAACAGCACTGTATATGGTCCCTCTTCAAGATGAGTTATGTCTTGATCCACTGCCATTCTCAGCAGAAGAGTTTGCGAAGATGCCAAAGGTTGAGTGTCGTACTTGTAAAACCACAATGCCACTACCAGTTTTGTACTTGCATGTTAAATCTTGTGGTGGCTGCACACAGTCAGCTAATGATGAGGTATGTTGTTTACACAACATTTACACAAATGTTGTTTTTCAGTTAAGTTTTCTTTTAGGCAGAATATATATCTCGTTTTGTCATTTCAGACTACTGAAGATGATGATGATGATGTAAAAGTAGTTGGTGAGATTACCAGAGCAGTTAACCCTACAGCCCCAGCTTCTACACCTACACCCACCACTTCAATACAAACTTGTTCTCCTACACCCACCACAAGTTTTGAGGTGAGGTTTTAATTTTAATATAAGTGCATAAGGACCGGTGCAGTTAGTAAAATTAATTAGATGCCATGTTAAGATTTTATTACTAACGGTAATGGTATTTTCTTTGTAGTGCCTTATTGTCAAGCACTTTTAATTAATTGATTGTAATTATACTGTCTCTCATTGGTACATAAAGACCATTTTGCAAGAGGTAAATAACACTGGTTGAGAAGAATGCCCTATTTTTATAGTTTTAAAACACTACACAAATGTTAGAAGTCAATACAATTTACTAAACATTTAGAACTGAATCAGAATGTTTTTTGTAAAGTTAAAAAAACTGAAACAGCGAGTGCTTGTTTAGATCTTGCAAAATACTTGGTGACCAAAGTATTTAAAGTGACCAATTAAACAAATTGGATTTTGGAAATAACCAATTGTGTTTTAATTGGGATTTTATTGTATAATACTTAATCAGTTGTCCTTTTGCCATTATAGGATGAGGGACAGTGTCCCATTTGTTTAGACACATTTTCACAGACAGAGTTGCCCATGCATGCAAGTTTTTGTGGAGATAGGTAATTTTTAATGATTTGAAAAGTTATTTCATTTACAGACATTTAATAAGGTATGTATTAAAAACATGTTTTAGGTATTATAAGTGTATATAACATGTTGTAAATGTTCTAAGAAGTCAATCTAACCATTGGGTATATACTCAGTATATTACAGACACTGGATTATGAGAGCAGTCCTCCGTGTGGCACACCAGTACAGCAACACCAAGGCCCAGACATGAAATGGTACAGTCTATTTATTACATTTTAACAACCCTGAGACATCTGAATTCTTTACTAATCTTTTTATCCTGTTTTTATAGTCCAGATGATGTATTGCGTTTGTTGGCAAGAAGGGTAGATGACAGCAAGGATTTCAAGATCTGTGTTTCTCGAACTGACTTCTATCAAAGAGCTATG
This sequence comes from Carassius carassius, assembly GCF_963082965.1. Classification (NCBI taxonomy): domain Eukaryota; kingdom Metazoa; phylum Chordata; class Actinopteri; order Cypriniformes; family Cyprinidae; genus Carassius; species Carassius carassius. Next base: position 12,519,217 of record NC_081783.1, on the reverse strand, counting down.
GTGCAGTGGCAAAGACAAAAGAGAGGAACCCCGGGCAATACTTTGCGTGTAACATTTTTGGGGGAAGCAGGTGTTGACACAGGTGCCATTCGTAAGGAATTTCTTTCAGGCAAGTTAGGTTCACAATCACATTATTAGGTTTTTAAATTCATCATAACAATTTAAAGTTTAGAAAAACAATAAACAGTTACCACATGTGTCATTATGAGATTTGGTATGTTTTAATGTGCTTATAATTGTACAATGTAGTAAATAACATTCTTTTTTAACATGTACATTTGTATATTTGTTTGTAGATTTGATTGGTGAGATTGAGAAACACCTCTTTGAGCATAGAGGACACCAGAGAGGGAAGAGCCCCATCTACTCCCTAAGTAATCTGGAGAATGGATTTTTTAAGTTAGTAATATTTTACATTATAGTAACATGTCAGTTGTCATTTTTGCATACAACTAAATATTACTTTGTATTTTTTCTTTCAGGACTGCTGGAGAAGTGTTTTCGGTTAGTCTCGCTCAGGGTGGGCCTGCCCCCCGTTTCTTGAGGCCGTGGTGCTTTGATTATCTCTCATCTGGAGACTTGGATGAATCAACTCTCACTATAGATGATGTGGATGATGCTGAACTTTATAATTTGATTAAAAAGGTAGTAATTTTTTTCCAAATAAAATCTGATTTCATAAAAGCTTTATTTCTACGCAAGCACACCATTTTACGTGTTTGTGTTTTCAGGTGGAGGAAGAAGAAACCGATCTCTCTGCATGGAATGATCAAATAATTAACTGTGGTTTTACTGGGGCCATTAAACCTGAGAACAAAGAGGCCATAATAAGGTCAGAAAAAGTGTTATAACTTCTTTACATTTGAAACCTTGCAAACGGTTTTAATTTTGCTGCCTACCAGATATACTGATTAGCCACAACACTGTCTATATTATGCTAGAATTTCCTGGTTCTTTTTTCAGATCAATTGTGCTGCATGCAACTCTACGTTTGTTCCCTTTGTTGAAGCAAATCCGAAAAGGTCTTGAAGTCTACAATTTCGTGGACATCCTGGAAAACCATTCCGGACTTTGCCACCAGATCTTTGTCCCTGATGTGGATGATGATGATAAGGTATCACTAACTGGAATAACATTTTTGCCTATATCTTGTATTTCATTTTAGAAATGGTTTTATTTTAGGAATATTATATATAGGAAAATTATTATTTGCTAAGTTGAAAAATAGTCAAACACTTTGTTCCTTACAAAAAATAATAGTAGAAAATGGATTGCTCTTAATACCTCAGTAATGGTTTCCTGTAGCTTATTGGTTAGATAAAAGTGCTAGCATAGCCCAAGGGCTTGGGTTCGATCTCAGGGATTGCACATACTTAAAACAAATGTTATTATAGTAATAAAGTAGCTTTGGATAAAAGTCAAATGCATATGTGTATATGTACCTGAAAATGGATTCCCACCCCCCCCCCCCACAGGCTGATGCAGACTTCATCATGCAGAACATTCTTCCGAAAATGTCGGAGAAGGGATCAGTACGAGAGACTTATGAAACAGCTATAATCAACTTTCTGCAAGACTTTCTCCAAGAAATTGAAAGCTGTGGTATGTATGAACTGACAGTTGATTTAGTATAAATATTGTTAAAAAAAACTGCAGATTACACAAATTAATGTTAAAATGTAATTGATCTAATTCAGACAATACCAACCCTAGAGATAACAAGTTCTTTTGCTTGTAGAGGATAACCCTGACGGAGACATCCTGCCCTTAACTGTCCCCGGTGTTATGCAATGGCTCACTGGCCAGGGACACAAACCTCTTCTAATGTCAGAACTTAAAGAATTCAAAATTTCTCTTCATTTTGACCATGAGTGTATGCAGAGGATGCCAGAACATAAAATATGCTTCCCAGTTGTAAGTGCCTGTGCCAGAAAAATTACATTTCCCACAGTACACATGGGTGACTACAGTTCTTTTAAATCAGTCAAGTTGCAAGCCATTCAGTTTGACGACGGTTTTAACAGAATTTAAAATGCTGCTTAATGTATGGAATTGTACATGTTCAGGAAAAAAACCTTTTATACATTGGTAAATGTTCTTATGGTTTTGAAATTTACTGTGTATGTGTAGAGAACACAACGTGTTACATATTGTAAAATTTTATATCTTAATGCATGTGTTAAGAGAACACAAGTTGTTATACAAGTCTTTTTCTGCTTTAAATATAGCCAATACAAAAAATAAAACAAGCATGCAATGTCAACTTGTTTGTTTTTTATTGAATTGGATGTTAATTTGCTTCTAAATGGATCATTTGGTCACTAGTCATTTCAATGATTGATTTAGTGTCAATTAAGAATGAAGCAGAACAAAATTCAAAACTTCTAAATACTTGTCTCTTCCATAGTTTTGAGAGTGTGAGGTTGGGTTAAAAAAAGTTTGAATTTGGGCCTTAAGTTCTTCAGTTAAGGGGCATTCGACTGGAGGAACTACAATTCCTGTCCACGGCTGGTCAGAGATACTGTCTGTGTCCCAGTCAGAGTCGTCGTCTTGTGCAATCTGTTAAAAGTTGGTAATAGGTTATGGACATTGGGGCAATATCTTGCTTGAAAACATTACATACATTAAAAGACACAAATTCTTAAAATACCTCAGATTGGACTGGAGGAGGGACAGGGTTTTGCAGGAGTCCAATTTCCCACAACTGGTCTGGGCTTCTATTACTCTCTGTGCGGAGAGGATGGTTATTCCACCCACTAGTAAAGGAGTCAAGGCTGGCCTGGAGACGAGGCAGGAACACAAACTGACAGCAAAAGAGGTGAAGGCTGTTGGTTGGCTCTAGTAATCCTTCCTCTTCAAGGCTGTGCAAAACATCATAATAGATGTTTGTAACTGCCATCCATATGTCACGCCAAAGGCGCTCACTGCTAAAAATGGAAGAGAAAACAGTGTGTAATGTTGAACACAAGTCATCATTCTTAGAAACAGAACACTTTAACATTCATATCAAGCTTTAACTAATTTATCTAGCTGCTAACCGCTGGTTATGCACGCTTTTTCCTGAGATGTAGCTTCCCCTGCCACAACAACGCACAGAAAACATACATCTGGCAATCTCTACATTTTCAACTCCTTGGTCTCCTCGAACTCTAAATGCAAAAAAATTAAATATGACAAGGTATTTTAGAAAAGAAACCTAACAGTATTTAAAAAACGTATGTTAACCATGTTTAAACAAGCAGGGATTCATTTACATTTAGCTTACGCTTTTATCCAAAGTGACATTCACGTTACTGGAGGTAGCAAAGCATTCATACACACTCATGATGTAAGTTGTCTTACCTCAATGGAAACCCATGTCTCTCCACTGACTGAAGGAAGAAACCGAGGGCAGTGGATGCCTTGTTATCGGTTGCAGGTCCAAGGTACATGATCTGAGAGACAAAGTAAAGTTAGACTTATGCATTCCATCAGAAATTTGATTTGTACAAAATTTATAGGCCAACAATGCATTAAAGAAAGAGAAAAATACCTTTCTGGAGTACCCATCAATGGCACCGAATATCACAAGGCCATATCTGATAAAAGATAATCTGTTATTACCAGTTGAAATGCGTATGTAAACTGTAGAGAGAAACTCACATGCATAATAAGTCATTTTTAAGGATTAAAAATATCAAAAAAAAATCTTGGGCATTACTTATATTCCTTAATACATTTTCAAAGAATTTAAATAGAATTAGAAAACTCAGAAACTCAAAAATAATGACTTCACATAATGTAATGTGATCACAATATGTGATATTTTCACAGAAAGGGTCACATACTTTAATCAGTAGCATTACAACAATGGCTTGACACGCATGACATACCTTATCAGGTTATGGTTTGTGTCTATGTGAACAACATGAAGAGGGCCCTTGACGGAATAAGTCCTTCTGACTACACATCTCAATTGTGTAATTCTTGCTAGTATTCCAGCAGAGTCCACTCGATGCATGGAATCCCAAACTCTTGTCCATGGCACACGATGACCCAAGGCTTGTAAGTGTCCCTTCATCATTCTATGGCCTAGGTGTGGACTTTTAGCTTTGATTGACCTCACTAGGTTGTCAAGTTCTTCATCTGTGATTTTACTGTAGGTGTCCTTTAGAGAAATGCCATACTCAGTGAGGCGACGTTTGATTGTCCTTGTTGACACACCAAGAAGCTCGGCAATACATGGAACAGATAGCTGCATATTAACTAGGTACTGAAGATGTTCTCTGGAAATAATAAACTTTGGGGGCCCCTTAACTCCAAATTCCACTTCAAGGGCAGTAACAGGTTCATTGTTATTGTCAATATGCCTATCCACTGTGTTTTTCAAGGTTGACAGTTCACCAAGGAGTTCCTCTGGGACTGAAATTTGATCATAGACTGATGAAATGAAGAGAAGCTCATGACTGCATAAAAACTGCAAATAATCTAAATCTAGGGGTAGGCGACTCATTGTATCCTGCAGTTTGGATAGCAGTCTTTCCATGATCATCCTTCCCAGCTGGTGACTTGTGGCATCATTAGGTCCATGGACCTAAAGATAAGAATTTATTTGATTAAATGTATAAAAAATGATTTACAAATTGATATGCGAGTCAGCTAAAGTTAAAACACCCTTAGGAGTTTGGCTGGTGTGTGCGTGTTGAGTTCTGTGCATGCATCTGTGTGTGTTTTGTGCCCGATTGTTTCTTATTTGAGTGTTTTCATGATTCTGATCAGTAGGAAGTGCTGCTCTATGTAAAAGCAGTTCGAGTTTGAATCACTTATAACGTGCATTTGAAAAAGCAACACCAGTCGAACATCCTCTCCATTATTATTAATATACTTTATTATCATGAAAATACCTGAGAAGGTTTTAGGAATATTGATAAAATGATGTCCATATGCATTTCCTATAATTAGTTATGTGTGTTATTGTCTTCCTCTACTGCGCTTATTTTGAGTTTTCGCACGAGAGCGACCTCTAGCTTTCGGGTGCAACAGTATTTTACCTATTTCACCCACAAGCTGTTCATAAATCATGTACAATATAATGTCTGTTAATCGTGGCAGCCTTATTTGTGCTGACGCCTAGGTAAAGGTTGCAGCAGTTACTCTTAAAGGAGAACTCCGGTCAATTTTAACATTGAGCTCATTTTTTTTGTCAATTTGGAGTGCTGTCAGTACAGAGAACAACGACAAAAATCGGTGTTGCCAACACCGTGTTATCCTCTTTTTAAAATTTGCACCCTGTTGACTTCAATGGGACAATATTTAAACCTGCTTCTAGCCTCTTAACATCCTTGATGTGTCATTACAATTGCACAGGTCATGTGAGTGATTCCTTCAGAGTGAATCTGACTGCAGTAGATGTGAAAGAAATGGATAAAAATGATGTTATTTAAGCCAGCGCATCCTGATTTCGGTTGAAGTCCAAAGTAGTCGATTGTCGAGTTCACGCGCATAGGTTTAGTTACCAATGATCACGCGCGTGAACTCGGCAATCGACTACTTTGGACTTTAACCGAAATCAGGATGCGCTGGCTTAAATAACATCATTTCTATCCATTTCTTTCACATCTACTGCAGTCAGATTAAAAAGAGGATAACACGGTGTTGGCAACACCGATTTCTGTCGTTGTTCTTTGTACTGACATCACTCCAAATTGACAAAAAAATTAGCTCAATGTTAAAATTGACCGGAGTTCTCCTTTAACGTCTCAGGTCAAAGAACTACGGGTCACATGACAACAGAAACGTATGTCTGAATACTATATTGTGCCTTTTTTGCGGATTACATTTAAAGATTTCAGATGCAAAAAGCCTCTACAGGCCCATAAAAAAATGAGATTATGATGTTCAGTGAAAGCTCTCCACACATAGAGCTATGTGTTACTCAAATAATTTTACTTCAAAACCCCGCTAATACCACGCTCTGGCCGGCCTGAAGTATCTGTTATTAATAATATAGGAGTCTAATAATAATAAGAAGAAAGCGATCAATAATACATACCTGTGATCCATCACCCGCATGTCTCTGCTCTGCCATTTCGATCGATCCACTCGGTCTGGGGCTCGCGCTGATGACGGTAACAAGAAGGACGCGCCTTCCCTTCATCCCTTGTACACACCCTAACGGCTCTGAGACACACCCCAACCTCTTGACCCCTCCCCCACGTCAAATCAGGGACACAAAGCGAGGCACATAGAAAAATGAAGCGCAAAGGAAAACTTGCGCTGCAGAGGCACGGATGACTGAAACGCAGATTTAAAGGAGCGGCGCAAAGGGAAATATGTGTTGCAAAGTCAATGCTGCTGAAGTTTTACTTTGCTAAACTTTATTTTTTTCTCCCAGTGGTTAACTTTTCTTTTGCAATTATATTTTTTACTTGCAAAAAAGCATTTTTTTTCTCAATACTCTATTTTTATTTGCAAAACATATTTTTTTTTTGCAAAACATTTTTTTTTTTTTGCAAAACATTGTTTTATTTTGCAGATATATATGGCCCTATTTTGACTCCATACTAGTCATTGAAACAGTGAATGAAAAGGGTCAAGGTAAATTACAACTCTTTAACACAGCATGATTTTACAGCTTCAAAATGCTCTGAAATGTGTGCTATATAAATACAAACTGAGACAGGGAGAATGAAGATTTCACAAGTAAGATACAAAAGATGGCTTCTGAATATGGTGTTAGAAAGGAGCTGCTTAACCATCAGAAAAATTGTCATTGGCTGGAGGTCAAACAGAATTTTACGTTAAGTTATTGTATTCCCACGCTTTCAGTTGCAAATGCTTTAATCCTGTTCCTCCAATTTGCAAGATCTTTACATAAAATTTAAAAGCATGATTTAGGTTTTTTGCAATTGTCCTTCACTGTAAGTAAATAACCAAGTGAAATATACAATAATAATAATAAAGGCTATTGTAATATATTAACAGAATTGCAAGTTTAGCCCAAATGAGGGTGACACTCAATCGATAGTTAGTAACCACGTTGTCTTAATGAAAGCAAAGTTCTTAAAAATTTGAGGGTGGAAAGCAGCGTTTGTTTTCCTCTCACTTTACAATAAAAAAGGATGAATTGCTGATTTTAAATATCTTGGAAAATGAACAAAATAGAATGAGATTATTTGCATTGTATGTTATGGTGATGTCACAGTTTTAAGGACTTATTATTTTTATTACGCCAGTTGCACTGCATTCGTGGAATATGCGAAGAACACACACACACACACACACACACACACAGAGTGAGAGAGAGAGAGAGAGAGAGAGAGAGAGATTAGGTATTAAGTGGCTGCTGTTCAGCTATCTCGCCTCTAGGGGGCTGTAGTTAGAACAATGATTCTAGTATCTTCGACAGTGATCACATAATGCGAAATATCATACTTTGTGCTTTTGTGACCTATTATGCGTCGTAACTTTACATTACTTATTACTGTCTTATATTGAGGATACAAACGATCGTGTTTCCCTTTTTTCTACATGACTCATCTCTGTTTGCAGTATTCTCACTGGTTGAATCCTGTCAAGCTTTAATGAAATATTCTCTTTCAGTCAGTAGGGGGCGCTCATAACGAGTGCAGCGTAGATGAGAGAGACTAAAAATGGCTATTTTCCCCCGCAAGGCTGCTCTCCAGATCTGTCTGTGAAGAGGAAAACACAACTGCACACTCCCATTTTACTAGATATTTCAGGAACATTAAAACTAAATGAAGTAGCACATACTGTAATTTAAAAGAAGACCATGTTTATGCCCACAAGCATACAACTTTAAAACAAGAATGTAAGTATATACAGTGAAATTTCGAAGTAAATAGTCAAACCAGATAATGTTTGTGTGACATATCTGGATTTCTCTTTATTTTGTCATTTATTTACCGTAAAACAGAAGTTGACACAAAGAATACACCATAATAAATACCAATCCTGCCCCCAAAACATGCTTTCAGTACCTGTCCCACCCATCCAAATAACACATACTCAATAATATTCATGTACTTATATTATGCTCATATATAACAATACCACTGAAAAGAGAAAGAAAAGAATCCCTTTTTCATAAATAAGAATATTTACACCAAGGCATGTTGATTTTGATTATTTTTCCCAACATGCATATATAAAAATATAAATCTGATAGCTTTATGTACATTTTTAACTTAGGTATTTACAGATATATAAATATAAAGACTACAAATTGTATTTTTAAAATACAAAGATAAATACACTCACATTGTGTACACTGTGGCCAAAAACCAGAAAATACAAACATCATTTGGATAATTAGCATTCACAAAACACATTACATCCAGAAATGCAACTTTAACGACAATTGCAGGTCTCTGTGTTTTCCTGTTCCTCACTTCGCTCTTATAGAAAAATCTTTTACTTTATAGTAGAGAGCGGAAGGAAGATTTTAAGCTTTAGTCTTTAACTTTGCCTGACATCTTGAAGGAGTTTGTTGATTTCTGCAACCAGCTCACTGGCATCCATAATTTCGCTGCGACTGTCACAGCGCTTGCCGTGCAGATGCCCGAGCACAGACTCTAACTCATCTTCCTCATGGTTCTCAGGAATCTCCTCCATCGCTGGCAGCCATTTTGAAGAGGAAGCTGATGCTGCCATCGGAGCTGGCAAGGGGGCGGGGAGCGGAGCCACCAGGGCTGTCATGTGACTAGTAGGGGCGTGGCCATGTCCGGGATTTTGGAAATGCGTATTAGCAGCCCAAACCGCCACGTTCTGCTGAAAAGTTGCAGGGCTTGGTTTACCAGGCAAGTGTCCCTTCCTTCTTTCCAACGATCCCACCCCAGCGGCACAGGCTGTTACCTTTTCAGTTTCATTAGTCTCGTTGTAATTATCCAGCGAGGAGGGGAGGAGCCTCTGGAACACGCTGTTCATTTCTGACAGCAGAGAAGTCGTTCCACACAGGTCTTCCCCATCACCTGCCTCCCCCTCTTCCTCCTCGCTCTCCTTGCCAAATGTGGAGAAACTCTTTTTCCTCAGAGTTGACTCGCCGGATTGTGCTGCTTCTGGGGTGGCTTTCTGTTGAGGGTCTTCTCCAGGGATGTAGAGGTTGCTGCGGTAATCAGAGGAGGCCGGGGAAGGCAATGGGGGCATCCAGCACTGGTCAGAGTGACCGAGAATACGACACTCTTCGGTGCACAGCTTCATCGCTATGGTGAAAACAAAAGCATTGATGGAAAAGGTTAGTGTATGACTGGTGCACAGCATGCAAATCTGCACACGCCCTTAACTAGTCAAATACATCAATTAGAAGCCAAATGACTAAACAAAATCTTTCCAGCTTCAGCCGACCCGGCTTTGTTTTGAAGAGACTATGCAAAACAAATCAAATATGCCAACTTATAGTGCTCATTGAACATGTTCGGCATTACTCATTCATGTTCTAGGGGCTGATTATAGCGCCATTAATTAATGCCCAATCTGGTGCATTTGCAAAACAGGCCCTCATTTAGCCCACTCTCTCTCCCATGCTGAGAATAAATGATTAAACATGCTGATTTACAGAAATCAATGGCCCATCCCTGCACACAACCCATTTCTTGTCCTAGTCACAGTAATTAATGTGTTATAGATCAACTATGCATTTATTTTTCATCAGAAATCATGATTTTCGCCAATAAATGATATGATCAGAGTACTGGCGCTATTGAGGTGTTTCATGTTCAAGAGAGAGATTGTAAATGTGTCTACACTGTATAATGTTTTTATATATATATATTTGTGTGTGTTACATACTCATTAAATGCATATATATGATGCTGTCCAATGAGCAGTTAACTTTTTTAAACGGTATGGCCGAATATTATGAAATCAAGGACTCTTCTTCAACATCTCACTCTCTTGCTTACTTGGATGCAGTCGGTGATGTCCATCAGGAGTGAAGAGCTCACTGAAGCCTTCTCCAAGCAGAGGAGACTCTCTTCCCATCTCACAATCACTGTCTCCTGCCTCACTATCTCCTCTTCCACTGTCTTTTAGGCTGAACTTATCCATTTCATTCAAAGCATACCTAGAAACAAAGAACAGACAATTAGCTATAACAGTATTTTTGACTTGGTTACTGTTTATGTATTATCATTCATATATTTTTTACTTTTTAATTCACTGGCGATGTGAAAAAGAATAAAATGAGCCTCCAAAGCAGGGAGCAATTATTGCATAAACAAAAAAGGCTTTATTCAAGGGGCAGTTGACTTGATGAGGCTGTCATGTATCGTCAGCATCTGTTACTTAAGTTCTGCAGGGTGTCAAGAACTTTAAACCCCCTGTAGGATGGTCTGTAAAGGTGGCAACAGGCTGAAGTGTGATTGGTTACCTGTAGCTCCGGGTGTATTTGTTGCCACGGAAACTGGGTCTGGGTTGGTACTGGCCCTGATGAAGTATGGACAGAAGCTGTGAGACTTGCTATAGCCAAAAAGAAAAAAGAAACAGGGCGGGGGACAAATAAAGAAAGAAAAAAATGAAAAAAAAAAAATGAATAATGGCAGACCAGACAGCAAACCAACACAAATACAGACAAACCATGGTGGTGATGGGGGGGTGACTGAGGGAATGGTATGGATGGATACTTATGCATGATGAAACAATCTATGGATATATAAATAAAAATACTATAAATAAAATAAACATATTGCATATTATAACAAGTTTAGGGAGAATAAAATAGTCAAGATTTAACAGTTCACGTTGAATTCGTATTGAAAACAGTTCTTTTACCTCGACAGGTGGTGTGGCATGAGCGAGTTCTAGGGCAAAGTTCTCTGGCACATGATTGGAGGAGATGGTAACCAGGCTGTTGAGTGATTGGCGGCTGTGGTGGCCTTGGCGGCTCTCTGGAGCAGGTGAGGCTGAAGGGGAGCGAGGATGGGCCCTCACAGGCAGGGTCCCATTAACTGTGGGGACCAAAGTGATATCGCCCTTGTGGATCTGCCGGGCAGGTTTTTTAGGATGGTTTTGGTAGGTAGACTCAGCCACTCTGCAGTTATAGGAATGTCTTGGGTCCTTCTGCTCTCTTGAGCACCTGGTTGCGAACATTACCATAACGATGAGAAGCACTCCACAGATGGCACCAAGGGAGATGATAATGATCATAGACAGGTCTAAGGTCGATTGGTTGTTAATGTCTGAAGGGTTTAGGGAGTAGCTTTCTGGATAGTCCCGCAGGCTAATGTGCAGAACGGCCCTTGCTGAGAGACGAATTGACGCCCCTCTGTCTTGCACCAGGATTGCAAGATCAAATCCCTCACGCCCCGAGGCCTCCAAGCTTCCATTGGTTCGTAACTCACATCTGCGTGGTTCAATGACAAAGACTCCCTCGTCATTACCACTGATGATGGAGCAAGTCAGCTCACTGTTGGCCCCTGCATCACGATCTGTAGCCTTGATGATTGTCACCAGATGACCAGGCTCAGCGTGCCGCCATAGTGGAACCTCAGCTGTGTGGTTGATTAGTTGGGGAGCAACAATGATAGGTGGGTTGTCATTTTCATCTAGTACAGTGAGAAAAACAGTGGTGTTGCTGCTCAGAAAAGTTGGGCCTGCACCATCCCGCGCCTGCACGGTGAACGAAAGCCGATTGACCTCTTCCCGATCAAAGCTTCGGAGAGCATACACAGCCCCATTAGATGGGTCAATGGTCACATAGGTTGAAATAGAGCTACCTTGAACCTGGCTCTCCACAATTGAGTATGTCACCTGACCATTAGAGCCCAAATCTGGGTCGGTGGCCACCACTGACGTTAGGTATGCCCCGGGCGAATTGTTCTCAGACTTGAAGATTTCATACCGGCTCTTTTCGAAGCGTGGAGGGTTGTCGTTTTCATCTTGCACCTGCACCGTGAAGTGTTTGATGGTGGATAGGCTTGGCGAGCCGCGATCTTCAGCGATTACCGTCAGGCTATATTCAGAGCGTTTCTCACGGTCCAGAGACACATTAGTGAGAATCATGTAGTTGTTCTCGTAGGTCTTCTGCAAGCGAAAATGCCCGTGGCCATGTAGACGGCACACAACCTCACCGTTTAGACCTGAGTCGCTGTCATCGATGCGCACTAATGCAATGAAGGTATCAACAGGGGAGGCCTCTGAGATGTAGGCCACCTCCTCTTTGCCCTGAGTCATAAGGTTGATGTTGATTTTTGGCTTGTTGTCGTTGACATCAACCACTTTGATGATTATTTTACAGTGGCCTGGAATGGAGTTGGGACCCATATCCTGAGCTTGCACATCTATTTCGTATGAAGAAGTTGTTTCATAATCAACTTTCTTTATCAGAGTGATGTGGCCATTATCTGGGTTAATTTTAAAGGTCTCTAGGATTTTGGGTGGCACGTGGCTGCTGAAAGAGTACACAATTTTTCCATTATTGCCTTCATCCGGGTCTGTGGCGTTCAGGTCCACAAGTAGCGTCCCCAGTGGTGAATTTTCCAGGAGGTTGACCACGTAAGCCTGCTCGTCAAATCTCGGGCTATTATCGTTGGAATCAGATATACTGATTTTAAGCAAAGTCGAGCCAGATTTCGGCGGCACGCCAGAGTCTGATGCTGTGAGTTGTAGTTGGTAGCTGGATTGTGTTTCCCTGTCAAGTTCCCTCATCACAACGAGGTCTGCGTACTTTGCGCCATCCGTACGCGTCCTGATATCGATTTTGAAAAAGTTATTCCGAGTGAGTGAGTAGGAGTGTAGCGCGTTTTCTCCGACATCCGGGTCCAACGCGCTGTCCAAAGGGAAGCGTGTGCCCACAGACGCGCTCTCTGATATCTCTATGGGGATGATGGCGCGCGAGAACTGCGGAGCATTGTCGTTGATGTCCAACACTTCCACTTGAATGTGAAACAGTTGGAGGTATTCCGTTGGTAGCGTGATCACGTCGAACTCAATAGTGCAGTTTAAGTTTTTCTCGCAGAGCTTCTCGCGGTCGATTTTGGTGGCGATGCTGATCTCTCCGTCCTCCTCGCGCACGGAGAGTAGAGGGGTGCTGCCTCTCTGCATCGCGCGGAAGCTCGGGGACACTGAGCTCGGGAGTTTGGATAAGATACCGGCTACATCCTCTTTCAGTCTGGCGATCACCGTGCCTACTCTCTGCTCCTCCAAAACTTTGTATTTTAAAGTCTTCCCCGAAACGTTGTGCGCAAAGGCCGCCAGAAGTATAAGTTTAAGAAGCGTCTTGCAAAACAGTACATTCCTGTCGCTGGAGTGTTTAGTTGTTCCCATCTTTGAAGCCGTGCGCAAAGCACTTATTCCACGCAAAGAGAAAACTGGCTGGTGGATTGTTCGATGTAAATTAAACATGTTAAATCTTCAGATGTTGTGCATAGATTTCATGCAAAATGCATATGAAGCCGACGAACCCGCACTTTCCCTCTGTGTGCGTTTTCAGCGCCTCTGAGAAAGCATCAGGACGCAGTAATGCTGCTGCACACATCCACTTTCCTGATCGTCTGACTGCATGTGAGTTGGTGCGCGTGTGTGTGGGAGGCGCAGCTCCTTGTGTGTGTGTGCTCTGTATGTGACTCTGAGAACACTGACTGGCCCCTTGCAGCCCACCTCAGACTGTGGCCCCCACCCTCTCCAAACTCCAGCCACCCCTCCTCGCCCCACGGCTGTACATCCCTGAAAAGAAAAGAAAAGAAAAGAAAAGAAAAGAAAAGAAAAGAAAAGAAAAGGCAGAATGAAGGAAAGAAAGAGCAGTGATTGAGGTGGAGCTGGCAAGCAGATTTCGCCATGAGGAGGACAGAGTTTCAGAAGTGTGCCATAACAATAGAAAAAAAGACACATTAAAGACCAACGTTTCTCGTGTCAACCCAGCACACTGTAGGTTACTTGCCACTTTAGAAATGTTTTCATCGTATTTGTTAGCTATCTATACAGTGTATGTTGATTCTACTTTACTTGATTCGTTTTTAGAGTTTCATTGTTGTTGTCTTTGACATATAACTTTAGTTAAATAAAGTGGTCGATTACTTCATACACGCTGTCACCTTGGCACCACTTTCACTTTACTTAAAAAGGCAGAAAATGAACTTTTTATAATGCCCTTACGTATTACACTAATCAAAAATCGTTATTATATTATAATACTGAGTAAAAACAGTAGTGTATAGTATAGTGTACAACTATACAACCTATAGTAAAACTATACATTTTTATATACAGCGAACTTTAGTATTGAAAGTCTAAACCACAGCTAAAGTTTTGAGGATGAAGGGTAACTGGAGGATATCAGAGAGCACATCAGCGCGCTATTGTGTCTCGCTGGAGGAGTCTGCGCGCGTGGCGAATCGCGCGCGGTGAAAAGGATTCCCCCAGCCTCCCTTAACCCGCAGTCAATGTGATTTCTCACAGAGGTCACACTCACCCCCACAGTGCGCAATACTACTTTACGACTCACCATCTCTGATTCTGCCGCATTAGCATCATTATGCGCGATCACCCACAAACAAAACGCAAACATTAGCTTCTGCAAGTTTCACGGCCATCTGGTTTGAACGTCCAGAAAACACAAACCAGTAATTACATCAGTCAGTCCTGCGACTCTGCGAGAAAAAAATTTGAATTTCTGCTGTCTGGAATCACTGTCAATTTATTATTAAATAAAGATATTGGAACGTATATCCATAAGGCTTCTGATCCTTTGCGCGTCCTGTATCTTATACTTGTATTTTTTTATACGTTTAAACAATACGATTTCCAGTGGAATCATATATATATATATATATATATATATATATATGAGATGCACCGTGAGACTGCATTGAATTCGGTCCTGTGACCTGTGGCTGTCCATCTGTCGTAGGCCAGCTGATGTCTGAAGCTGCGCTCTTCGAACCTGCTCAACAGCAGTGACCCTGACTACATCCCATCAGTCACTGATTGTTGTAAGCAGAAGTAATATTTTTAGTTAGTGTTTTCATTATGCCTTCAAAAATATGTCATCATATAGCATTTGTCATTTAATGGTAGCTCCCAGAGAGACAAAGCGCATATGACATCTTTCTTGATCTAAACCCGTAGGCGTTTGTCACACGCATAACGTTACGTGTTTTACTCAGGAAAGTTACTGGTTTTATCCAGCACGCAAACTTTTAGTGGGAAAATGTAATTATTGCTTGCTAATCAAATTTCATGCTCAAAGAAGTTCAAGTCAGTGCGTTTTAAACAAGTGGGTGGTTTTCTTCACACACCATATAAGGGAGAGACAGCATGTTCCCAAGCAGATGCGCATTAAGACTTGTGATGGTAATAACTTATGCCACTTAGATACTAGAATTAAATGCATGGGATAGCCTAGCTAGATCTGAAAAGCGAATAGCCGATATGTTTTCTGTGCATTTATGTGCGGTCTCCTCTGACCTATATGAGAGCCAAATTACGCAATCAAATTTTAAACTGTTGATTGAATCTTTGTCTTCACGCGTTTTTTATTTTAAAAAGTCGTCATGTGTTACTTTCTTCGTAAAGTGTAGTTAAGCTATAATCAAGAAGTTTTACAGCAGCAGCCCAATTAAGCATACATGGCTTACAATATGAGCGGGTGTTGAAATCTGGCGGCGTCATATGTTCTCATCAGATAGCATCAGATTTTTTTTTTTTTTTTTTTTTTTTTTTTTTGTGGACAGGAGGATTTGAGATGCATTTTCAAGCTGTGGTCGTAAAGTCACCCCGGGCTGGAGGATAGGAGGGGGCGTGGGGGAATTAACTTTGTCATTGAAATGAAAAAGGATCACACACACAATGGAGCATGGCAGGTGGGACGTCGCAATTCGCAGAAGGGCCGTGGAAACCGACGGGGAAGCGGAGCGCAGCGCAGAGGGAGGAGGGGAATCACGCCGGAATGCTCCGGCGCAGCGGGTCGAGAGGGCACCGTGGATGTTTGTAAAGGCACGCGAGCATCTGCCGCTTGTGTGGCAACTCCTCTCCTCTCCTCATTTCTCATACTGTTCTTTCTTTGCTCTGCAAATCGTCCCTGCCGTATTTTACTTCCTCTGTCCGCTGTCTTTCTTTCGACTCGTGTCAGGTCACAATCATTCGGCATGCACCCGTCATGAAACCTTTATTAAAGCATGTCTTACAATTTGGGGGTTGAGTCCAAAGAAGAGTTGGAGATTTACGTAATAGGACACACATTCTCGGGACATTAGGTATGCACACGTGCGTTTGTTTAGAAATAGTTTACTGGTCTCAATCATGCACTTTCTGTTTACTTGAGCCAGATTTATTTCTTCCACATGAGTCATGGAGAGAAATCTGCCCTCCCACAATCTCTATGTACACTCTAAAAAAAATCAAATTTGAACAAACCAAGAAAAATAGTCATCCTTCCTGACTTTTTCTTCAGGGAAAAAACCCCAAAAACAAATAGATTTTAAACAATGTTTCAACTGTCTCCAAAACAACACTGAACCGCATTGATTTTCATTCTGTGGACATAAAACACCAAGGCATTTTTCAGTAGGACTTCATGTTCCACAGAAGAAATTATTGTAATTTTTGCATTGTTTGGGTAAACTATTCTTTTATGAAATGCTTCTTGATAAGTTCTTTGCTGAACCTGTGTCCAGGTTTTGGACAAAATTCACTTCTGATTTACTTAAATGTTTTTTTTAGAAACTCGGGTTTCAAAGAGTTTAAAATATCTTGCTCATCTTTCTACACTATGATATGTAGGCTACCATTTCTGGGCATCACTGTAGAAAAGTGTGCTGTCAGCATCTTGTAGTCGGGGAATCCTGATTGGATAGATTTATCGGCCAATCAGAGATATGTCAGCAACAATCTGCCCTTATCATTGATAAGCTTGACACCAAAAATCAGATAATGCTCTACATATCTATACAGTATGACTTTTTAAAAAGTGCAGTATGTTGAGTTTCATCTCTCTCATTGTGATTGCATTTTCTCTGCAGTGTGTGCTAAACGTACTAAGTAGGCAGTGTGCCAAAAATAATATAAAATATCTTTGGTATGTTCGACATAGGGTTTGAACATCGTTGGGTGACTAAATGACGAGAGAATTTTCAGTTTTGGCTGAACTCTCTTTAATATCTCAAAATTAAAGTAATCAAGGAAAGAACTGGTCCCACATTGATAACTGACCAAAAAACACAGCGATCCAACATTCAGAGGAGCAGCTGTTTGATATTCAGTCTTACTCGGCTTACATTCGCAAGCCACAAAAACATGAATGTTCTGTTCTCTGATTTTTGTCCTAAAAAGACAGAGCAAGAGTGTGTCTGCACAACAGAGTGTGTGTAAGAGGCCGATTCCTGTCCGCATGGCAGCTGTTACTTTGTCACCTGATCGCTTGTTTTTGTAGCCGAACGATACCTTGCTTCAGTCTGCATGCAGCTAACCTGTGCCTATCTGATGTCACATTAGAAAAATGCTCTTCTGTTTTTATTTTAGAGTTCAAAACAGACCAACACCGCTCTTCTGTTTTTGATCATCATAGCTCGGTTAGCTTGAACTGCTGATCTGATTTCAAGAAGAAACAATTCACAATTTTTCTCCTTCAGTTGATCAGAGAGCTGCGTATTGACAAATGAAACCTTCTCGCTCTGTGTTTGTTTTCAACGTGGAGGAATAACTTGTCTTTTCAGTTCAAAGGCTTTTTCTGAGAACGACTTCACAAAACATGACAGTGCCGGAGATGGGGGGAGAAACAACCTATTGTTCGTTTTCATGACACACTTCTTTTCTCAGAGCGCACAAAGGCACGCACACTTCTGGGGGCATCGGTGACTTTGGCGTATGTGGGGGCTCAAAGGTGACATATTTCAGAAGGGGGTTCATTCAGTATGCAATAGATTTAAACCCTCCCTCTTTCCCTCTGTTGCAGCTTGGCTCAGTCTGCTTGGCTAGGCAGATGCGTGGGGGTCTTTTTTGGGGAGCCTGGGACGGCAGGGTGCCACGTGTTCACAATGTCAGCCTGATTTCCGTGGAAACTCTTATGAGCGAAGGATCGCCTTACACAAAGAAACAGAGCCACTTTCTCTCCCCGCTACTTTCCGACTCTCTTTTTCGTACTCTCAGATTTCTTCCTCACACTCCCTTTATGTTATTTTGGGGCTTTTTAGCAGTTTAAGACTCTTGCCTTTAGATTTGCACCCCCCGATTACACTTTGTATTAAATGAATGTCTTCAGCGCTGCGGGTTTAAATGTGATTTACAAGAGAAAGAAAATATTGTTCTACATGCACTAAAAGGGTTGGATGTGTCTTTAGAAAATTGTGTTTATCATCAATGAATGAGAAAAATATACATTAACAAACTAAGAAATAAACAGACATATTCTTAAATAACAGCTTGCTAATTATAAAAACTGAAATTCCCACATTATAGCCTGTGATGGTTTCCTGCATAAAAGTTCTTTATGGTAAAAGCCAGAAAGCGATAGAACCCCCTCTGAGTTAAGCCAAGTAATTCTATCTCTCCTTGTAATGGGTTCAATTAAAACTCCACACACACACACACACACCTATAAAAACAGAGTGTGTGTTTATCTTTCTGGTTCCAATGGAGGGTAAAGAGGATAATTTTATAGCTAGAGGAAGTGATCGTCTCCCCATTCCATCTAATCCAAACACTTTTTGGCTGCGGGTCAGCTTAAGAGCGCATATGTGCCGAACTCAGCGCTCTTTCGTCGTCTGTCTGTCTGTCCATTCATAACATTCATGTATTATTCCATCTGTCTGTCCAGGCATTTCTAGGGATTTAGAAGGAAATCAGTGTCTGTTGCTTTAAGGCTTGAAAATCCAGGAAAGTATGTGTCATTGAATACCATATAGATCCTGCTGTTGCTAGAGTTTTTTTTTTATGGCTGCTCTAAAGCTGCATAAAACCAAAACAGATTTTGAGACGCTTTTTGTTTGATTCACTTTGTGCTTATGCAAATCTAGACACATTTAGTCATATCTGGTCACGTCCACAGTACAAGAGGTTCTGGCCATGCAATCACTTTTGATACATTAAAAGTCATTTTCAGTGCTCATTAAAGTCTTAAAACCTTAAGAGCCACAACTCATTCATACTTGCAGTATGACTTATTGGAGCCAAAATATTTGCTGAAAAAGAAAAAAAAAACTTGAATAAATAAAACCATTACTTTTTTCCTGTCAGAAGATTTGAATATAACATTATCCTACTGAAATTTGGGATCTTCTCAATCCATTTAGCACTAGTCAGTGTTAGCAAGTTAGCTAATTGTTTGGCTAATGGGCAATTAGCTTGAGTCAGAGTGTGAGTTTGATAATTAAGAACAGCTTCAGAAAGGCGGCTAATGATCTCCAGTTTCTGTAGTTTCAAGGCTTTGTTGACAGTCGACTCAAACCCAAACAACCCCCGAGACTCATCACTGTAACTAAAGAAGCAGGGGGAAACACAGGAGAATAGAGAAGAAGCCAAGTTTCTTTATTTGAATAGCTTAAGAAGTGAACAGTGGCACTAATAGGTGGGCCGTGTGGGTTCTGGCTATCAGTCATTAAGTGAGGTCGTTAATTCTTCACGCCAGGTTTAAGATGGATGACGAGATGGATGGGCCTGTAATGGCATTGTTTAAGCACGAAATTTGTTAAGAGGCTAATGGCTTTGAGGCATTCATTCATTCTGTCCCTGGTCAGCACGGAGCTGCTCTCAATACAGTGTGACTCAAGGCCACCAGTGACCAGCCTAGGGAATGTAGTCACATAGTTTTCATAGTCTGAGACTTTTTTTTTTTTTTTGAAGTGACACACAACTAAGCAGCCTTATTTGTAACTTGGCTGGAATCATTCCATCAGCTTCACATCTGAGTGCCAAATTAACCGACTCACATTCTCTGTTCTCTTGTACAGTTCGTGTTGTTTTCCCCATCCCTCCCCAGATCTTTTTTTAAAAGAAAACAAGAGGCACACTTTGGTTTGTTCCTTGTTGCAGAGCGGCCGTCGCATTTAGCAAACCCCCTACCCCAAATCACACACGGTCCCTTATGCCAGCCAGTGATTTAACGCCTATCCAGCGAGCTCCCCCCGCAGAGACAGAGGGCATGCCATGAGAGAGGCCCTCTTTGGGGGGATGGAGCAGCGGACTGAAGTACTGAAAATCGTGGCTGTTCACATGCTCATGGTTCTTTGTTAGGGGACCAAGCAGGAGGTCTCATTCAGGACCCCCTCCCAATCTGACACACTTAGTAACTTTTGTATTGGCCTGGGCCCTTTGTCAGACTTCACATGACCTTTGACTTCCTACACAGCCGCCAATCAGACACCCTGAAAGTAAAGGGACAGCAGGCTGAAAGAGTGTGGAACAAAAGCTGTCGAATCACTTTATCGTGCACACACACACAGTTCTGACATGAGATTTTTCATCATCGTGATTGCTATTTCTTTTGTCAAGCTAGGGCAAACTTTTAGTCATTAACATGAAGGATTTAGAAAGATCTTGTTATCCTTTGTTGTTCTCCTCAGTGTGTGCAAGGGAGGAAACGAGTACAGTTTAATTTGAACGACAACCACTACTAGATCTCGTTTCTTTGCTGCTTTTGGGGTTAAATGTTCATCACTAATTAGCTTGTGTGTTTTTGAAATAGCGAGTTAGAGAGTTGCAAGTCTTTTGTCTGTCAAATGGGTGATTGTAATTAGCAGTCTCATTGCTGAAACATCATCTTTGAAAATCAATATATTTCTTCCCCATCATTAGTCATGTTACTCAAATAGTTTTTATAGTTTTCAATATTTAATGAGTGTATCATTTTAGCAGTATAAAATCTTAGAGGTTGAATTGTTGTAGTGGAATTGCAAGGACAAAAGCTCCTCTTCATAAATATGAGAAGATGAAATTTTGTTGGGAAAATGTGTAATTTATCTATGCGTATCTGTTTCAGTTTTAATGCACCTTATAGGCATGATTAATAATTGTGCATTTGTATTGCCGGAGTTGAGCGACAGACAAAGAAAATAGTCCAAAACCAAAAATAGTGTAGCATAATGTGCTCTGTCTCTTGCTCTCTATTTCAGAGGCAAGCTTTATTGGAAAAGCTTTGAAAATGTACAAAATTGCTATAGCATTCAAAGTATTTAGAGATATTGCACCTGAAGCATGATAAATGACACATAACAGAAAATAGAATATGAATATTTCCAGTTATTGCTCAGCAAAATCAGAGAGTGTTGATTAAAGAAGATGAAAGGAATTCTGAAAGAGGAATGAGAAAGAAAGAAAAAAGAGTGGCTCAGTTTTCACTTTTACTTCCCTGCCCTGAAAACAAGCCGATCAATGGAGCCCTTGTGGCCTACAGAAGTGCAATGATGTATGTATCAGTTTGTCTGGAATTAAACGCTTTTTCTAGATTCTCTATTTTCAAAGCAGATGTAATGATGTGAGAGGGAGCAGTGGGAAGCTCTTTGTAACCTCCCTTGAGGAAGAAGAAATGGAAGATTATGGTAGTGTGGGCTGAGATAGAATCTACTTTCATAAACCTGTAGTCCAAACTCGGACACTGGGCATGCAGTGGACAATTTAGCATTTTTAGCATTATTAGCATTTATAATTTAGCATTAGCGATTTAAAAAAAAAACTATGTTTGACTCAGGAACGATACAACTGGCTACCTTTATTGAGGGAGTCACTGAATCATTCATTCAACCGATTCATTTAAAAATGCCAGTTAATTCAGGAACAAAACAATGACTGTCTTTATGTGTGAGTCACTGAATCATTCATTCAGCTCACATAAAAAAAAAATGCTGATTTATTTTGGAAGCAAAGCAAGTGAATGTCTTTTAGTTAGTCATGATTTGTTTTAATACAATGAATCATTCAGGAATTAAACACCACCAGTGTGTTGATCAATGTTTCAGCTGTAACTTTCAGTAACAATACATTGCCAATATTTTATTTAAAATGTAAGTTACCCAACAGACAGGTCCCCCCAAAATAAAAATTCTGTCATAATTTACTCGCTTTCATGTTATTCCAAACCTGTATGACATTCTTTCTACTGTGGAACACAAAAGAAGATTTGAAAAATGTTTGAAAAGTTTAGTTTTTTATGCAATGAAAGGAAATAGACCCAATGTTGTTTGGACCACTTTTTAGAATAAAAAAAACAAAAAACTTATTTTGTGTTTCTCAGAATAAAGTCATACAGGTTTGAAATCTAGGTTAGTAAGATTTAGTATAGCAGTGATGTATAATGCAGGAATAATGATCTCAATGGAGTTGCATCATTTCAATTGTGTGAATATCTAAAAGCTTGTTTTTCATTTGATCTCTTTTTGCCTCTCTCTCTTTCTCTTGGGTACAGCATAGTAAGTATCCTGTCAGTCCTGCACGCCACTAGTTCAGAAAAGCCCAATCCCTTCACATCCCTTCACAACCCATTCACGCACACACACCCTCCTGTTCCAAACGGTGATAAATCAATTCCAGAACACCCTCCTTGTCTCTAGCTCACTCAATCACTCACTCAGACACACAATCACACACAGACACACACTGCACAAAGTAAACTCTACCAATCTCTCTCTGTCTCCCTCTTCTTGTCTCATGTGGCCCTTGCAATGCACCAAGTCCCATGCTTGCCATATGGTGGAGAACTGAGAGAGGGTTGCACAGTTCCAGATTTCTGTGCCTAACAAAGTAGGTCTATGAATATATATGTATATACACACCCACAGGCTCACACAAACCGGCCAACAAGTGCACAACAATCTGGATCAATGCAGTCTCGGAGGTGTTCTTTTAAAGTTCATCACTTGTTTGTGTTGAATCTGTCATTAATATAAATAAGTATATTGCATTGTATTCTATAAAGGGCATTGTATTCTATAACCAAAATTTCATAGATACCAACATTCATCAGAATATTTTGTTTTGCGTTCTACTTAAGAACGAAAGTCAAACATATTTGGAACGACATGAGGGTGAGTAAATTATGACAGAATTAACATTTTTACTTAACTGTCTCTTCAAGGAATATTCTGATTAATAATGTTGATTACCACAAAAAAATAATCTGCTGTGTTGGCAACAAGTTATAAAAATTGATATAAATTTACACAGAAAATATTTTACACAATGAATTAACTTTAATCATATTGAAACAGTCAACGTTTTACCACTTACAGATTAGCCTTATTCACTTACATTTATAATGCCTCAATGTAACCCCGACTTTTGCTTAAAAAACAAACAAAAACAAAGATCAATTAACTGTTGTACTGAACTCAAAATATTTCTTCAAATTCCTTAGATAATCTCAATTGTCTCAATAATCCCAGCACTCAATTTATCATCAGAATCTAGAGTTTTATTTATTTATTCATTTATTTATTTTTGGTAACAGGACTTGCATGGTTGCAGTTATTGGAGTACACACACATGTCTGTGTCTGAATGTGAGCACACATGTTTATGTGTTAACAGGGTCTCCACAGGATATTAAAGGTCCTTGAATCATCTGTCCAGCTGGCGGACCCACTGGTATACACACACACACACACACACACACACACACAATTGCAGTTCACAGAAGGCTCTCTGGCTCGCAGCCTACAAGCTGTTTAGAGGGAGGCATAATTACAACTCTCCACTCTCCTCCATTCCAGTCTCAGGGCATCCATAGCGAGTTCTCTCTGAACACATATAAGGAACACCCAGAGAATCTGCTGTCTGAACTCTCAGCTGGAAACTGCAAACCCAAATGTCTTCAGACGGCATCTTTTCAGCATTTTTTCTGTCCCTCTCACTCTCTCCAGTGTTTTACATTGCTCAGCTGTTTGTTGTTTTTCTTTCTCGCTCACATCTGGATGCGTAGTGGGGTACAGATTCATTAGAGGGGGATATTTTCATAGGGAGTGTTTGAAGATGAACATTGTCCTAATCATTCCCCACCCCCCTTTCCTTAAATCACGAGTGGACCATTCCACTCTACTCTAAACAAACCAAAGCTCTCCATCTGATGGAGAACAATGAACTCTTTCACTCTTTCTTCCCTTGTGCTTCCCTCTCATCACTTGATTCGTTCCTATAAACATTTATTTCTACCAGGTGTGTTTTATCTGAAGAGCAAATGAGAAAATAATTGACGTTGCTGAAGTAATACAGAGCTCTAATATTAAGAAACACTGTCTGACAGCCATGGGAGGGAGGCAGCATCTCTTATCTCTTTTGAGCTCATTGTGTTCTCTTTGAGATACCAAAGTGTGGCATGAACATGAATGGGGATATTGGCAATATATATGCAAACTATCATGTGAGAGGAGGCAGTGCCTCTGTGTTGCTGTTTTTGGCTGATTACCCTGTCAATGCAATAGTGCCTGGCTACAAGTAATCCGAAAAACACATGGAGGATCATTACTTTTGGAACAAACTTAACTTAAATGAAAAGCTCTGATGAGAATGGTTTACTGATGATTCTTAACTAAGGATTTCAATAGACATTCACTTTGAGTTTTAATTATTAATTACAAAAAAACTACAGAAAGATTGTCACTTTTTTTATATCATAGTCTTGGATTGTGTGTTGATAGTCTCAAGTGCATAAAAAGTGTCCCATAACAATCCTTTAAGTTTATTTATTTTTTTACTTCAGAAGGAACTGGAACTTGAATCCAGGATTATAAAACTCAAATCCAGAGATGCACCACTGTTTTCTACAGTGTTTATTGTGGAATAATAGAAGCCACTCTTTCATTAAAGTCCTGTTCCAATACTCACTTTTTCTTCTCCATTCCTTTCTCTATGTGTTTCTCTGCTCTTTGCTTTTGCTGATGTGGCTGCTGTAATGAAACAAAGCTGTGCATTTGTGTTTTGTCACAATAAAAGAAAGAATAACTAGTGAATGTTTTTAAAGAGCTCTGTTAGTAATTAAGAGGGTGATGACACTACGCTCAAGGCTGAGTTATTGGTGATAACTAAATGAGGTGAAAAAGCTCAAACTTTATGATGTCTATAAACCAAAACATACTCATCCATTGGTGTCAGATGCACATTTATTTTTGATAGGGCACCAGTGGCTGTTCTAGCTAACTTGGTGACCCAGAAATATAATAAAAATGAAATATGCTCTTTAGTAGTAGTTCATGTAATATATTTACCCACTAATGTGTACAACTCAGATGCATAATGTTAAGTGTTTCTTTCCTTTCTTTTTTTTTTTTTTTTCTTTACTGCACAAATTTTAGATGACGTGGGCAGCATAAAAGTAGTAACTAAAATTGTCCAATCAAAAATAACATTCAGATAACACAAGATTGTTTTCTTCCATCCAAATGCAGCCCAGCAAACCCTAAATTAAATTTGCTTCCTCCCGCAAATGCAACCAACCAGAGGTGTGGATGGGAATACTTTACCTAATCTGGAGCATGAAGAGCTTATTACGATAGGACAGGGAGTGAAGTGGGAGAGAGGGAGGGTGGGATCAGGAAATGTCCTCGAGCTGGGATTCGAACTCAGGATGTCGTCACACTGCCCACTAGGCTATCGGCGCTGAATAAAAAAGACTGTTAATGGAATCAGAATGGTTAAACGAAACATAATTTTATGATATCCATCACTATAACTTTATGACATTAACGTTTTATATTAATTGTGTTTGTTTTTAAGTTACAATTTAAAAAATCAGTTGACTCATAAATCTAAATGCATGTGCAACCTAAATAAGCGTGAAGCTTATTATGGCCTCGTTTTCTCTCTCTTTCAGTTTCTGGTTTTCAACGGCTTGTGTCAGGGGCCCACAGGGATATTGTGGTTTTTCTGCTGAACTCAACAAAAAAGGTTTACCTTCCGCAGGCCAGTGTATACGTGAGGTCGGGGGCTTGTGTCTGCTATGAAAGATAGAGAAAAAGAAAAAGCATACAAAAGTAATTGATGGCACATCTGTGGGTTCTGAATATACCATTCCATCATTTGTCTACCCTTCTGGGAGATGTAGCTCTGACAACCAGCTACCAACCACTACATTCCAATTTTCCCAGAGAGGCCATCGCTTGCTCTTAGAGTACCCATGAGCATATGTCCAAACATAGCCAGCTGTTGTGCTTTAGTGCAGTTATATTTTTGTACTGACATGGTACCACCTTATCTTCTTTAAATAACGTTTGCTAGGCTTTTAGGATCATTTTTGTGGTCTCATTGCGGCACTTGGTTTCTGTTTTGGTTGAGAAACGAAATTCTTTCCCCAGGCCTCGATAAAATTTGATTAGTTCCACTTGAGGACAAGTAGTTAATGAAGTTTGGGTTGAATCTAATATAAGCATGACTATTTAGCGGTGTAAAGTCATAACATAAGACGTGAATGGGCATAAAAATTAGCTCAGTCGAAAATTCCTTGTCTTCTTGAAACTTTACTGAATGGTACGAATCAAGGAATACAAACAATTTTCTTATCTTGCATGCATGCACTCCCTTCATTTTCATTTTTTTTCTCCTTTTTTCTGGCCTCCCCTCTGTCAGGGGCAAGATGGGTCAGGCATCCCAAGCACATGATGTTTGGAGGGAGGAGGAGGGACTGGCCAAGTGGAGGCTCAAAGGGAAGGCATCCCGCTTTGGGAGATCACAGGATCTGTAGGGTGACTGAAGGATAGCAAATCACAGATATAATAGTGGAGGGTAGTTGAGGGATCATTTATCATCAATCTGTATCTTACTGATTTGTGTTTTGAGTCCACTGGAGGCCATTGGCTGCATTTATTGATTAATGTGGTTGTCTCATGACTAAAATAAAAAAGTTGGAATTTTAAAGGCCAAGTATACATATGAGAGAGAGAGTGAAGAATAAAGGCCCATACCCAGCATGTGTATTTATTATAAATGTTCATTGTGAATAGAAAAATAGATTTCAATAGAAATAAGAAAGGATATGTGTTATTATATGATATTTGAGCTTGATGTATACACATAAACCTTATCACCAATGCAGAGTTCCAATATGAACAAATATTAAGTCATCAGATGGATGTGTAGTTCATAATAGTGCTCTAATAATTCTCTCATGCACAAAAAAAAATAATAATAATAAATAAATAAATTACTCATACTTCATCCTGCACATGGGAAATGAACTTGATACAAACCTGCTTTAATTGAATAATACGGCAACTTTCCCCAGCACTTAATGGAGTTAATCTTAGATCATTACCAACATTTGTTTTTCTTTTCTGTTAGCATTCAGTGATTAATTTAGGTTAAATTGGTTTCATTTTTATGACTTTGGAGTTATTGCTTTAATTTTGTTGTTATAGGAAAGTTTTCAAATGAAAGTTTTAGAATAGATTGTTTTTAACCCTGACATTAGAGACCCGTTAAAGGGGTCCTATTATGCTTTTTCATTTTTTCAAATTTAGTTTTGCTGTAGCTGTTTGAGCATAAAAAAGATCTGTAAAGATCTGCAAGGTGCCCTTGAGCAAGGCACCGGACCCCCAACTGCTCCCCGGGTGCCGCAGCAAAAAATGGCTGCCCACTGCTCTTGGTGTGTGTTCACTGTGTGTGTGTGTTCACTGCTGAGTGTGTGCACTTTGAGAAGGCAACGAGTGTTATCACTATGTCAGAGACACACTAGCTTTCCCAAGGCAGACGAACTTAGAGTGGTTACAATCAACCGGGTTTAAATCGCGCTCAAATTGATTTGATTTTGACGAAATATTTACAATGAATCTCGCAGCAGGCACATTGTATTGTTTTAAATAAATAATTAAACAAAATCAAGACTTTGTAAAAGAGCATAATGGGACCTGTTTAATTCTATTCTGTGGTGTTTGTGTGTGGTTTAGGTATACCCTACGTTAAGGGGACAAAATTTCCACACAAAGATGGCAATATCTAAAATCCTTGTTCTTGTGAAGAGATATGTTGGTCCCCATGAGGAAAATGGCTTCTAAATCATAAAAAGTCAGTTAAAAAAAAAAAAAGTAAAATAGCTGAAATTTTGAGGTTGGTTTAGGGGTAGGTTTAGGGTAAGGGTATAGAAAATACAGTTTGTACAGTTTATCCTGCTATGGATAAACTGGTATTACAATCTGCCTTAATTGGTGAATAGACCTTTAATTAGTGTAACAGCATGCTCGTACCAAACTGTGTTAGAAAAAAAATTGTTGTCAATTTATGTGCTTCAGGTGAGTAATAGTTGCTTCCTAGCATTCCACATCAATCAGTTATGTTGCTCCATTTTTAGTTTATTTGTTTTCTTCATTTAGATACTCATTAAGGCATCTACAGCAAGGCAGTGTTATTTTTTATTATTATTTTTTTGGCACAGACAGAATAAGGGACATGTTGAGGGGAGGCAAAAGTTCAATTGCAAGTAACATAAATTTCTGTTCTTACTACTGGTGGCAAAGCCTGTGTGTGTGTGTGTGTGTGTGTGTGCGTGTGCGCATGTGGAACACTCTGTACTATGGCAGTCGAGTGGTCAGGAAATGTCATTTTTACCAGTAGTGGCTATTATAACATGCCATCTAAAAATACACCCCCCCCCACCATTGCCTTTGCCTGTCTGAGCAGAAACACATCTGCTACTCCTCTGCAACAGCAATAATGTGTGAATCAGTGATACTGTATGTTTCCTCATCATCACACAGATATTAAATTGCATGCAAAAGACACGATAAGAAGAATTTAATTTCGTTAGATCTGTTACAGTGGAATTGTTTAGACTGAAAGAGTTCTCTCTTTATTTTTTTAACATAACCACAACGCTAACCTTTTAACCACAATCTAAACATAAATTTCTTGCTCGAATTCTGCTACTTTTGTGGGTTTTTCTTGAACATATGTGTCAGAGGTTGATTTTTGTAAAACCAAAAAGATTATAATTTTCTTTTCATGAAGGTTACAGTAAAACTGTCCTGGAAACGTTTTAATCACTTCATCTTTTATTATTATTTTTCTAAATTCCTTTTATTATTTACACTTTTTATGGAAAATCTTTGACTATGAAATTCTATAAAGAAAAATATTAATATAAAATATAGTTATATAAAATTCGTGCTTTTAACTAAATACTTTAAATGGCATCCCAACCACAAAGTGAATGATGATTTGAGATGTGGTGGAACTGACAGTCATGACAAAAATAAGGAAAATGAATTATTTTTCACCGTATGGTGTATGAGATGCCAACTACATTTAAAAGTCATTGCTTTACTCTCATATCCATAGTAGTATACCATACAACATACAACATTTGAGATGGTGGAAATGACACTGAGCTGAAAATGTTCAAAACTTACGTAACTCACAGGAAAAAAACAAAACTCTCTTTCGTAAAGGCCCATAGGGCCAAAAGTAGCCAGAAGAAGCACCCGCTTATGTGTGTGTTTGTGTGTGTGTGTGTGTGCACGTGTTTGTGGAGTCTGTGCATAAAAGTTCCAGTTCTGTCAATGAGTCATTTCTGTCTCTTTCTGCCTCTCTCCCTGTCTCTCTTTTGCTGTGCAGAACTAAACGAGAGAAAAAGACTGAGAAAACCTGCTGCTGTCAAACGTACCTGCTCTCCTGTGAGTGGAGTCGTGCAGTGTGTCACTGTGTGTCTCTCACTTTATGAAACTATGTTCAAAGAGTGTCACACTGCAGGACATCTGCAAGACAAGTGAAATGGAGAAACAGAGCAGGAGACAGAACGAGGCTCAAGACAACAAAAACGAGAGAAATGGGAATGAACGTCCAACTGATACAGAAAGCATATACTGTTCACTGCATACTGTGACGTGCTTTTTTTTTAAATAAATAATATGTGAAACAGTATGCATTTTAGAGTGATAAGCATTTCAAATTTGGCAGTCAAATTTCAAAGGTCTAGTACAGTGCAATGCATTATGGGATATGGTATTATTTTGTATATTGTAAATTTTTGCAAATATATTAAATCATTTAGGTTTTTAAGAATGCTGTAATCACAAAATATACTTTATTTTTGAAGTAGTTTCACAGCATGTTTCCGAACAGACTCCACTAAATGAAGACTCAATTCAGTTACTTCAGTTCAATTAAGATCACATTAAACTATTCAGGTGCACTGCTATCATCTGTTTCTGCCTTTTTGTTTGTGTGTGATGATATACAGAGCTCAAATGTCACAGATGGCAATTAAACTTTTGTACAACATTGTTCCACAGCAACTAGACTTGCTAATTAATAATTAAGGATTTTTGCACATAGCTTGTTTGTTCACACTTTAGATGTCTCAAGTACAATGAGCTATAGCATGCAGAAGAATCATTTAATGATCTTGGAATAGATGTGCACAGAAGTTTTGTTACTTTACATCCTTAAAACGGATGCAAGCCATTTAACTAACTTCAACAAGTCACCCTCTTCACCTCTTCAAAACCCTGCCGGTACATGCTGCAACCATATGGGTCCAAAAAGCAGAATAGCTTGTATTCTGGTGACTTTAAGCAAATTAAAAACTAAACTAAATGCAGACCATAGACTATTATGCCATTTAAGTTCATATACTTCCCAGATGCGGTTGGTAAAAAAATAATTAACAACGTCGTGCTTGCAGGGACACCAGCTCACCAATTTAATTAGTCCGCCTGGCTAACATCATGTTCAAGTAACACAGCCCAAGCGTAATTGGCTTGAGGGTAGCAAACAAACAAGAAAAACACAGCTCTGCATTAGCCATCTGATTCAATTGTTTAATTAGGACATGCATTCCAGCAAACACAAATTTCTCAGAGGAATAACTCATAGCTCATGCTAATCTTACTACTGCAGTCTTCTCATATACTGATCATTTCCTATAAGGCTTTAAGATACTTTAAACCCAAAAGAACGAACAGTGGAATTTCGGTGTAGAAGTTGTTTGCACTCTGGTTTCAGATTGCTGGTGAATTTAATAAACAATTACAAAAAAAGCAAGGAGAACAAAAGTTACGCCTTATTTCTTTGCATGAACATTTGGCCGTTGTTATGCAAATCTTCCCACATCGTGAAGTAGACGTGTGGGGTGTGTTAGAATGAGCCATTTTAGGAGGGCGTTGTTGACTCTATAAAGAATATCTCTTTGGATTTGAGACTTTAGTCTTTCCAACTTTACAGTTCTTCTTTATGCACCAAGAGCTTGTAACTCTCCAAAGAGAAAGGAAAAATATAAATTGCAAAAATTCTCCAACCAGTAAGTTTAAGCAAGCATAAATTATTTTAGGCATATTATTGTGTTGTGTTATGGTACATGTTATGTTTTGCAAATGTAATTGTGTGTAGATGTTTTTTTATTATCATTATTTATTTAAATACAAATAAGTACATTTCCTTCCAAATTCTCAATACTTTTTTATACATTCGGGTTTTTTAGTGATGAAACTGTATCATTACATTCTTCAAACAATAACATAAGTAAAATGCAAATATAATATGTCTATATATATATTAATATATGTCTATATATATATATTAATATATATACTATATATATATTAATTCCAACAAACAGATGTAATATTCTTTATACAGAATGATCCCGTGTTTCTTTCTTTTGATTTTGACTGAAATATGACCTAGGCGTTTTCTTGAGAGATGAGATTCATGTCTTTCTATTAAACATTGTTGTTTATTGTTATTCTAACACTATTGATATTCTATATTATGTTACTTTATTTATTTATTTTTTTAAATGTAGAATGTACAGAAATACATTGAAGGAAGTAATAAACAATTGCTGATTGATTCATTACATTCAAGCTTGTCAAGAGAAAGTTCAGTGCATTTGACTGTAAATGTGCTGTATCAAATCATTCACTTATACACAGGGCAGTTCAGCTATTTATGAGTTTCTCATTCAACCACCACAGGAAACCAAGCAATGAACATGTGTTATTGCTTTCCTCGTGTCTCTCTTACAACAACACATGCACATCGATTGCCTCTCCATACCTTTGTCTCCTCTCCTTTCTCAAGAGATCAACACACAAGTAGCTTAACATACAAGTATTTTTAACCAATTAATATACTGTAAGACAGCCATAAACTTTGCAGCTAATATCACAAGATTCAGTCTGTCTCTTTTAATTTAACTCAAAGTTTTCTTGGACAAAACCAATTGTTAGGTTAAAAGCAAAGTTAAACAATGAATTGCTTTGTGCTGTGTTTTTCTCTTTTGATTAATGAATTCAACCATATGAAACACAGTTTTTGCTCAAATGGTCTTGGAAAGATGAGGAAAAACTGCTTCCAGCATGAATGAGAGAGCCAGAGAGAGAGAGAAAGATAGATGGAAAGATGGAATATTAATACCACTAGCATAGATAATGTGGTTAATTACCGTGGCAGAGACTGCAGCCAAGTATTATATTAGAAACGGCACTAAATTCAGAGACTGTACACGCACACACACACACGCACACACACGACTGTGCACATTCATGCTCAGAAAGCACTGCCAAGGGGCCGATCACATCTAACTAAGGGCATGTGATGCTTCCAAGCACATCTGTACACAGTTACAGCACATTTCCACACTAGTGCGTTTAAGAACTGTCAGTCAATTATATATGTGTGCACATAAAAAAAAAAAAAAAACTTTGTGCAAAGTCAGCTTAAATTTTCCCCAAGTTTGGCTCCAAAACATTCTCTTTTTTTAACAAGGAAACTAGATTTAGTTTCACCTCGAAGTTATGTTTTTGTCTAGAAGTACTGAGCAGTGAGAGTGTGGATTATTCCTCTTCAAAAACCCATTCTACATTTACTGTCATCATGTTGACTCTCTATACACCATCTTCACAAAAAGAGAGAAATAATGAGGTATGTTTGTGAGAGGAAAAACAGATTCGAACTTGGAGAGTTTAAACCCCTAGTTTGCCTCCAGAAAACTTAGAAGTTATGTAGCGTTTCTTCATGCTTACAAGAGAAAAGCTCGCTTGAGCTCCCGCAAAGTTTCCTCGCAGAGGTAGCTTTTTGAGCTCAAGCTAAAATATAGATATTAAAAACTCCTCTGTGCTGAAATATTCAAATGCCTTTAGCTAGCCAAAAGAACATCCTGATAATATGTTTGATATTTTTCCATGTTTAAGAGGCAGGATCTGAATAATTGATAGCTGCTTTTTAATGACCTGAAGATAATGTAGGACTGGAGTAAAAAGAGGCCGAATGTAGGCGGTAGAGAAATGTAGAGAGGAAAGGTGGTCAGAAAAACCGAGGGGGATTGTGGGAGGGGGATTTAGGCCCATGCATCAAAATCTCTTTGTAGATGGAAGACGACCCCCAGAGCACCATGTATCATCTCTACATCTCAGAACTCGATGAAACCCAAAAGTAGAACCGTGTGGATTGTACAAAGTTACACAGACGCTTTCATGTAGACCGCTGTATCAAAGTGCTACAAAAAGACTTCGTTAGAATGTTTGATCTGTTTGATGGCAAGGATCAACACTGTATAGAGTTGTCAAACCATGTGCACCTTGAATTTTATGAGGGTTGGAAGCATTCTCTGATCAACTAGCTTTGGTACAATTTCTATATTGTGACCATTTCATGGTAATTTTATGGATTTAAATTATATGCATTTGTCCAAAGTTGCTATAAGCCCTTAAGCCAAATGTGGTGTGCCACAGAAACAAAACAAAACAAAAAAACTGCTCCATACAGGTCCCTTAATTCCTAATGCTGTCAAACCAGAAACATCAGAGGCTGAGATGTAGATACTCTCTGTATCAGATGTAAGTACCTTCATTGTTGGGGAAGCTACTCTGAAACTGTAGCTTGACAAGCCACAGTACAAGCTACTCATAAGTTAAAGTAGTTAAGCCACAGTCAAGCTACTCTTCTGAAAAAGTAGCTAGCTATACAAGTTACTACCAAAAAGTAGCTACAGTAACTACCTTGAAACTACTTTTTTCTACAACAACGTATATTACAAATAACTGAATAAGTGTTCATGAGTAATGTTTTAAGAAAAATATTTGATATTTAAAACAACAATGCTATGCCATTATGATGTCAACGACTATTGTTTTAGTAACTTAAATTAAGCATTTTCTCAAAATATTGTGAGAGATTAATTGAAATGAAATGAAATTTAATTCTGAACAACCGCTCATATGGCTCTGACAGGGAAAGCACTAACAGGTGTGATTTGGGGAAAATAGTCTTGTTAAATTGTGATTTAAAATGCAAAAAGAAATTCATAAAAAAATATATATAATAATTAGATTCATAATTATAATTATCCCTCGTGCAGAAACTCCAAATATAAGCAAGTATGCTGTTTAGGCTTTTGGAACCATTGCCTTACTATAGGAAGATGAGAGGGTCTGTATTACTTATTATTGAAGAAAGCGTAACATTCAACTTGGATGTATGTTGGCTGTGACACTAAATCGCCATTTACAGTACAGATACCATAGGAATAAATGGGAAGTGCTGTAAGCTGAATCCCTCCTGTCGCAAAAAGTAAAAGAATAACTTCTCTTATAAATGGAATTATTAAATTATTAAATTAAATATTAAATTATTGTTTAGTGTAAAACATGTTGAAGATTAGCAGATAGGCTTTCGATTCATTAAATCATAAGTTGTTCCCTTTTTTTTATTATTTTTTTTTTAAAGGATGTCAATGAAGGAGGGTCTACATTACGTTGAATAAACAGCTTTTTATATATATATTCTTGCTGGAAAAAGTAGTTAGCTACTTCCCAACACTGAGTACTGATTTCAATTAATGTTATTTGTTTAATCAAACCAGTTTGCAATTGCCTAGAAATTACTTTTAATGTTAAAATATGTGCTTGTTTGTGGGCAGGTTATGTGTATAAACTAGGATTTTGGAGACACAAAAATATAGAATAGGTCTTGATTTATCCTGCTGTGCATTTTCTACTCACAGGTGACCTTCACAATGTTGAATTATTGAGAGATTCTTTTTTTCTCAGTTCATCTGCCAAACCACTGTGGTTTACAGTGTTTTCCAGGCCATTGAGAAAGCCTTCCATTGTGTAAATCATGCAATTGAAGCAACCAATCTTTTTTTTTTTTGCAAGTTAATAATTAAACACAAGTTACAGCTGTATGACCTAGAGATTAGTATTCGTGGGAGGGGAGATGTTTACTGAAATCTCAAAAATGACATGTATGGGTAATGACCAGGCCCAAAGAGAATCTCTGCTAATTTTAAACGGAAATCTGTGGAAATATATGAAATGTGACATTCAGTGTGAATTAGACAAAATATCCAATACAAAAACATGCACGTGAAGGATGAGTGTTTGGTAAAAATCTGTACTAGAGCTTTCACGGTTGTTTCTGTGTCAAGCTGATAATAACCAGATTAACTTGTGTAGACTGAAAGAATATGAGAATTGCAATATTAAAAGCAAAGACATGCTGACACCATGAGATAGAGATAAAATAGGAAATACATGCTTCAGTGCTTTAATGGTCTAAATCAGGAAAGTAAGGAGAAGGTCATTGGGCTAATTCGCTTTGTTTCCACATCCCAGCTGGTGATCTCTACAAACGACTGGAGTGCAAGAGCTTCCAGAAAAACAGAGGAAGAGAGGGTTAGATGAATGACAGGACATTTTGTCGGTCACTTGCCTTCTATTTGTTTGGTGTCAGATTGAAAGGTTTTTCATAACTGGTTCCATTAGAAAAAAAAATAATAATAATTGATTGATGGTCATTTTCATTAACGGTTCTCTCACATACGTTCTTCCGGTTATGCTGACGTAATTGTGAAAGTTTCCTGCACTACTTAATCAGTGGCAATGCAATGCTACTGCTGAATTTAGAGCGTGAAACAGACCAGTGTGGCAATCTGTACTTTTTAGTGAATGGAAACCATACCATACCAACCAACCAGGCAAGCCAACTCCTGAAAAAAATTATTCTTATGATCCAGTTCTCTATACTTAGTCAAAAACATACAGTGCAATTATAGCCGACCGCTGAAAGAATTGTTCCCATGATGCGGTTCTTTGTAGTAAATCAAAAATGTATAGCGCAACAAGGCTGGTCGATTCCTGAAAGAATAACATTTATGATCCTTTTTTTTTTTTTTTTTTTAAGTCAAAAGCATATAGCGCAACCAATCTTGGCTCCCAAAGAAATGACTCTTATGACCTTATTATTATTATTATATTAAAAGATCATACTAAACATCATACTAAAAGAGATGTTATTAGAAGTGTTAAGGCACCAAAATCATAAATTAAGATTAATTTAAATTAAGAGAACAGTTAAATTATGATTCCCTTTTTACTGAGTCGGATTTTGTAGAGAGAGAATAAGCGGTAGTTGAGCTGGAGGATACAGAAGATGAGAGGTATTGTCCAACAGTGATTAGATTAGCTGTGAGTGTGAGAGTGATGGCTGAATGTGAAGGAGAGGAGAGCCGGTCAGCGCTGACGGATCAGGGGAAAGAAAAATAATTGAAAGCAGCTGTTAGACTGTGATTCTAATGCCTAGACTGGACAGAGTCAGCATGGCCAGCCACCCAAGAGAGAAAGAGAGACAGACAAAGAGACAGGTAGAGAGATAAACAAGACAGTCAGTCATACAGATCCAGGGGCAAGATTGTTAACAGACTCTGACATGGGCTGTACAGAGACTTGCATGCCAAGAGGAATTTTCTGTTCATCTCCAAATATGTCAAAAAAATACATTTGGAGGGGAAATATAGTATTGCAGAAAGAATGCAGGCAAGGGATATAAAGAGGAAAGAGTGTGGAAAGGAGGCGAGAGAGAAAAGGAGAAAATGGAAGAGATAAAGCACAGAAGCCAGTTCATGAATGTACATCTGCTCGTGTCATGTTTATCCCTAGAAGCAATGTCAGAGACTGACAAGCTTTTGAGAATCCTTTGTCTGTAAAAGCTTCAGTCTGTCAGCTGTGTACACGCAGAAAAGCAAATATAGGGGCGAAATCATTAAACAGTTGCGCCAATTTTGAGTGTGGAATTTCAAGCACAAAAACCAGCACCTTGTTTTCTGACCTTAACAGTCCAGGTGCTAAATGCACATCGAACATTTAAATTTGTAATATTTAAAATTATTAAATAATTTTGAAGTTATTATCGTGATTTTCAGTGCTAGTTGTTTGGTGTAATTAATGTTTTAACTGAGTTTGTGCATTGGTGGTGTTTTTGTTGTTGTAACAATTCATTCTGTGGGTCATTTTTATGCTTGTAAGTACTAGCGACAAGATGAGTGAGTCTTATAAAAGTATTGATTCATTAAGGAATGAATCAAGTGAGTCTTAATTGCCTAGGTAGGTTTTAAATAAGTAGCTTAATTACTTATCAACTGTTAAAAAAGTGTGGTCTATGTAGTATGAACGTGCGTAGTATGAATTAAATAACTGTTTGTGGTAGGGAAGTATGAGATTTTGGATGTAGCCTCTGTCTTTCAGTTAGTCATCATTTGTTTAAAAAATAAAAATAAAATACTGATTAAATTAGGAATGTATTTTTATGAGCCACTGTCTTTTTGAGTAGGCAGCAGATTCAATCAAAACACTCACTGTGTCCAAATAAACCAACTTCCATACTATATAGTTTGGAACTTCGCTGTCCCATGAGGCCACAGAAGAGAAGCAGTGGATAGCAATAAAGCGATGCAACTGACATTAGTAGGTCACCTGAAATTGACAGCATGGTACATCCAAATTTATTTTATACTACCCAGATTCATACTAAATAGAACATTAAACATACTAAATAGAATTAAATTATTTTATTATTATTATTATTATTGAACTGTTTTACAAAAGCAAAATGGAAGTTTCAATATTTTGCATACACAAAGACACAAAGATCTAACCAAGGTCAAAGAAACTAGAGCCAAAGCTAGCCTCTTAGCCAGAGCAGGTGGTTTAGTAAAAGGAAAAAGGAAAAGAAAAACAGAAGGAAAAAATAAAAACGGCCTATCCTTCATTGCCCCACCTCTTGCTTTACATGTTTCCATCTTTCTTTGGAGGCACACCAAGGCTGTGCGTTTGTGTGTGTGTATATGTGGTTAGCAGAGAGTGTGTGTGGTTTCAAAGCAACAGAATGTGATGAGGCAGCTCTTTGTTTGAAGTGGGGATGGAGATGAAGGAGTGTGTGTGCGCGTGTGTTTGGGGGTGCAGGGAGCTCTGTGTTGAATAAGAACGACTTGAAGATCCTTCAACTGGCCTCTGGACTAAATCCAAACCGGCCGTCCAAAGAGCTGAGAGACAAAACACAGCCAAAGAAAGTTTGAGGAGGTACAGTCATTTGCACATATCTGCAAAAAGGGTGTAAAAAAGACTCCAACAAAACAAGGCTAAAAGTATGAGAGCTTAACAAACACCAGCTATGCATGAGTGTAGTACGTTGTATATGCTTGAGCTCGGAGCTGTGAGTGCTGGCAGCTGTCTGATCAGAGAGGAGGGGGGAACTTTGGTGAGTCGGTCTGAAGGTCAGTTAAGCACAAGGGACAGAAGAAATAATGGCTTGGCATGAGGAAACTGTAGAACGACTTGCTGCAACAGCAGAAGAGAGAGGACCATTTTAAAACAAAGCACGATCATGTTGCTGCATCTTTAACAAACACCCTCACTAGTAGTTTGTGTGCTTGGATGCGCTGCACTGTGTGAGTGCTTTAGGGTGAGAGAGAGAGAGAGAGAGAGAGAGAGAGAGAGAGAGAGAGAGAGAGAGAGAGAGAGAGAGAAAAGAGAGGGCTTTTAAAGGAATGTATCATCAAAAAATGAGAATTCTGTCATTGTTTGCTCCCCTTCATGTTGTTTCAAACCCAT
Organism: Carassius carassius; assembly: GCF_963082965.1. NCBI lineage: Eukaryota > Metazoa > Chordata > Actinopteri > Cypriniformes > Cyprinidae > Carassius > Carassius carassius. The sequence continues at coordinate 12,480,486 of NC_081783.1, read as the reverse complement.
AAGACTTTCTTTATTCCATGGCACACAATTTTTTTTTTTTTTTTACTGTACTAGTTGGTATTTTTCCATGCAGTTACAATGAATTAAGGCTAATGCTTTCAAAGAAGAAGAAATAATAAAAAAAAAACTTGTGAAGAAATGAAAATTAAACATAAATTTTTAGGTGAATTTTTTTTTTTAATTAATGAACTAATCCTATTCAAATGCCCTAACTAGTAGATTTTTTTTGTACTAGGCTACATGCTGTGCACACTTGTGAGTGTTTGAGACAGGGAAAGAGAGCTGTTAACAGCCAGAGATCTGCAGGCTATCAACACGTCTGCATTGCCTCTGGGAAGTCCCTCTGAAAATGTAGTGCTTTGGGAAATGCTCTCACACAATTTATTTGGGCTCAATAAAGCTGGTGAGGAATTTGCCCAGTGTACATCACACACTCACTTCCATCTCTTCCATGGCAAAGCTGAGGAAATGAAAGCGTCAAATAAATATCCATAAAATTTGAACACAAGCCCTTTTGGTGATTTGTGAATCTGGTGAATCTGCGATGCCTAAAAGACTGAGAGGAAAAGACAGAGAAACATTAGGAGGTTGTGGGGGGGGGGGGGGGGGGGGTATCCTGGATATTTATACACCACTAACTCACGCTAGAGGAATCACATTAGCTATGGCTGCCATATTTTTATTGGCCGGGCCATTCTAACCAGTGAGGGCCCCCTCTCTCCATCTTGGTCTCTCTCTTTCTATCTCTCCCTCCCTCCTTCTCTATTTCTTACAACCCTAAGCTCAGGCACTTGGTTAATGATGTGTCATTTCCTGTCATTGCTTGTGCTTTGAGTTAGAGTCTTGTTAAAGTCAGATATATGTGCATTTCAGCTGAACATATGTGCCTCAAAAAAAAAAAAAAAAAAAAAAAAAAAACGGTGAAGGTTATCATGAAGTTTTATGACATTGTGGAAAGTTTCAGTGGAAATTTAAAGGGATACTCCACCCCAAAATGAACATTTTGTCATTAATCACTTACCCCCATGTTGTTCCAAACCCACGTAAAAGCTTTGTTCATCTTCGGAACACAATTTAAGATATTTTGGTCGAAAACCAGGAGGCTTGTGACTGTCCCATAGACTGATAAGTAAAATAAACTGTCAAGGTCCAGAAAAGTAGGAAAAGCTTCGTCAGAATAGTCCATCTGCTATCAGTGGTTCAATCGTAACGTTATGAAGCAACGAGAATACATTTTGTACGAGAAGAAAACAAAAATAACAATTTTATTCAACAATTCGTCTTCTCCGTCTCTTCCCATATAACCATAGCACCATTTTGGAAAATATGAGCTAACGCAGGCTGTGTATGCTCTTCTGTGTCAGCCGTGCCACAAGGATACATTTTCTACTTGTATTCACACATTGATTTGAAAGAAAACAGCACTTTCAGTTTGCATATATTAGCGGTGAGGATTTTGAGTCTTTATGCAGGTTATATTGTTATGCCAGTAGGTGGCGACAAGTGTTTTTTATGAGTGAGATTAAATGATTAATTTGCTTAACCAGTTCACACTAATTTATTCAGAAACAAATGTTGGCTGTCTGTATGAAAGAATCGTTGAATTATTTACCAATTTGTAAAAATACAACAGTACTGCTTTGGTGTCATTTGGAACTATTTGCATTGCTGAGCAAGAACAGATGATGTAACTGACAACACTCTGTCTATAATGTACAAAGTCAATTTCTTGTTTATTAAACTTTTGCTTAAAAGTGACATCATACGATTGTGTTGTTTGTTGCTTATTCAAATGTGACCATTTCTAATTAATGTTTGGACACATGTATACAATCAAGCAAAAGCACATCCTGAATCCATGGCTGGAATACTCTACACAACTTTTAAAAGAGATTTTAAAACACAAGGTATCATATAATTGCAGACTTTGTGAATGGTTACAGAGAAACACATCATAAACTAAATGAATCAGGATCGCAGACTTCCAGACTTTTAATTAATTCTGAACACAAATGACTCAAAAACATGTGATCCATTGCTAGGAGACACACAACCAATGAATGTTTAACAATTGGGTCATTGTCTAGCACGTTTGATATCTTCAGACTTGATGGAATCATAGTCTAGAGTTAAAAATAATAATAATAATAATATGTCATACATTATGCAATTTTCTGTAAAATCTCTCACTTCAATTAGCCAAAATCTGCAGACTGACTCTGTCTGAACTCGCTTTGACTAAACAAAACCTGGACAACAGTTATGTAGTGTATTCCAGCCTTAATTATTTCCACACAGAGGATGGTATTTGGTGTTTCTTTAATTATTTACATACTTTTCAGTTAAATTGTTGTCTAGAAGCAGTTTTCACACAGCAGTTTTGCTGGTGTGATATTGGTTTAAAAAACATGGATGACTCTTTTTGTCCCATATGGCTTGCCCTCCAGTGTTGGAAGACACAGAAACAGACAGCTGGTTGGGCTGGTTGAGGATGAACAAGTGTGTGTCTGTATGTGTGTGTGCCCCCTTAGCCCTTTTAACAAGTTTTTCTCCCTAATTATCCGCCTGTTGGATTACTGTAAAGGAAAGCAATGCCTCGGGCAAGGGTCACACTTCTCTCTATATATCTCTCCTTCTCCATCCGATTCTTTATTGCCTACTTATTTTGCTCACTTTCTCTCTCTCCCCATTGTTAATGAACCACAATAACATCATAGACACCATGCATCTAGACCCCCAGTTTGAATGCAACAGCACTGCCTCATGCATATGTATGATCTGAATAATTATGTATATCTTAATCCAAGAAGTGTGTGGGCTGATTAAACATGCCTAGAGTCTTTGAACATAGGCAGTTCCTCAACAGAGCAAAATAAACAAACATAATTTTATCATGCATTCCGAAAAAAAAAAAGAAAAAGAAAGGGAGAAGGCGAGAGAAGCAAAATGAGCGAGTGAGAATTTGATTGTCACTTATTTAAATGCATTATTGGGGGCTGTGAGAACAATAAAATATAATTAAAAAAGTCACCAGCTCTTTTTAGGGTTTTAAACTGTTTCTAGAGGAATTCTGCCTAACCACAGACTAATGTCCCATCTTCCTTTTCACCCATGCCGTGCTTTCTGATTGGTCAGACATTGCACACTAAGGGACAAGAAGAAAAAAAAAGAAGATGCTTTCTTGTAATTGCATCAGCGTTCCTTACATTAAGGAAATTAAGAAATCGAACAAAAGCTCCAGGCAAGCAGAGAATGCTGGAATCACCAGCTCCCACGAGATAAACTTCAGGAGTTCTCTTACGAGAGCTCTCTCGTACTGCGTCTTAGCTAAGACGCTACGGGAAAAGTCTCTTTTCACGAAATACTGAAGCAAAAAATTATCCTTAATTTTGTATTTTTGTAAAGCGCATTTGCAGCAGTACACAGCCATAGGCGAGACGGCTCGCTCGCTCATTGGCTTGTTCTGCGGCAACTGCACAGCCTATCGAGCGCAGGCTGATGCAACATCAGACCAATAAGGGCGCTTCGCGCCCTTCTTGCCACTTCCCGCCGAAACGGGTGTGGCCCAACCTATAAAAGGAGCTCGAAAAGGCTGACTCACCTGATTTTTCATCTCTTCAGCGAAGCTCACGCATCGCTGGATCACGAGGAAGCAAGCGCCGTCTGGAAGAGCATATCAGCAGGACGAGCCATCCTGAAGCCGCTGGCACCGCCGCCTTCCACTGCCGTTCCTGCTGCGCTATCCGGCGCCCATATCCTTTATAATCCTTGTTCTGTGATATTCTGTGTGTGTGTTGCCCTGCGACGCACATTCACAAAAGAGCTGCGTCTTTTTAAAGATGCCTTCGTGCGGCTCGTGCAGAACCCCGCTCAGCGAAGGAGATCGTCATGTCATCTGCGTCTCCTGTCTGGGTGAAGACCATGCAGCGCTCGCGCTCGCTGATGGCGGATGTCCTCATTGCGAGTTGATGCCTATGGTGACTCTGAGGACTCGCCTGGCATCCATCTCGAAGCCTGCATCATCCGCTGCGCCGCAGCGCCGTAAGAAGCGCCGCTCGCAGCGCCTACCAGAACCGCCTCCAGCTCGGCCGAGCTCGCCGGTTCCCTCCGCTTCGCCGGTCTCCCCTGCATCGCTTCCCGATGCTCAGCATCCGCTGCTTGCCGACGCGTCATCGGAGGAAGTGGATCTCAGGCCCGCGTCGGAGGAAGAAGACACGTGCTCTCTGCTTGCTTCGGGCAGTGAGGGTTGGGCGAGCTCCGTGGATCTCGCGCCCGCTGCTCAGAGGCCCAGCAGACGGGGGGATATCGATAAGGAGCTGATGCGTGTACTCTTGTTGGCCGCGGCGAGCCTCGGCCTCGAGTGGTCTGCACCAGCGCCCCCTTCACGTTCCCGGCTGGATGGTAGCTATCTTCCGGATGAGCGCTCTTCCTCAAGCTCAAAACACGCCCCTTTTCTTCCTGAGCTTCACGAAGAAGTGGCGAAGGCTTGGGACGCTCCATTCTCGGCGAGAATCCGCTCATCTGTTTCGTCAGCATTCTCCACACTGGACGGTGCTAAGAACAGAGGCTACCTGTCACTTCCGCCGGTGGAACAGGCTATAGCAGCGCACCTTTGCCCGCCCTCTGCTGGACGGCGGACTAAGGCGGCGTTGCCATCCAAAGCCTGCCGCATGACGTCATCGCTGCTCGCACGGATATTCTCTGCTGCTGGGCAGGCTGCGTCTGCGTTACACACCATGGCGACGTTACAGATTTTCCAGGGCGATCTTCTCCGCAAGCTGGATGAGATGGGACCTGAAGTGATCTGTCTCGTGGATCTGAGGAGTGCTTCGGATCTCTCCCTCCGCGCTACTAAGTCCGCTGCACAGGCCATGGGACGGGTTATGGCTTCCGCTACGGTGGCTGAGAGGCATTTGTGGCTGACGCTTTCTGACATCAAGGAGTCTGAGCGCGCTGCGTTTCTTGACGCTCCGCTAACTCCTGCCGGCCTCTTTGGATCTTCCGTCAACGAGTTTGTGGAGAGATTCGCCGAGGACCAGAAAGCAGAAAGACCCACAGAGCTCTCAGTCACGCCCACTGCCTCCTGCTGTGCCATCACGACAGCGTCAGCAACGCAGCTCGGGACCCCGTTCTCGCTCTTCGAGCCGTCGCCCCACGCCGCGGGAGCCGCGGCAGAGGATTGCGGTGAAGCCAGAAGCCCCGAAAGCATCCTAGCACTGCTGGGAAAGCGCCGGTGTTCGAGTTCCGCTGCGGCCGAGCTCTCACCCAAGCGCGCCGCTGTTGCAGTTCCAAGAGTTGCGACTGCCTCAGTGTCTTCTGCAATGCGCAAGCCTGCACGAGTGCCCGCTTGCCTGCACACAAAAGCCGTTATCACGGCTACCCAGATGTTTCACAAAAACAGTGTTTTTCTGGTGTTCCGGCCACGGCCGATGGTGCTATAAATGTTGTGATGATGCCCACTCCTCAGTGCCCATCTCCACATGTAAGCACAGCCCTACACACAGGGCCTGCGCTCATAATGTCGACTCAAGTCGGTCGCGCACACTACATAGTAAACGTGCCCACCCCTCAGTGCCCACAATTACTATGTCACATGCGTCACGTGGTTTCTGTAAAAACGAAACCCGTGCACGCTCGTCCGGCCACGGCCGATGGTGCTTTAAATGCAGTGACGATGCCCACTACCCAGTGCCCATCCCCGCATGTAAGCACAGCCCTACACACAGGGCTAGCGCACATAAGATCGACACAGATCGGTCGAGCGGGCCGCATAGTAAACGTGCCCACTTCCCAGTGCCCACATACACTATGTCACTTACGGCGCGGGGCTTCTGTAAAAACGAGGCCCGTGCACGTACTTTCTGCACAGGCAGACGGCGAGTTGGAAGTGGTAAAAGTGCACACATGCAGCCCACGGTTACTCGCAGATATATTGAGTCCCACGGGACCCGCTCAGCCTCCCTCCAGTCGGTTAAGCGCCGGAACGGGGTCGAGGATGAGCGATCTGCCCGCTGTGATCAGCGCGCTCCCCGCCTCAGATGCGCAGCACACTCGAGCGCCGCCGTTGCCCAGTCAACAGAGCGCGTGTCACATCCAGCCCTTAGCCATTCATGCAGATGCATGGTCAGCGCTTCCAGGGGTTTCGGATTGGGTGCTAGGCATTATAAAGAGAGGCTACTCGCTACAGTTTTCTCGACGCCCACCGCGCTTCTCAGCGCGCGTCGAAACTACGGTCAAAACAGAAGTAGCACACATACTTCGGGCCGAAATATCAAAACTGTTGAGCAAAGGGGCTGTAGAGCCTGTGTCTCAAGCTCAAAGCGAGGGGGGGCTGTACAGCAGATACTTTCTGGTGCCCAAGAGAGACGGGGGTCTCAGGCCCATACTGGATCTAAGACAGCTGAACAAGGCATTGATGAAACGCAGTTTCAAAATGCTCACGACCAGGAAGCTCCTCGCGCAGATTCGCGGAGGGGACTGGTTCATGTCAATAGATCTGAAGGACGCGTATTTTCAAATACAGATAGCGTCAAACCACAGGCGGTTTTTGAGATTCGCCTTCGAGGGCCAGGCATACCAGTTTGCAGTCCTGCCATTCGGCTTGTCCGTAGCTCCTCGTACGTTTACGAGGTGCATGGATGCAGCGCTCGCTCCTCTCAGACTCAGAGGCATACGAGTGCTGAATTATTTGGACGACTGGCTGGTTCTGGCCCAATCACGAGCGGAGCTCGTGGACCACAGGGCCGTTTTACTCGATCACCTCGAGAAGCTCGGCCTCAGTGTCAATTGGGCGAAGAGTTCGCTGAACCCCAGTCAGACGATCCCGTTTCTGGGTATAGTTCTGAACTCGTGTTCCATGACGGCACGACTGTCACCACAGCGCACGATGGGCATTCAGCGCGCAGCGAGTTCTTTCCGCTGCGGCGCGACTGTGTCGCTCAAACACTGTCAAAAAATGCTGGGTCTCATGGCCTCAGCATCTCCGGTTCTGCGGCTGGGCCTGCTCCGCATGCGCCCCCTGCAGTTCTGGCTGAAGGCTCGGGTGCCGCGCAGAGCGTGGGCGTCTGGCCGGCTGCATTTCAAGGTCGATCAGAGCTGTGTTGCGGCTCTAGCACCTTGGACAGCGAACGGCTGGTACCGATTAGGTGTAAGCCTGGGGACTTCCCCGAGTGTGAAAATGGTGTCGACAGACGCCTCCACTTCGGGATGGGGAGCGCTGCTCGAAGGCAGACCGTCCTTTGGCCTATGGTCAGAACGGGAAAAGCTCCATCATATCAACTGCCTGGAAATGCTGGCAGTGGAGAACGCGCTGACGCGCTTTTGTCCCCATATCAAGGATCACCACGTCGTAGTCCGTTCGGACAACATGTCCGTGGTGTCCTACATAAATCGCCAGGGCGGTCTCGGGTCCCGAAACCTGTACAGGCTGACGGAACGCCTCCTGATTTGGGCTCAACGCAACGTGCGCTTGCTGAGAGCAGTGCATGTGCCTGGACTGCAGAATCTGGGTCCAGACAGGCTGTCCAGAGGCAATGTCCCTACGGGCGAATGGTCTCTACACCCGCAAACAGTTCGGCTGTTGTGGGAGAGATTTGGCATGGTGGAGGTGGACCTCTTTGTGTCCCACGAAAACGCTCACTGCCCCGCATTCTTTTCCAAGAACGAAAGCGCGCTGTCACGGAAATGGCCGTGCTGCCCGCTTTATGCGTTCCCTCCCGTCTCCCTCCTTCCGCAGGTGATAGAACGGGTGAGAGAAACGAGATGTTCAATACTGCTTGTGGCACCTCTTTGGAAGAACCAACCATGGTTCCAGGATTTGATGCAATTAGCAGATGTCGCCCCATGGCCGGTACCGTTGAGGAGAGATCTCCTCTCGCAGGCCAGGGGCTCGATTTGGCACCCTCAACCGGAGTTGTGGTCCCTCCATGTGTGGGCACTCAACAGTTACCCGCTGATCTCGCAGTGGGAGTGCTAAATACCATCACTCAGGCTAGAGCTCCGTCGACACGACGTCTGTATGCCTCGAAGTGGTCGGTGTTCTCCAGCTGGTGCACAGCTCGAGGTTATTCACCCCTTAGTTGTGAGGTGACGGAGGTCCTCTCCTTCCTACAGGAGCTGTTGGATAAGGGCAGAGCCCCATCCACGCTCAAAGTTTATGTGGCGGCCATCGCGGCGTTTTCTGAAACGGCGTCCGGTCAGTCAATAGGAAGGAACGATTTAGTCATCCGGTTCCTCAGAGGAGCTAGGAGGCTGAATCCTCCCAGACCTCCGTCAGTCCCTATGTGGGACCTCGCGGCGGTTTTGGAGGCCTTGAAGGGTCCCCCTTTTGAGCCTATCCAATCGGTTAGCCTTCAGCATCTGTCGTTCAAGACAGTATTCTTGTTGGCTCTCGCTTCTGTGAAGCGTGTGGGTGATTTGCACGCGCTCTCGGTGAGCCAGTCGTGCTTGGAGTTTGGGCCCAATGATTCAAGGGTCATACTCAAACCTAGGCACGGTTATGTGCCGAAATCCCTCAACACACCGTTTCGGGCTCAGGTTATTGCCCTGTCCGCCCTGCCGGTGTCAGGGGAGGATGGAGACTCGAGTCTTCTTTGCCCTGTCAGGGTTTTAAGAGCTTATGTGTCTCGCTCTGCTGCCTTTCGGCAGACGGAGCAGCTATTTGTCTCGTTCGGTGGACGTTCCAAAGGAATGGCTGTTTCGAGACAGACTCTATCCAGATGGATAGTTGACGCCATAGCGTTAGCTTACGCTTCCAGGGGCCTTCAGTGCCCGTTGGGCATCAGAGCACACTCCACAAGAGGCGTCGCCTCGTCGTGGGCGTGGTCTACTGGGATCTCCTTGCAGGATATATGTATGGCGGCGGGTTGGGCCTCGCCGTCTACATTTATCAGGTTCTATAACCTGGAGGTTCCCGCCTTGCAAGCAAGGCTGCTGTCGGTATAGAAGAATCAGGGCCCTGAGGGGAATTCTGAATTCATGAGCGCTATGCGCTGCCGACTGTTATATGGGCAGTATTGCGTAAGACCCGCATTGCCACATTGGTCAGGCCTTGCCTCGGCTGTGTGATGTCATATTGCCGCATCTACGGATGCTGCTAGATATGGGACGGAGGGCTTTCCCCCTTTTCTGTCCCGGACTCTCTCTGAGTCCCTCAGGTGACTGTGCACTGTAAATCCTGGGCGTTGCTTCAGGTTTATCGGTGTGTGATCCCTGCGCGCACGGCGTTTTACATCGGGTTCCCGTAGCGTCTTAGCTAAGACGCAGTACGAGAGAGCTCTCGTAAGAGAACGTACTCGGTTACTAAACGTAACCTCGGTTCTCTCTAGAAGAGCGAACGAGTACTGCGTTCTCTGCCGTGCGTACGATTCACTCTGGTTCGCTTCGGCGATGAAATAAATCAGGTGAGTCAGCCTTTTCGAGCTCCTTTTATAGGTTGGGCCACACCCGTTTCGGCGGGAAGTGGCAAGAAGGGCGCGAAGCGCCCTTATTGGTCTGATGTTGCATCAGCCTGCGCTCGATAGGCTGTGCAGTTGCCGCAGAACAAGCCAATGAGCGAGCGAGCCGTCTCGCCTATGGCTGTGTACTGCTGCAAATGCGCTTTACAAAAATACAAAATTAAGGATAATTTTTTGCTTCAGTATTTCGTGAAAAGAGACTTTTCCCGTAGCGTCTTAGCTAAGACGCAGTACTCGTTCGCTCTTCTCGAGAGGTTACGTTTAGTAACCAAGTACGTTTTTTGGCCTTGCTTCTTAGGAATACAGCACAAAACTAGCAAATGGCTGTGCTAAGGAACATTTTATAGCTCAGAGGCTGCCCTATCATGGCTCAAGAGTCATAATGGAGTTCTCAGTTATGATTGACTCAAGTATCGACTTTGTCTCATATGTTCCTCCTACAGTTTCTTTGGAGAAATAAAATTGAGGCATGCAGTCAGAATACAGAGCAAAAAATGTGTATGTTGTTATTCAGGTGATTTGGTCTTGCGAGAATTTAAACAGAAACATGTTGAATCCCTTTTGAAATCTTTGATGACATTGGCATTTTAGCTAATATAGGCTCAGTCTGTGATATCGCTTTTAAAACTCTATAGGAGATTCCTGTTATTTTTCAATCTTTTTTCTATTCTCAGGAGAAAAATCTAGAAAGCATTGCTGTCTATGAGAAACATTTGAGATCTCATTTGAGTTTTTCCATTGCTATGTGATTAAGTTTTGTCTGATGTCTGTCAATGACATTAAAACATGTGATCTGTCGTTTTGATTGTTTAAAGCTATGTTACTCCAAATATATTATTTGTAATCTGTATTTTTTGCCTTCTCAAGTTACAGTAATTGTTTGAAATCCAAGTCAATTTTGTTTACCTGTACTGCTCTCAAAGATATTAAGACTTGTTTTGGAGAATGTAGATATTTCACATAATTGTGAAATATCTTGTTCGGTTTCCAAGTTGTAAAGTGCAAACTTTGACAACAAACTTATAAGCAATACATTCATAAATATGTAGGTTGTAAACAAGTCTCTGGTCAATTTATTTTGTTTTAAGTATGCTTACATTAAGCGAAAAACAAGATGGTGTTGATTAAGAGAAGTGATAATATAGTGTATTTTTAGCTCATTAAATGTGTGCTGTGGCTTTTCTGTGAACTTTGCTTTGCATCTCACACAAGATATCACAGTAAAAATGAACTTTGAACTGTGAAGAGCTCATGATATGGCTGTTATGTTGACCCACACCTTTCTTAGCCAGATGTGTCATTATATGGCAAGTATAATATTTGTTCAGATGCCCAGCTCACATTTAGCTCTCTAGAGTTATTCATTACAAACTGACAACTGTGAAATGTGATTTAAATGTATTGCTTTTGCATTTAAGGCTTTTAGCAGATGATCTTATCCAGATTTATCCAAAAAAGTGCTTTAATACAAGATGGATCATATGAAGTTTATATATAAAATAAATGGCTTTTTTATTTGGTTTCGGGACTGAGATTGAGGAAAACTTGTGTTACCCCCACAGTGTGTGTAAGATTAAATTGTGTTATGCTTGGCTTACTGAGCAGGTAGATGTGTTTTCTTAGGTGAGCTCACAGTGCACGTGTGGGTTTGGGGTTTTGGGGTCAGTCTGGAGCAGAATTTGTTGTACTTGGCTGGCCAAGTTCTTAAATCCAGCTTAGGTATGAGTGTTTGTGACCCAGTGTACAGCGCATGTGAGGTAAGCGCGGTATGAAGCGATCAGTGTGTGTGGGTCAGTTGTGGTCTCTGTTGATTTTGGCTAGATCAGTGAAGTTGGAAACCTGCCTAGCATGACATACTAATCAATCTCTCTGAGTTATGGACCTCAAGAATTTTATATTTACTTTCACTTTATTTTCTGCTATGCTATTATTAGGTTTATTTACACTACATGTCACTCCCCATACAGCTCTGAGTATTGATGCCATTGACATTGCTGTTGTTTTAGTGTGTGCTGATTATGCATATAGTCAGGAAAATTTGTAAATCACTCTTGTGAGTGTTATTATGCTTTAGGGAAGGCACTCACTGATTTAAAGCGTTCTTCCTCTGCACGGACATGGCGAATATATTAGGAATCGACAATGACTGGCCGCTGTCCTTGTGGAATGTCGTGTGAAATTACAAGCAACTGTTGAAAGGCTTTCCCTGAAGGGTTTATAAAGTTTTCGACGTTTTATAAATCTGCCATATAGAGTGTATAAAACATTTAGACATACCATCAAGTTGTTTAGCGGGCATGTGTATATGTGTGTGTTTATATATGCATACTGCCATTATATTATATTATATTATATTACGGTTAATGCTGTAATTTGTTTCAGATTTATTGATTACATAGCTTGCTGGAATACTTGAATATGTTTATCTTTTTCTAATATATAAAATATATATATATATATAAATGTATGTATGTATGTATGTATGTATGTATGTATATATATATATATATATATGTGTGTGTGTGGTAAAAATACTGTTTAAGGTTTTTTTTTTAAGTCACATGGTTTATGAACACACAGGAAGTCCTCATAATGCTTTAACTCATTTTACACAACTGTGTCCTCATAAACCATGCTTAAAAATGCGCACACAAGAGTTTACATAAAATATTGTGATAATGTTACATGAAAAAAGAAATGTATGCTCAAATTTGACACATATTTGCATTGCAAAGGCTTTGTGTATTTTCTCCTAAAAAAAGAAAAAAGAAAAAAATCCAAACTACATAATGAACTCACAGAAAGGCGAGCACAGAGTTTCATCTTAATGACAGCGTGTAGAGGTTAGTCATTTCCTTGAAGGAGGGAAGGACAGACGGGCCTCATTGAAATGCTAATTTATGCATAGGGCTAAAGGGTTGATTGGACTGTGTAACATTTGCTTGCAGTAAGAAGCCTCCGAGTCTAGGGTCAGACATGGCGTGGTGTGGCCCGACTGAGGCCTGCCCTACATTTCCGTTCCCGCTTTTGTTTTGTCCCTTGTAGCGTAAGCTTCGGTTTGAACTTGGCGTCTTCGTCGCCCCATATCTGCATTAAGATACAGTAGCTCATTAGAATACAGACACAAAAAACAAGACAATGAACTGAACAGAGATGCTGCATTTCCCTCCTGGCCACACAATACTTATCTCGACTGGAAGAAGGAGGGGTTATCATATGTTGGATGTATTAGCATGTCAGAAGGGTGAGAAAGGACAGAAAACCAAACAACACCAGGGGCCAGATATTTGTTTCTTTCTTGATAAATTAAAGTTGATATCCTAAGTTCATTCGCTACTGGATGTGGTGCGGCTGAAGATGATAATAATGGTGCTGGTGTCAGGGATATAAGAATGGTGATTAGCAAGCAACTCCAGGCAAATATTTCATTTCTTTTCTCATAAGTATATACATCTGCGCCAACCCACACCCCACAATGGCACACACACACAAGTACAGCCTTCAGCGGGCTCGTTCTTCAGAGAACTGCTGCCTAACAGCCACACAAGTGGAGAAAAACAAGGGTTGAAATGAAAGGAGCGAAAAAATGAAACGATGAAATGACATGCTGTTCTTTGCTCTTCTAGCGTTGCTGAGAGCAGCTTTGCCACCCTCACTTCTGTTTCTTGACAACTTTGTCACACTCAGCCTTGCAGGCCTGACACTCACACACACACACACACACACAAACAAACACATACGAATATGTCTGAACGCTCGAGTGCCTGCGTTCATGAATTCACACCGAGAAAAGAGTACTATAAATGACCATGCAATGTCCACCCTCTTTTCGTGAATGTAATGCTATTGGGCAAGCACTTGACTGAAACTGTTTTTGTTTTACAGCAGAACTGTGAAGAGCTCGTTTAGACCTCATGATATGGCTGTTATGTTGACCAGCACTACATTTCACTCATTCAGATACTTTTCCTAGCCAGATGTGCCATTACGTGCCATATATTTGCTTGCATGCCCGGTTCAAATTTAATGTTGCCTAGAGTTATTCATTACAAACTGACAGCTGTGAAATGTGGTTTAAATTTATTACATTTACATTTTAGGCTTTTGGCAGGCACTCTTATGCTGAGCGACTTTCCAAAAGTGCTTTGAGACAATTTGCTGAGAGTTTCCAGAATGCTGCACATGTTTTTGTGTGATGTACTGAACATCGTTGTTCCAAATTCAGATGATTTGAATATGTCACCAAGATGAGATGGATAACATAGATTAGGTTTTGATGCATTTGCGAGATCTATTTGTACTAAACCTGAATTTATTTGACATAATGAGGGGGAAAAAATTAATAAAAAATTGTAAATTATATTTATATGAAAGTTTAACAATGCAAACAGGTTTTCTGTAAGGGGTAGGTTTAGGGTTAGGGGATAGAAAATAAAGTTTGGTCATTATAAAAGTAATAGAAGTTTATGGATAGTCCACACAATTTACAGAAACCTAGCGTGGGTGTGCCCGAGCGCGTGTGTGTGTGTGTGTGTGTGTGTGTACAGATAATGTAGATTTATATTTTAATATATTTTACAAAATGTAATATATTTTAAAACTTCTGAACCATAGTGTATAATAAATATTAAATGTAATACAAGTACACATTTTATATACCACATTTATTTTTAAAAAATATCTAAAAAAAAAAATGCTTAAATGAACAGCTTAATTTGTACTTGAGTCACTGTTTAATTTTTAAAGTCATTACTTTTGAGCCCCTGTATAGCTTTTCATCATATTAAGTTTAGTCTGTATCTGTTGACTCACTGTTGCTGCTGTAAACTTCTCTGGTTTTTCTTCAAGTCTTGTGTTTAAGTGTGTGTGTTTGGGTGAAGGATGGGTTCAGCCCACTCCAAGCTTCTTTTGTCTCTGTGTCTCTCTCCAGCAGAAATGTCAAAGCACAACAAAAGGCAGATTGTCCCTGTTGCAGTTCGCCTGGACAGTGCAGAAGACAAAAGCCTGAGCTGCTCTCGAGTCAAAACTTTCACAAAGACAAAGCAAAGGCTTAATTACGCACAAATGTGCCCACATGGTGTGTGTGTGTGTGTGTTTGTCCAAGTTTCCCATTTTGAGCTCTTAAAAAAAAAGAGAAAACGAGAGGAAAGACGAACAAAAACAAATCAGGTTTCAGTGCACAAACCGTCTGTTGGCAGATTGAAGTTACAGCTAAACAATGAGCTTGTAAAGCGGCTTTGTTAGCGTGATATCTGCAACACAATAATGGAAGCTTGTTTTTAACTACTGGCCTAAATGAGCATTTTGAGGAAATCTGAGTTAAGTGCGGTTTGTGTACAAATATAAAAAAGTAAGAAATATGAACAAAAAAAAAGTTATAGTCTGAGTGAAGATGCCTGACTTTCATTATCCTGTGACTTTCCTTCATATGATTTTTATGGTGTTGTTTTGTGCCTTGACATCCGAGATCCCCATTCACTTTTATTATATGTGAAAAAAAGTGTCCATACCTTCTCCATTCATGCCTTTTCAGAAATGACAGAAGTTTCATTTATAGGAGAACTTTTAGGGTTATGTTAGGTGTTTCTTTTTATATATCATGGTGCGTTTACACTGAATTGGGTTGACAAGGTAAGTGATGGAAATAGAAAGAGAGAGAGCAGAAAGGAAAGTGCGACAACAATAAGCCAAGGGAAAGAGGTATTTTACGCTTGAGGGAGATGTAAAAGCCGAGTGGAATGGTTGTTTTTGTCACTGTCACTAAAAGTGAGAGACCATCCATAATTCAGAATGGTCACTGTAGTCCAGACAGACAACAGCCACATGAGATGGAGAGAGAAAGGAAAGCTAAGCACGGACAGTATGCTGTAATACTCCCTGTGCAAGTTCCGAATGAATTTATGAGTCGCATTAGAGGAAAATGCACATGTGTATATGTAAGTGTGTCAGAATGCACGTTTGTGTGATGTCTGCATGGAGGAATTTTGCTCATGACAACCATTCATCTGTTTTCCATTTCCTCGGTCTGTTTGGCTTGTCTCGCTCACATTAAATGATCTCCTAATGCGTTTCCATAGTTACAGCAGCCCTGATGTCTCAACACTACAGTGGCAAGCCTTCGAAAACTCAGCCATATATAATGTGTGTATATGTTTCTTAATAATGTTGTAGACATTTCTATTTCAAACAAATGCTGTTCTTTTGAACTTTAGATGTATCAAATAATTGTCAAATCCACAAAAATATTAAACACTTTCGATATAGATAATAATAAAACATTTTTCTTGAGCACCAAATCAGGTCAAGTCAAGTCAACTTTATTTATATAGCGCTTAAAAAAAAAAAAAGATTGCGTTGAAGCAACTGAACAACATTAATTAGGAAAACAGTTTGTCAATAATGCAAAATGAAAGGCAGTTCATTGAATTCAGTGATGTCATCATCTCAGTTCAGTTTAAATAGTATTTTTGCAATCATTTGCAATCAAGTCAAGGTGTGTATGTGTGTGTGTGTGTGTGTGTGTGTGTGTGTGTGTGTGTGTGTGTGTGTGTGTACTGTGATTCACTATGTTATGGTGAAAAAATGTCCCCACAAAGAAAGTAAAACAAGTACATTTTTACCTCGTGGAGACATTTTTTGGTCTCAATGAGAAAGCAAGTTTTATTTTGACATGAGAGTTCAAGGTTAGACAGGAGGTGATTCAAACTCAAACTCAACTTTTTCAAAGTTCTGTTGCATGAGGCCATTGAAGGTTCACTGGAGATTTCCTGGAAAATGAAACCATGACATTGGCTTGCAAATGTTTATCATTTGAAGAAAAATGCTCTCATTTGGTCTAGTTTGACACACTTTTGAGTCCAGGTGAAGCCTTGACAATTTCACAATCTCAAACAGTTGCACATGCTCTGCAAAATGTCATATGAAAATATTCACACAGTGAATTCCCCAAACAGGGTTTCACTGTGAAAACACTACCAGAGTGCAATTTAAGCTGGCACTAACTGCTGTGCACTTATATTAGATTTTTGTTGGTCACGCTTTATATTAGGTGGCTTTAACTACTGTGTACTTACATTTCAATTAATTGTTTGATATAATGCACTTATTGTGTACATAGATAGTTTTACCTATATTAAAAAGAAAAAAAAATACCTGCATGTAATTACTGTTGACCCATCCCTTAACCTACCCATAAACCAAATCTGTCCCCAACCTTTCCCGGTACACTGTATTTATTTTTGATGTAAGTACATAGTACTTAAGGCCACTTAATACAAAATGTGACCAATTTTTTTGAAAATATCTTTCTGATAATGTTTTCCCAGATCACTATAAATCTACAGAAAACAGGCACTGAACAATTTCATGTATAAGATGTTTGTGTACATTTTCTGTCGATCATGGCAGCAGTTATTCATCAAGTGATTGTGGAGAGCATTATAACCGAAGAACGTACACCTAGAGTAGACATTCTGCATTTTAAAGAGCTGATTCATGCTGTACAGTCCTTGCTAAATAAGCACTGTGTCCGGCACATTTTTTGTGGGCACATTTGAGCGTGATTTGATTTGCATAATTCCTTTAGTTAATCAGGCACTAAGACATTGCATGCAAATAACTGATGTTACCCATTCTTAGTAAAATCTTCCCACAGTGGTTATTTAAAATCATCCTGGCGATGTTAGTAAAGTAGAGTGCTCATCCATTGTTTAAAGCCTAGGCATTGGAGCAGAGCGATTTTTCTGTTTGATCTTTACCAGTTTCTCTCTCATTCTCACTGTACTCAGGGGAATGTGTGTGTGTGTATACAATGATCAGTTGAAAGATGGCTTGGAGGAAGAACTCTTTTATCATTACCAAAATGAACACAAGTGTTGCTTGAAAGGGCCGTTCTTAGTGCTAGGACCTCTCTCTTTCACCTTGAGTGCTCACGTACAGGGTTAAAGGATGAATTGAAGGCTTCATAAAGAGATCACATGGGCGCCCACAGGTCTATCATTGTTCATTCTCTCTCTGGGTGAGTCAAAGTCACTGAGAGAGGTCAGATTTCAAAATGTATGCGGTCCCATCGAAACAACATTACTCCAAAGAAGGGAGGAGTTCTGCACAAACGCTCACAGCCCGAGGCCTTGTCCAGTTTCAAGGTTTCTGTTCAAGGACTGTGTTTTACCGTCCATTATACTCCAAGCATCTAGACTTACAGTCTGGCCATCAGGCCTCATTGTTTTAGACATCCTCATGTGGATCTGTTTGTGTGTGTGTGTGTGTGTGTATGTGTGTGTGCTTTCATATTATCAGTGTCTTTTGCTGTTGCTGTAAACCTGAAGCGTATTTCCTGTACTGTTGAATAATGCAAAGCCTGTTGTCTCCAGGCTATTGTAATGCTCATCTTATGATGGTATAGTCTGAGCGCGCAGCTCCCGGCTGCTATTAAACCACAGTGATGCCACCTCATCATTTGTGAGCGCATTGTGCTGTTTGCTTTCAATGAGCATAGGGGCTGCTTCAAAGACCTCCAAAAGCGCAGTTTTTGCACCACGAATAATTGAGGTCACCGGTGGAGAAATGAAGACACTGAGTGAAAAGAAAGTGAAAAGTGAAAGAAGTGCACTGCATTGAATTGCATGGGTTTATAGTTACTCCAATAAGCATTTGGACTCTTGAGCTATACTTAAAAAAGTGTGAATGCCATTGCGTTATAAATAAAGTGGCATTTATTAGAACGTAGTACAAGAACACTTTTCAAGCAAAACATTTTACAACAAGTAGTCTGGTTTTAGCAATAGAAATACTGTTAAAAATCATTTTAAAAAGATGATTTTCGACAGTTGTTAAAATGACACAAATGGTCCCAAAAAGCTGAGAAAGGCACTTGTATCATTTATTTGCACTTGGTTTGACGATTTATGTAATGCAATGAAATTCATAATTTTTTTGTGTGTGTTTTTAAAGTAATGTAAATGTAGAGTGACAGTAGTTTAGATGTTTCTAAAATAAGGTTGTTTATTGCTGTAACTAGCCACTTTTTTTTCAACAAGCCCTTATAGTGCAACCAAAACATTGCTGTTTTAATGGCACAATATATTTCACACTCAGCCTAAACAAGCTGAGGCAATCATCCAGCCCTCTCCTAAATACCCTCGCTCTCTCATATGCCGATATTATATTAGTAAGTCTGATTCCCTGCCTGGCATTTTATATCTTCATTGCAATATGTAGATAATGAGTTCAATTTTGTTCTTCTAAATTGCTATACTAACTGCTGTATACTCAGTTATATAAATTAGGTTTATATTTATAAAAAAAATAAGTAATATTTTCTCCCAGGTCATTTATTTATAAAAACACGGTTCTAATTAAATCATAAGTTATATAATTGCATGGTTATACATTTTAAAATATTTTACTCCCTTCAGGAGCTTCAATGTAGTTTAATCTACTTATTAGTGAGTGCTGTTGGCTCTTTTTACAAAATAATGACAATTTTATTTTTAACCTCGCTTTTATTGATTAAAAAAAGTTTTTCTTTTATCGTGGTTGTGGCTAAATTAATTTAGTTAACTTTAATAAAAAAAATATGTTTCGGGAATGAGAAAAGCAATTTTATTTAATTAATGATATATTTTTTTAAAAGAGACGGCTATCTGTAGTTTAACTACTTTAAACTCATTCATTATAAGTAACTTGTAGCTTGGTGAGGTAAAGTTTCAAAGCAGCTTCCCCAGTACTTTTAAAGGCCCACTATATATCTATATTTGTGAATGCGATAAAAGCGTGAGAGAGAAAAGGATGACAGAAGAGCATAGCCTTTCAAATTGTGATATTTTATGGTGCGCTTATTAAGTTCCCAACCCTCCTTGCTTTAAAAACACAAGGAGAACACCTAGGGGACTGCTCTTACACACACCTGCATTCAGATGCCCGTCCCACTCTGTATTGCTACTGGGAACATACATTCCACTGCAGGGCTCACACGCATACACTTAGTCACACTGCTTTTTAAAAGCTCTCTGTGGACGTGCTTAGTTTCTGGCCCAGGGCCCCAACAGACACAGATACATGTATAGTATCTTCTTTCTTCATGCTCAAAAAGAATGCAGAGGGAGAGAGGGAGTCATGTAATTTTCAATTACTCTTCTTTGATGTTCCTGTGAGCAGCAGATTTCTGATGTACTGCCTCTAATGTTCCACATCTATGGAATCTGCTCTCGTTATCTCCAGCTCATCTCAGCCGTCCTACACACTTACCTTCCAAGTGAGTCTTCTCACTGCATTTAAAAAAGCAGCTTGTCTGTCCTTTGATTAAACATGCTAAAAACCCACTGATCTGATATGGCGTGACCCTTGTGTGGAACAGCATCGTCTACACCAAGCTGCATCATCAAACACATAATCGTATACACAGGCATCTTCAAATGATTAACGATGAAAGCTGAGCGTTGGGGGGAGAGACTCCCCTGTCTCGAAAACATCCCGGAAAGTGATGAACAAAACTCTGTCTTGATTTGATTTGAGAGGCAATCATTTTAGAGAGGAGCAATCGCCTGATGCGAATATGAGTGCAAGGTTATTAAAGCTATGTCATGATGAGCTTTACCGCCAACTTGAAACAGGTCAAATCAATGCTAACAGTGTTGGAGCAATATTCTAGTGCACTAACGGAGACGTAGGGCTCTCCTTAAATCTGTGATTTATTATCAAGTCAGATTTATTCAATCAATTAAAGGCCCATTAAACAGCTCAGAGAGAGGCGAAAATGAGTACTGACAGGTGTATGTGCGCACGAGAGCGCCTGCGCATGTAAATGTTAATGTATCAGGATATATCTGGAATCTCTAAGAGCCTATTTGTCGTTTTCCGATCGATTTTCAGTGGGGTCGATCTGGTTAGCGGAGATCAAGGAGACTTGGATTAAAGTTTGTAACAATTTTATTTCCTCTACTAATTTTTTGGTCTCTCTGGAGGCTGCGTGATTCTTCAAGTAATGATGTTCCACAGTAGCCTAAAATATGACAGCAGATGTTGCCAATAGATAGAACACAAATACATTACGTTAATGCAGTTACTCTGCTTGATGTTCCGCTCCGAACTTACAAAAAATTCATAAAATATACACTTTCATAAAATATACACAAAAGCATACAAAGTGCTCAATCCAGGATGGATAAAAACATTGCTCAAAATACCATCTTTTGTGCTTCACAGATGTAAAGTCATACAGTTCTGGAACAACATGAGGGTAAGTAAATTATGTATTTAATTGTATATGTAATGTTAAATTTGGGTTGATTCAGATTTTCTTTTTTTTTCTTTTTTTTAAGAAGTAGAATTATACTTTAACAAATGATTTTCACTTAGAAAAAATGCTGTTCTTTGAACTTTTATTAATTCAATGAATCCTAACATGTGTCACTATTTCCGCAAAATGATTAAGCAGCACAACTTTTTTCAACATTGATAATAATAAGAAATGTCTCTTAAGCACCAAATCAGCATATTAGAATGTCTTTTTTTATTAGACTTTTATCCTTGGAATTGCAAGTTTACGTCATCAAATTTTGACATCTCTCTGAATTCTGAGCTTACATTTCAAAATTTTGTCTTTTATTCCTTAGAATTGCAAGTTTCTATTTGACATTTTGAGTTTACATTTTGAAATTTTGACTTGTTTGAATTCTGGGTTTATGCCTCATAATGCTGACTCTTTTTCTCAAAATGTACACACTAAAAAATGTTCGGTTAAAAATAGCCCAACCTGTAACCCAACTATGGGTTGGTATAGCACCTTCCCATCTGTGGGTTATTTCAACCCAATGAATTGGGTTAAAATCCTGTTGGGTTAAAAGTCACCCAACAGTTGAGTTGATTAATTATATTAATTAACATCAGTATTTTTATTAAAAATTACTTAATACAACCATATTTTGAAACTACTTTGTTGTAAATTACAGATTTTATTGTAATTTTCAAATAACACATTAACAAATATATTTTAAAATATTTTATTTAAATGTACAAGAATGTGTAAAAATACAACTGACATTTTCAAGATATACAAATGTGTCAATTCATATTCATATCAAAACACAAATTTGCAAATACAGTTCACAGCTATGGCCTAATGGTTAGAGAGTTGGAGCTGTAACCCGAAGGTCACAGGTTTGAGTCTTGGGGCTGGCAGGATTTGTAGGTGGGAGGGAGTGAAGGAACAACGCTCTCTTGGGAGGAGTTTTCCTTGTCACCAAGAACCAGGACATGTGGATTCTGGCTTGTCTTGTGATTCAAGTACATCACTAATTAGTGCCAACCTTAAAAGAATTAAAAAAAAAAAAAAGTTCAGTTAACATGCATTGTGATGATATGTCATTGATACACTCACTTTACAAATGAGTGAATTTAAATGAGTTAAAAGCTATAGCGAATTTAAATTGGTTAAAGTGATTAATTCACCCAAAAATTTAAATTGTGTCAATTTTTTTTTTTTTTTTTTTCAAAATATCTTCTTGGAACGATTTGTATTGTACAACGTGTGTCTTATAAAAAATAAATAACGGTGACTTGACTACACAGGGCACTGTAATTTTAAGTGTTGCTTTTACTTACAGGTTGAATGTCAATGAAGGACCGCTTCATTTCCGTGTATGATGTGCACACCATTTTTCCATTTGTGTGGTATGGTGCAGATGGCAGGAAGGGTCTTAAAGACAATTTCTACACGAAGGCCTTTAAATGACAAAAGTACAGAGAAAGTACAAGTAAAAAAAAAAAACTAAGCTTACAGTTTAAATTTGTACAGTCTTTGTGGGGATCTACTATCATTTGCACTAAGAGACAGACTAAACCAGTTTTCTCTCCCTCCAGAAAATTTGTGGCAATATTTGCGGCTAATGTGAGTAAATTTTTACCACCCTTTACCCTTTAAATGATTTGGACTTGTAGGGAGGAACAAAAGTACACTGTAATTGAAAGGAAGCTTTGTTGGACGGAATACGGCAATACACTTATTTCACCTCATTTGTCTTGTTTCATAATTTCTGGAAGTCGTAGGTCTAAGTAAAATTGAAAACTTATGTATCATTAATTTAAATAGGTTATTTACCTTGAAATGTTTCAATTAACAGGCAGAAATTCTATTGTTGCAATTTTTCCTTCACGAAAAAGTCCATTGTCTAAAACATAAGTATAAACACATTTAGTACAACACATTTAAAAAACATGCCTTGCAATCTAGCTTCATAAGAGAAATTGCTGTAATTATAGGGTATTCTAATAGATGCATAACAATATTCATTATGAATAAACCATTAAAACATTTTTACAATGAATTAATTAGTGCTGG
This sequence comes from Carassius carassius, assembly GCF_963082965.1. Classification (NCBI taxonomy): domain Eukaryota; kingdom Metazoa; phylum Chordata; class Actinopteri; order Cypriniformes; family Cyprinidae; genus Carassius; species Carassius carassius. Next base: position 12,457,692 of record NC_081783.1, on the reverse strand, counting down.
TGCACTAAGACGAATATGGCTTCTGTTTTACACTCCCCTCTTGAAATTTGGTTGTAGGAGTAACATTATGTAAATTTGGGGCACTGGTATAAATTTCCGCTGAAAGATCGGATTGCCTGACGACTGCGCGCTTTTCTTTCGTCTGAGTTTTGAACTTTTATAACAGAAAATTGCAGGTTCATTCAAACGATTCTCACGGAGTCTGTTGTCCATCGCATGACTGATGTGTGTGAGCTCAGCTTGCTCGAGCAGCTTTCACTGGTCCGATCCGATAAATGGTCCGTGCGGCTTTTCTAGCTTAATTCTACTGATTTCGTCAAACTTTCACATTTCACCAGATATTTTTATTGACTTTAAGTAATACTTGTCTAAAACGTTTTGCAGCTAATCTTTTAATGTATTAATGCTGGCGAACAAACAGGAATAGCATTCATTTACAAATGATTCTCTGGGGGAAACAAATGGACTAAAGGGAATAAAAACTTTTTTTAACGCATAAAAAAATAATAATTAACGTATCGGACACATTACTTAATGTTATAACAGTTACATACATCATACGATTACATTAACAGTTACTTACCTTTCATAATCAGGCAGGCTGCCACTGATGTCTGCGCTGCCGCTGAGTCTCTGACTGGAGGCATATTTATACTGTGGCATATTTATTCAATAGCATATCTGATGCATGGATCTAGACTACAAGATCTTCCACAATGCCCGCAACAGTAATACAGAGATCCTTACGCCATTACAAATCACATAATGCTTTGGTGAGAGAAAAGAATCTCGAAAGAATTAATGCAAATGAATAAAAAGATCAAAATAAAGAAATCTCCAAATCGCAACAAACAGCTCACGAGTCACTTCTGTGCACACTGCTCTCACTCTCAGCGTGCACCAGAGAGAAAGTGAGAGAGGGAGAGCGAGAGAGATGTGAGGATAATTAGCTGTCGGTTTGTGAGTGGTGATCTTCCTCTCCGCTGAAGTCTCAGTCACAACCACATAAACAATGCCACATGAATAAAACATGGCCGACAATCACTCAAAGTGCAGTGAAAACACTGCACTGGCTTCAGTAAATATTTCATCTTCATGTCTCTATGTGCCTTTGAGGTCTGCTCTATCCTCATTACTGCATTTTGTTAAACATTAATGGGGCCAAGGATTTGGAAGCTCCTTTAACCTGCCCTCTCTTTCCTCTCTCTCTCTTTCCTCTCTCTCTCTTTCCTCTCTCTCTCGCTCTTATTTCCTCTTCCCACACTTTCCTTGACTGATGGCACCATACCTATACCTACTCCATCACTCCTCAGATCTGGCTTACTTATTAGATTTTAGACTCGTTGGTTTTGCCGCCTTTTCGAGTTAATGCACATTTGTCATCTGCTCTGTGGTTCCTCCAGAGGGTCAGAGACGAGTAGCGCTGCATTGGAGCCATTAGCTGAAGCAGAAGGCCAGAGCTAGTGGGATGCTATTCGGTTTTTATTAGATTTTGCTCGAGATCATGCATCCAGCTCTACAGAGATGCGTCAGGCAAATGTACAAAGATTCAATAATTCAACATGTATGTAACCAATGTATTTACACCATCAGATTTAGCCCTGGCATTGTATAAGGCAATATAACTGTCTGGTCAATGAATATTCCATAAAGGCTTGTTTCTGACCTTGGCTGTGGCCTTGTTTGTGTGAAATTGACCACATGGGTGGCTGAGCTTTGTGTGTGGTGTTGTTGGTGTTTTTCCTCATGCTGTGAATAAAGTTGGGATTTTCCTCAAATATCTCTAAAGCTCATTTGTTCCCCCCTGCTTTAGCAGATCTGCGGGACTTTTTTCACGTTTGTGAATTTTTCTTGCATATTTCTTCGTGACATATTAGCATTACAAACATGTAGTATTCCCCATTGTGAGGACAAAGAAGTAGGAAGTAGGGAACGGAGGGAGATTATGGCTAAACTACAGCAAGCTTCAATGTGAATTTCCAGGATTAAGCAAATGTCGTGCAGCTCTGAAAATACACGGCTCTGTATGAATCTGACCTAGTGCATGCATACAGACCAGCCAAGGTATTGTTCTTAGTTTTACTCATAGTGAAAAGGAAAGGAAACAGGAAAATAAAAATGGAAAGGTAAAGAGGAACTGAAAGGGAAATGTGAAACAAAGAAAAGAAAAAAAGAAGAATAAATGTGACAATGAAAAGGGAAATAAGAGAAGGAAATGAACAAATTTAACAGGAAAGGAGAGAAAAGGGAAGTGGAAAAGGAAAAAGAAAATTAAAATCAGAAAAAGACTGAAAAGTGAATAGGGAAGTGAAAATGTCAAAATACAAAAGGACAGAGTATAACTAAAAGAAGAGGGAGTGGGGAAAGGAAAGGGGTTAAAGGATATTAAAAACAAAATACAAGGAAACTGGAAATTTGAAAAGGAAAATGACATAGAATAGGAAAAAGGAGGAGGAAATGTGAAAGGGAAGGGGACAAAAAAATTAAAAATAGAAAAGGAAAACAAGGTTAAAAAGGAAATGGAAATGAGCAAGTGAAAAAGGCATAGGATAGAAATATAGGAAAAAAGAAGAGGTAATGTGAAAATTAAAACCAGAAACTGTTCCATTCTCTCGAAAAAAGTGAAAAAAGGAAATGGAAAGGTAAATGGGGAAACATAAAGCAAGTGAAAAGGGAAAAATCAAATACAGTGCTTTCTCCCTATCCTGATATTGACAGACCTGTCCACCTGTCTCTAGTTATGCTATGAACTGACACTTTCCCTTTCATGAGAGAGGCTCTGATTTCATGCACCAATTAATGAGAGGGGCTCAGGCTTTAGGCTCTCTGTCACTCTTTATTTACTCTGTTTTGCTTTTAAATAGAGAGACGCACCTTCAGTCACTCCAGAGCAGTAGAAGGTGGCTTTACGTTTCTTCTGCAACTGTCACTTTATATTCCAATTAAAATACGTACTCCCATGCACACCTTCCCTTGCCTTCTTGCATGGGCCATTACCCTCTAATGTAAGGCCTTCTGAGTCTTGCATACTTCAGTGATTTTGCTGAAAGATATAATTGCACATTTGTGACATTACTGGGGGATGCTAACCACAAAGAGCTGCCAGTGGAATACTTTCCTGCTGTCACATTCACTTGAAGCTTGTCAGTTTGAACTCTACAACAACCCTTTCTGAGATGTCCCTGTTTAGTCTAGTAAAAACAAGATCCAGTTGCACTATGAATCTTTTAATTACTTATTTTAAAAGTATTCATTTTACATTTTACATTACATTTTAATATTCATATATAAATATTCTACACTTCTTTGTTTTTTAATAATAATATAATGTAGTGATACAAATTTTTATAGTTATTAATATTATTGTTATTATTGCAGTGTTGGTATTTTATTTACTCTTACATTCTATCTCAGTATTGAAAGTATTATTTTTTGTTTGTTTTGATATTAACATCAAAATCACAAGTAATATGTAATATACCAATTTCAGTAGCTATTAATATTCATCAAAAGATGATAAACAGCATTGCTGATCTTTTATTGACTTATTTTAAAGGGATTAGCCAAGATACAGTTTGATAAATATTAGTGCTGTCAAATGATTAATCACAACTAGTTGCATTCAAAATAAAAGTTTTTGTTTACATAATGTATGTGTGTGTACTATGTATATTTATTCATCATCATCAAGGCCTTTTACAGCGCAAGCGCCGATCTGAACGGTGCCTAGCATGCCGTCTTTCTGTGCAGAAACTGGTGTAAGCGTGACGGGACAGAGTTGTGCCCTCTGTCAGCGCAGACCGCCAAGCTGCTCGGTCTTCCGCAAGGTGATGCCATCGGTCAGGGTTGATGTTAAAGACGTTCATGTCCCGCTTAATGACATCCTTAAGCGGAGCTTTGGTCGGCCACGAGGGTGGTATCCCACAGCTAACTCCCCATGGAAGATGGACTTTGGGAGACATTCATCAGGCATATGACGAACATGGCCAATCCATCTGAGACGCCTCTTACGTAATGCAGTATACATGTCACTGCTGTTAGTGAGCTTCAGCACGGTGGTGTTTGGAACCCGGTCCTGCCATAACAGGCCAAGGATCTGTTGTAGGCAGCGTAAGTGAAAAGTATTTAGCTTGTGCTCCTGCCGCCGGTATGTTGGCCACGTTTCGCTTCCATATAACAAAACGGATAGCACACAGGACTCGTATACGCGCACCTTTACTTTAAGAGAAAGGTGGCTGTTTTTCCAGACGCGATGCTGGAGCCGCCCAAAGGTTGTTGAGGCACGACCGATCCTGGTATTCAGCTCAGCATCAAGGTTGTTGTTTGCTGTCAAGGTTGAGCCAAGATAGATGAATTTCTCAACAACCGACAGCACTGTGCCATTGATGGTGATGTGAGGGGGAGCAGGAACGTTCTGAGCCATCATTACTGTCTTCTGGAGGCTTATTGTTAGTCCGAACTCTGTGCAGGCAGCGGCAAAAGAATTACACATTTCCTGAATTTCTTTTTCATTGTGAGCTACGAAGGCAGCGTCGTCTGCATAGAGCAGCTCACGCACAAGGACGCGCTTCACCCTGGTTCTGGCCCTCAGGCGAGCCAAGCTAAAGAAGTTGCCGTCATACCTGGTGTGCAGCAGAACCCCAACCGGATCAGGAAACGCTCGTTGCAGCACAGCTGAGAAATAGATGCCAAACAAAGTGGGGGCGAGAACACACCCCTGCTTTACTCCGCAACAGACGTCAAACTCATTTGAGCGGGCACCGTTGAACTGCGCGGTTGCCCGCATCCCATCATGGAAGCCTTTGAGTATTGCCAAAAGAGTTGCTGGACAGCCGAGTCGCTGCAGAACGTGGAAGAGACCAGAGCGGCTCACATAATCGAAAGCCTTAGTCAGATCAACAAACACAATGTACAATGGGCGTTGCTGTTCTGCACACTTTTCCTGAAGCTGGCATATCGAAAAAATCATGTCCAAGGTTGAACGACCAACACGGAAACCGCACTGACTCTCCGGCAGCACCTGGTCAGCAACGCGCTGCAGTCTTGGGAGGATTATACGAGCAAGGCATTTTCCCGGAAGGCTGAGGAGCGAGATGCCTCGGTAGTTGTTACAGTCCTGCCTGTCACCCTTATTTTTGTAAAGAGTTACAATGTTTGCATTCTTAAGTTCGCTAGGGATGCATTTGTTTTGCCAACAGCTTCGAAACAAGCAGTGGAGCCGCTTGACCAATGCTGCCCCACCACATTTCAGTAGCTCCACTGTAATTCCATCGCTTCCCGGTGACTTGTTGTTCTTCAGAGCTGCAATCGCGCGCTCAATTTCCATTATTGAGATCTCCACATCGAGCTCATTGAGGACAGGTAGTTGTGGTACAGCAGCAGAAACAGCGTTCAAGTCAGCGTCCATCGGAGTGCCATACAGCAAGCTGTAATGCTCGACCCATCTACCAAGCTGGCCTGGGAGATCGTTGATGACAGAGCCATCAGTGGCTCGCAACGATGCAGTTTTTTTCACTGTAGGACCCAGTGCCTCATTGATACCGCTGTACATACCGCATATGTCCCCAGTACTTGCACACCGTTCTACCTTTTCACTGAGGTCTTGCCAGTACTGCTCGTAGGCCTGGCGTGTAAGGCGCTTCACTTCATTCCTGGCCTTACGATAGTGAGTGATGGAGGAATCATTTCGGTCTTGAAGAACACTGAGACTGGCATTACGCTTGTCAGCTAGGGCCGGGAGCAGAATAGAAGAGCTTGCAAGGAACCAATCCGGCTGTTTTCTTCTACAAAACCCAAAGATCTCAGATGCAGCCTCCGTCATGGAACCTCTTAGCTCGGCCCAGATGTTTTCAGGAGTTCCGTCAACTCTGAAGTCAAGGCCCTCCATACGTGCACGGAAACTTGTCACATATTAAAGATTCTGCATCAGCTCAATGTTTAGCTTTGACATGGGCTTTGGAGTGGCACTATGAATCTTCTTTGGGGTGAATTTTAGAGTGCAACGGACAAGGGCGTGGTCGGTGTTACAGTCTGCAGAGTGCATACTCCTGTACCTCTTTACAGTTTTGAGTTTGCACCTCCTGACTATAATGTGATCAAGTTAGTGCCAGTGTTTGGACCGAGGATGCATCCAGGTAACCTTGGATCTGATGGATCCAGATGAGAAGGAACTTGGTAAGCAATGTCCATGAGCAGCGCACAATTCAAGGAGACGTTGGCCGTTGTCATTAATGCTACCAAACCCAAAATTCCCCAAGATCGGCCTCTAGGCAGTGACATCCCCTCCAACTCTGGCGTTGAAGTCCCCAAGCAGAGCTAAATCCTCCCCAGCCGGGATGGAACGAATGACCTCACTAACGTAGGCATAAAAGGCATCCTTATCCTCACTAGTCGCGTCAAGAGTGGGTGCGTAGGCAGAGAGGAGATTGAGAAAAGCAGCCATGTGTGACATTCGCAGGGACATTAGGCGTGGAGAGCAAGCAGTTGGTTGAGAGACGGTGGACAGCAGGGTGTTCCGCACAGCAAAGCCGACTCCATGCATCGGACGATGGCCATCTGGATGACCACACCAGAAAATGGTGTAGTTCCTTTCACGCACCGAACCACTACCCAACAGCCAAGTCTCACTTATAGCAGCAATATCCACTCTGAGGCGAGATAGTTCGCAATCAATGACGGCTGATTTCCGTGGAGCACTGTTGAGGTCTGAGTGCACCCCAAGACTTCTGATATTCCAACACGCCAATGTCAGAGAAGAGGAGGCAGTTGCAGAATGTCGACCTGACCGCGCCTGCCTTACACGCGTGTCCTGCCGAGCAACGACAGCCCTTGAGTGCAAGGGCTCCCGATTTGCCAGTCGTTGAAGATATATTTGACTTTTCATGCATGCTATAGCACCGAGTGCCGGGGCATAGAACAGAAGACGGATGGTTGCCCAGGACAACCGCCTCCCTCTGGGTCCTACGCCACTGAATCCGACGGAGTGCAAGCACGACAGTCAAGAGCAACGCAGGATTGCCCCGCAGTAGCCTACTAACTTGGCCTGATACTCGCTGACCGTTGTCCCGCAAAGGATCTTCCGCCCACCAAGAAAGCTGTGGTAGACCAAACCAGGAAAACGTTCCCATGCTCTACAACAGCTGCCAACTCCTGCTGCCGAGTTGACATCTACTATTTGACCCATAGTTGGGAGGCAAAGGGGTACTGTCACTTGCCCATGGTGAGCCCCTATGACTCGTGGTAGGGCGGGGTCGTCTTACTCTCCCGTACAGGTCCTTTAGACCTTCCCACTGCCCAGTATATTTATTAGTTATATATAAACACACCCATACAGTATATATATTTAAAAAAAATTACAAGTATTTGCATGCAATTGCAATTATAAATATATACTTTTTATTATATATTTAATGCATAAACATTGATTTTTTTTTTTTTAATAAATATACATGCATATGTGTATTTATATATGCATAATAAATATACACAGTACACACACATGTATTATGTGAACAAAAAGTTTTCTTTTGGATATGATTAATCATGATTAATCATTTGACATCACAAATAAACAAATATTTACATGTTAATATATAAATATTCTACATTTCTTTACTAATGCCAATATTAAATGTTTGTACGGATGACTCTCGTAAATGTCAATGGATAGGTGTAGATTTCTGCAACAGCAATAAGGTGAATAAACACTTTTATGCTTTGGTGTAGATGAAGGGGTTCTTGAGCATGACAGGGGACTGGGTTTAATTAAGATGAAAAATGCTGGGAAACTCTTATATAGAAAATGACAAGCTAGCTTTTTGAATTAGGTCTAGGTATTAGTTCCAAATCAAAGCCTGGGCTCTAATGCTTAAAAAAGGAGGTCTATAGGGAAACTGTGTTTTCAGGTTGAGATGACAAGTGTGTTGTGAAGGAAGGAAAGAATATTTACAGAGCCTGAAGGACGTTTTAAAGGTCAGAGAAAGTGTGAGACAGGCAACTGTGCTGTTACGCCTCATGAGGGTAAGAAGTGTTTGGGGCGATAAAGGGGGGAAAATTTTCCATGCATTAATGCGGTTGTAGAAAAAATGGCCTCAATATCCACGCTCTGTGTGCAGATATGCTCGGGCATGCATGCGGTCTTTAATGATTATGAACTTGCTCTAACCCTCTGATCTGGCACAAGTCGACTGTTCCAAAATTGAAAAAAGCCATTGAACAGTGATGAAAAGCATTTCCACTCTCTCTGATCACAGGAATCCAGGGGCACGTCAAGTAAAAAGCCGCCACAAGACAGCAGAGTGAACAATTAACCCATCGCTGCTCAGAAGTATTGCCAAATCCTCACAACCTCCGGGGGTTTAAAGCAAGGAGAGAGGGCTTCGTTCGCTCCTTCTATTAAAGTGGGAGTTGTGGGCTTCTGCTAAGCCAGACAGCAATCCGAGCAGCCCCCCTGCCACCCTCCATCATCCTAGCCAGGCCAGCGCTCTGCCAGATGTGAACACTTCTCCTCTCCCAGACAAAGGCTGCCTTTCAGCCCGGCCCCTCTGAGAGCCAGCCCCAGTTCTGCTTGTGTGAAAGTCACTGCAAACAGTGGATCTGACCCTGAACTCTTGAAGCTGAGAGAAATAGGAAGACTGACAGTGAGAGAGAAGAAGGATTTCAAGTATAACCAACCAGTCACAGGGACTGACTCCCAACAGGGAGAAATGAAATGAAAGAGAAGCAGAGACAGCACAGAGATTAATTCATAACTGATAGAAAGATCTGAGCTGGTAATGCAGGGTGCCGAGGTGAAGTTCTCCAGGATTTCCTCGACTAGGATTTCTCTGGAGTTTCTCTGTCACTCCACCGGATGGTGGAACTGTTATTACTGTGGTGGAAAGTTTATAATTTATTATTCATTCTGTCACACTTGGCCATGACCGCTGCAGCAATGGAAAGGACTGGGCCGCTGGTCGCTCAACTCAGAGAGTGTTAGGACACAACTGTAGCTCTAGACGCTGAAGAATGGGAGAAATGTAAATACGCTGTCTCCCAGTGTTTAAATTAAGGGGCTTTAGCTGAACGTGACTGTTGAAACAAGATATTAATGTGCAGCAGCTGAGGTATTAGTTTGGACTGGGGTTCAAAGTTTTCATTTTTGGCACCAAATTAGATTTTTCTTTTCTGTTTCCATCATTCTTGTTTTACTTAAATAAGAAAAAAACATTAAAAGCCATCGCACCACTATTTGTGAATATGCAGTATGTTTTTAGATCAATGTTGGTCAGCAGTCATAATCCAAGATGAATTCTTGATATGGTATATTTGGCAAATAATGGTGTATATATCTTACAACACAGTGCTTCATTTCAAGATAATTGTGTTTTTTTTTTTTTTTTGTGGCCTGTGCACTTGTATTTAGTTTTTATCTTTAAGAGATTGTATACTCATAGAATAAGAGATGTGTCATTTTCTCATCCGTATGTCATGCTAAAATCTTTATTGATAACTAAAACTATTAAAAATGATTTTAGTTTGAAATATATATTAATCCATTCATGCATGCATGCCTTGGAAACTAAATAAGCTTAATTTGAAGTACTAAAATTACTAATAACTATAAAAATGACAAAAGCTCATTACAAAATTAGTAAAACTAAACTTGAAAATATGAACTAAAACAGATAATATTACATTTATAAATAATGTAATAGTAAATAAATGATACTGAAATAACACATAATAAAAAGCATTGTCTCAAAGCTGCACGAGTTTCTTTCTTTTGTGGAAAAGCATGGACTTATTTAAAGTATGGACATAAAACACTGAGTCTTTTTTTTATATCTTCTTACATGTTTGGAACAGCATAAGGGTGAGTAATTCCATTTTTTTGTGAACTATCCCTTTAAATGTGTAATGAGTCTCCTGTTGTTCTGTTCTACTGAAAGAAGGAATCTACAAGAACCAGATCTAAAATATATTGCTTAGAAACCGAGTTAAAGCAGTAACAGAGTTTGTATGAATGCATATAGCAGTCGAGAGAATAATATTTGGGTCACAGCTGTTGTCTTCCCCCCCGACCAGAGATTTCATCCTCTCGTCTCAAGTGTTTGTTTTCCAGACTGGAAAAATGACCCATCGTGCATTCCATAAGGACCCCCATCACACACACACACACACACACACACTCAGTCCCGGCAGCACACTTAACCTCCCTCCCAGTAACCTTTTAACCTGAGAGTGTGGCATGACAGATGAAGAACTCTCTTTTTCAGGCACACGCTCCTACCAGGAATATGAAAATAATAAGGATCAGGAAGATCCGAAGTAAGGGAAAGGATCGAATAAGAGAGATGAAAGAAGAAGAACAGAGAAAAGGGAAGACCATTTTAGTGCTTGTGCTCTCTGAGGGATAACGCTCCAGATGACCAGAGCGATGGACCAATTCTCTCCCCCACCTTTGGGGCTCTCTACTCAGGCTGAGCTCACAACCATATGGCTTCTCACCACCCACTCTGACCACAAAACCCAACTCATATCTACAAAGTACACTCACACACACATTTTTGTCCAGTCTAACACACATTCTTGACCTGGCCTACTTTCTTACACTGCTTTCCTATTTTTTTTTTTTTCTTGCATTAAATTCTCCTTGTATGTTATTATTAGAATCATAATAAGAATCATTAGACATTAGAATCATGATAAATTCTAGAATAATGAATTATTTTCCTTTTTTTCGTTTTTCTTTTTTTTAGTTCTGATGCTTTAAATTTGTCAAAAATTTTACAAGATTCCTATTGTGGTTTCATCATAAATATTAAGCATCACAATTGTCTTCAAAATGTATATGAAAATAACAATTGATCCCCAAATCAGGATATCCGAATGATTTCTGAAGGATCATTGGATGCTGGATGTAATGGATGCTGAAAATCCAGCTTTTCCATTACAGCAATAAATTACATTTTAAATGTATTAAAATAGAAAATGGTTGTTTTAAATTATAATAATATTTCACAATGTTACTGTTCTTACTGCATTTTTGATAAAATAAATGCAGCTTTGGTGATCATGAGTCACTTCTTTCCAAAAAGAAATTCTTTAAAATTCTCCAGAAATTGGCTCTATTCACTTAAGGACTTCACTCTATCCTTGATCTTTGATTCTTCTTATTTATTTATTTATTTTTAAGAGATAAATCAAGATTTAGTTTTTTTTGTGATAATTAACATCGTGCTTTTCATGAACAGAACCTAAAATATTCATAAACACGTGGCAATCACTTACACTCATGTAGACACTTTCAAGTTCTTTCCTGAAGTTCGGTTCTCCCCCTCACATTCCTCTTCCCCCTTGGGTTAGTGTGGGGTTAATTCATCCCTTATTTTAATAGCAAGAGGCGAGAGGAGGAGAAAAGGAGATCAGGTTTCTTACAGAGCCATACGCAGCAGCTGGCAAGCCTGAGTCCTGTTCCGTGAACAAAAGTGTTCGCCTCCCCTCTGTCCTTAATCATGCCTTGTTCTCTATCCCTTACCTCTCCTTTAATTCTGCCTTTGTGATATCCTCCACCTCTCTTTCTCACACTTCTTTCCATTCTTCTTTTTAAACCTCTGCCTATATTTCTCTCCACTCCAATTTCAAATTCTCAATATCCCTTTCTCTCTCACTCTCTTTCTCTCTTTATCTCTCTCTCTCCCTCTTTCTTTAAAGGTCTGCTGTCATGCTTCTCAAAGGAAAGCTGGAAAAAAATAGCCCACCTTAAAGGCCACAGTCGCATACACACGCACACACACACACATACACACACACACACACACACACATATAACAATATATACATGCAAATTTTGTTGGGAGAGGAAAAACAAAACAGAATATTTGCAGGATTTTTTCTGCTTGGAAATTCTTTCGTTCAATTAACTGATGTGCTTGCCTGCCTTATTAGGGAAAGACTGTGTTGGCAGAGTGTTTGAGAAAGCTGTGGGCAATATGCATAAAACTCTGAAATCCTGCACTAAATACTCCAGTAAAAAAAAAAATGAAGCAACTTTTGAAATCACACAATGACTCCAGCTTAAGGGAGATGCTTCTGTAACATCTCTAATGCATTTTAGATCTTCTAAAATCTTCCACTAATTCAACATCCTTATCCTCCTCCTCCACCACCTCCTCCTTTCTCTGGCTCTCTCTCTTTCTTTCTGTCTTGCACACACAGACTCACAAAGTTGGCTTACATGTCCCTTTCAGACAGAACACAGCTTTGAGTTTTAATGCAGGGATTGGGTTCATGGCATAAATAATGCTCATAGATTTTGATGTGTACTTTCACAAGGGTTATATTGTAAATTCACTTGCCAGATTTAAGAAAAAAAAAAAAAAAAGGTTCTAACTTTTACTGTCAGTGGATGTATCGAAACATATACCTGTTTGTGTGGGAAAGAGATTTGGCAGCATATGGTTTGCCCATAGTATTGTTGTTTTGTTTTTGTGTTCTTTTTTGTTGGTGTTGTTGTTTTTGTTTTTTGTTATATGTTTTTGTTTTAGTGTTTTGCTTCATCATATTTTTATGTGTTTTTTTTGTTTTGTTTTGTTTTGTTTTGTTTTGTTTTGTTTTGTTTTGCTTTGCTTTGCTTTGTTCTATATGTTATGCTTTTGTTTTGCTCTTTTTCTATTTTTGCTTTGCGGTTTGTTTTCCTTGTCATTTATGTATATATGTGTGTTTGTATGTATGTATTACTTTATTGTTTATTGATTTTATTTATTGCTTTATTTGCTAGTGTTTTGCATGTTAATTTTGTTTTATATATATAATTTTATCTATCTATCTATCTATCTATCTATCTATCTATCTATCTATCTATCTATCTATCTATCTATCTATCTATCGTGACGAGTCAGCTGCCTCCTCCCTGATTGTCACCGGCACCCCGTCCTAAATCGCCGCCCTTCACCAGGCTCACGACTGGAGTGGGTGTGTGAGAGGAGGGGCACTGGACGAGTCGGGACTGGCGGCGTGTGATAGGGCACACCTGAAGGAAATGGAGCCTCATCACCGCCACTGTTTAAAAGCCCAACGCGCCTCTCCTCGAGAGACCGGTCTCTTCCCTGTGCATGCACACTGGTGTCCTCGTGGGTCCAGGAAGGGTGCATTGAGGGACTCCCGCGCCACTAGAGACGTGAGCTGCCGGACCCGCGATCCGGATGGGAACCGCACCCGTTTACACGGCCGACAGGCCAGGATGCCGGGCCGTCCATCCCCTGCCAGCGCCGTGGCCAACGAGAGTGATGCGGTCGCTAGAGGAAGCCGCCGCCCTCGCGCCCCGGACCGAAGAGGGGAGTGCGTGCGGCTGCCGGACTCCGCCCCTTACCTGGACCCTTCCTCCATGAACACTGTCCGACCCACACAAACCCCGCAGCACGACGAGGACACCAGATCCCCCGTTTGTTTTGGACACTCTCCCCCTTTGGCCACCTTTATCCCCTGTTTTATTTGATTTTCTGTTAACAAAAGCCTTTCCGAGGCCTGACGCCACGCCCACTGTGACTGTCTTGTGCTCCTCCCGTCACAGTGGTGGAGAATGCGGGCAAGGCGGAGCCTAGACAGCGCAGTTGGGAAACATCTCGTTACGTCACTCCCTCTCGCTTGCAAACGTTCGTGAGAAACCGGACTGGGACGGAGGAAAACCGGGGACAGCCTCCCAGCCACAAAAGGGGTAAGTGACTTCTCTGTTATTGTCATTTTACCCTGTGGTTGTTTGAGGCTGTCACTAAAACCCGGTTTCTCTGTCCCTGTTCCGGAGCGCTGCGAGAGGGAGGACCGCCTGGAGAGGAATCCCCGCCCACTCCGACCGTTTGGAGCCTGGTTGAGGATGATAGCACTCCCGTGTGGGCGGCGCCCTGATGACGGGGATGTCGCTTGGGAGGGGGAATGTGACAAGTCTTCTGCCTTCTCCCTGATTGTCACCGGCACCCCGTCCTAAATCGCCGCCCTTCACCAGGCTCCCGACTGGAGTGGGTGTGTGAGAAGAGGGGCGCTGGACGAGTCAGGGCTGGCGGTGTGTGATGGGGCACACCTGATGGAAGTGGAGCCTCATCACCGCCGCTGTTTAAAAGCCCAACGCGCCTCTCCTCGAGAGACCGGTCTCTTCCCCGTGCATGCACACTGGTGTCCTCGTGTGTCCAGGAAGGGTGTGTTTAGGGACTCCCGCGCCACTAGAGACGTGAGCTGCCGGACCCGCGATCCGGATGGTAATCGCACCCGTTTGCACGGCCGACGGGCCAGGATGCCGGGCCGTCCATCCCCTACCAGCGCCGCGGCCAACGAGAGTGATGCGGCCGCTAGAGGAAGCCTTCCTCCATGAACACTGCCCGACCCACACGAACCCCGCAGCACGACGAGGACACCATCTATCATCTCCATTGTTTTATTACAATTTTGCTTTATGGTTTGTTTTGTTTAGTTTCACGTTATTATTTTTCTTCACTGTTTTTTAAATGGACAATGTCTGCTTCTATTGTTTGGTGCACCTTTCTTTTTTCTTTTCTTTCTCTTCTCTTTCTCTCCATCTTGACAGACATTCATCAAACGGCTGAGGAAAGCAGATCTGGCAGTCCTTAAATTGATATTTAAAACGTAGGACTTCTTACTTTAAAGAATCTTAAAAGGCTGGTCAGATGAATTTTTCATAACCACCACCCAGGGTCAAAAACTATCCAAAAAGCTCTCTCTCTCTCTCTCTCTCTCTCTCTCTCTCTTCTCTCTCTCTCTCTCTCTCTCTCTCTCTCTCTCTCTCCTTTATTGGCATGACATTTGAGTTACAGTATTGTCAAAGCATTTAGATACAGAATAAAATATGATTACAATAAAAATAGCAACAGCAGATAATATTTCTAAAATTAATAATAGTAATTATATACAATTAAGAATATCAAATAAAACAGTTGAATACAATAAATTATCCCTTTCGTATGGTGTGTATGGAGTACTGCCGTCTCATTCTCTCCAAGTATATAGAGTAGTTTCTCTGAGTCATTTAGAGACAAGAATGAACGATTCAAAGCTTCAAACTGTGGGAAGAATGTTTCTTTTGTAGTGCTGTATTTGGGACAGACAAGAAGGAAGTGTTTCTCATCCTCTGTTTGATTCAGCTCACAGTGTTTGCACAGTCTCTCTTCTCTCGGTAGCCAGGATCTTTTATGTCTACCAATCTCTATTTCCAAATCATGATCACTGAGTCGATATTTTGAAAGGATTTGTCTTTCTTTTAATTGCTTGAGTGATAAGTAATTTGCCAGTTTTGTGGTTCTGTTTAGGGCCGAATAACACTGGAGTTTGGTTTGGAGCTCAAATTCATTTTTTTATTTTTCATCATAATTATACTTCAGATTTTTGTCAATTAGTTTCTGAATGTTGGGGTTGTGATTGGAGTCAGACTCAGTTTGGGTTTCCTTCATCAGTTGAAGCACGAGTGTGTTTAGAGGATGAGACACTGTGGACAACAGATTAAATGTGTCAGATTGAGTCAGGTGATGATAGAACTGAACAGCTCTTTTTTGTATTTCTATGTGTAAGGGGTATAAGCCCAGCTCAGCCCTGCAGGCATTATTAGAAGTGCTTCTGTTTACCCTAAGGATGTTTTTGGCAAATTCCAATTGTGTTCTTTCTATTAAACTTTTGTCCCAGTTTTCAAATTTTAATATTGGTCCCCAAATTTCACTCCCGTACAGTAGGATTGGTTTGATGATTGCGTGATATAACTTAATCCATTTTCTAATTGGTAATTTTAATTGGCCAAACCGTGCTTTAATAGCATAAAATGCCCTCCGTGCCTTCTCATTGAGGGCCTTGACGGCCAGACTGAAGCCCCCTGATGCTGAGATCTGGATGCCCAGGTAAGTGTAGCTGCTGCTGTGATCCAGGACTTCTCCTCCATAACTGAACTGATATCTGCTTCCCTGAGACCTGGCCTTCTTCTGGAACACCATGACCCTAGTTTTGTCAAGGTTGAGCGTCAGTGCCCACTCCTCACAGTACTGTTCCAGCAGGGCCAGGCTGTGCTGGAGACCCTCGGCTGTGGGAGACAGCAGAACCAGGTCATCTGCTTACAGCAGGCACTTGACTTCAGAGTCGTGTAGAGCGAGGCCTGGGATGCTGTCGGAGTGCTCCAGAGCTTCTGCCAGCTCGTTGATGTAGATGTTAAACAGTGTTGGGCTCAGACTGCACCCCTGCCTCACTCCACGACCCTGCTGGAAGAACTCTGTTCTCAGATTCCCAATCTTGACCGCACATTTACTGTTTTAATACATGGATTCTATAATATCGAATGTTTTTCCACCAATGCCAATTTGTAATAATTTGTACAGTAAACCGTCATGCCAAATAGAATCAAAAGCTTTTTTAAAATCAAAATCCTTTAGATTTTTGTTAATTAGAGTGTGGAGAGAATAAATGTGGTCAGATGTAAGTTGTTTTGGTAAAAAGCCAATTTGTGATTTATTTAGGATGTTGTGTCTTGTGAGGAATGTCATTATGCGGCTGTTTATTATATTACAGAAGAGCTTAGCTAGATTACTGCCCACACAGATGCCACGGTAATTACTGGGATCCAGTTTATCTCCTTTTTTTATATATGGGTGTGATCAGTCCTTCAGACCAGGCCTCAGGGAAGTCACCAGACCATAAGATCAGATTGAATAATTTAGCCAGAGCTTGAGTTATGGAAGGACTGCTGAGTTTGAGCATCTCATTACTGATGTTGTCCTGTCCACATGCCTTCTTTAATTTGAGGTGTTTAATGTGCTCTGATATGTCTGATGTTGTTATAATCATGTCCAGTGGGTTTTGTTAATTTTTGATAGTTTTCTTCAGATCTTCTAGTTTTCTCTGTGTTTTAGTTTGGGGCTGGTTGAGGTCTGGTTCTAGTGTTTGGTAAAGAGTTTTAAAGTAAGAGCTCCAGACTGTGCCGCTCTGGAGGAATGTGTCTGATTTGGGGCTTTCAAATTTTTTAAAGAGATTCCAGAAATTGTTTTGGTCTATTGATTGATCTATTTCATCAATTTTAGCTTCATAATATTGATCTCTTTTGTTACAAATGAGTTTTTTATAATTTTTTTAAGCATTTGGAGTAGGCGAGGCGTATCGTCTGATTGGCCGGATCTTTATGCTTTTTGTTAGCAAGTCGTCGAAGGTCTTTTCTGAGACATTTGCATTCATTATCAAACCACATATTCTTTTTAATTTTTGGTTTGTTTATTCTATGTTTGTTTGGTTGTTTAATGTTAGATATAGTGGCCAAAGTTTGAAATATGTAAATAAGTTTGGATGTTGCTGAGTTTATTCCATTAGTATCTGGAGTGAAATCTGAGGACAAAAAGTCATCCAGTATTTTTAGTATTACAGAGCTGCTCATGTTTTCTTTGAATTGTTCAGCATTAGATTGGTTCCAGTTGAGTTTTGGTTTTAAGGGGAAGAGTTTTCTCTTCTTGGTAGTAGGGAGAATCATGAGGAGGAATATAAACAGCTCAGAGGTAGAGATTACTCTCTGGCAGGATAGATTTGATTTCAAGCCAAATCAGGGATTTTTCAGTTTTGACTGTTTTAATCAGGTGTTTTAGATTATCTTTGTGCCATATAAGTATGCCACCTGAATCACAACCAAATTTAATTTGGGAGTTTTTTAGAGAGGGCACTGTGATTTCTCTGTATCCTCTTGGACAGTGCAAGCTCTCATTACTCCGACACCATGTCTCATGAAATATTACAATGTCTATGTCTTTTATATTATTAAGTAAGTCTTGGTCTGCAGTCTTGTTCCTGAAAGTTGAAGAATGTAAACCCTGTATATTCCAACAGCTTTTAAATGATTTCATAGATAGATATAGAGAAGTGTGTGTGTATATTACTATTGTACATTATTTGCCAAGTTTGGAGCAGATGACGTTGAGCAGGTGTCTTATCTGATTGAGTTCGGCGGCTGCAGGGTTCTGTGGCTGTTGGGTTGCTGCAGCGTAGCTCTGATGCTGTGATGGCGGTCCAGGGGTCGAGTCCTGTCTGGTTCTTGGACGAGGCTGGATGTTTCTTTGTGGTTGGGAGCTGCTCTTGCTGTGTAGATTTCTGCTGTTTTTTCTTCCAAGTGCTGTGCTTTTCAGCACTCCTGCGAAAAGTTGTACTCCTTTCTTGTTGAGGTGTATGTAGTCATACATGTGATGAGGCCGGATGTCTTTATGGTGTGCCAGGTGAACATTAGGAATGAGTGCACAGGTTCTGGAAAGCTCTACGTTGTTTCCATGGATCACGTGAAAGGGAACATCAGTCCGTGGTAGTAACGTGGACAGAGTTATCTGAGCTTCTGGGAAGCGTTCTGAGGCTCTGATGACCAGCTCTCGGAGCACAGGAGCCACGTTGCCCTTTGCAACTCGTAGATCGTTTGTCCCCTCTCTCTCTCTCTCTATCTCTCTCTCTCTCTCTCTCTCTCTCTCTCTCTCTCTCACCCTCTGCCTCACAGTGAATGCAGCAACAGTGAGCTTCTGTTTAATTAGACTGTAACATCTGTGCTGGGGCTTGAAAGCAGGGCAGAGTCTAATACTGAGCGAGCTCCAGAGGCACGTACGGGAAGAAAATAAACCATTAGACCATGGGGTGCATAATCACATTTGGGACACAAACAACTTGCTCCATTTGTTCTCACTACTCTTTGTGATATAAATGGCACTTTTTTACCTCATTACACGGAATGGTGATCTTTCAACTATTCTCTGGCCTATTCGAGTTGCTGTTAAGGTTAAAAAAATAAATAATTGGAATAATATGGACTTATGCAGTCCATAATTAGAGATGGACAATAAAAAACAGTGTTTTTTAAAATACTCTGCATCTGATTTTGACACTGCAGTTGATCACATTCTTTTTATGTACTTTGAGAGAGTGTATGTTGTATCCATGGACTTACTGCATTTGGAAATGTGTGTATTCTTCAATCCCATTCTGCCTTGTTGAGGAACAAAACTCCCCGATGTTTTAGTTGTGAAACACAGTGCTGGTGTTTTCATTAGGGGATGTTGTGATCTATCTCCTTCTAAGCATCTATAACAATATGTAGACCTGCTTTTCTCTAATTTTTCTTTGCCATCATAGTGCCATGTTCAGTAAAGATCTGTCATTAATATTATCATTATCGCCTCTTCTATTTTCATTTGTCCTTCAGAAAGATCAAAGAACTAACACTTCATGGAGCAACACCCAACCGTGATGTGCAAGGTGTGAAATCGTTCCTATCACTTCCCCCTCGAACACCCACAATCCCCTCCTAGCAGACCCAGTGATGGCGGCATTTCCAGTTGGTCAGCTGTGTTTAGCATGATCTGAGACAGGGTGAGTGCGTCCTTGCCCGGAGCTGATCTTATTGATTTAAAGAGAACCAGACTTCAAAAACAGATGAAGACGGCTACTGATACCAGTCTCATATAATCAGCATCAAGCCTGCGGCATATTCAAGGTGGAAGATCATTACTGTGCAAAACTAGCCTCTCAGTACAGACATGCATCTAACCAGATTTACCTGCATCAGCGCTGTGAGACGTTTTGGGTCTAGAAAATATTCATCTGTTTTATTGACTTTAACTTTGAATAATAGCTGTTATACAGATCAGGTACTGGTATTACTTTGCATTTAAGATACACCTGGAGTGTGTGTATCTCAGAGGGTAGTTGATTTTGCCTACTTAAACCTATAAGCAGAACAAAAATAATAAATTGTGTTTGTGAAGTACATTGTTAAGGAGTGACTCATTAAAATAAGCTTAACTAATAACTTAATAAGCAATCACTGTTTTTTTTTTCTCAAAGCAGTGTAAATTTCCCAGTAATAAAATGCATTTAAGCGAGAGAGAGAAAGAGCACATGCCATTCTAATGAATCACTTTGTCCTAAACAATTATTTTGTCACTATGTAGCAGTAGAAAAATCTGATTCATTCTTGTAAATCAGTTCATCTTAAACGGTTCTGTCTCTCATTTGTAGTGCTGGTAAACTCTATTCATTCTAGTAAAAGGTTCTTTCTAATGGTTCTTCCTCTCATATGTAACACTCAAGTCAGATTTATTTTAGTGAATCAGTTCATCGTAAATTATTCTTTTGCTCATGTGCATGAAAGTTCGATTTATTGTAGCAAAAGTTTTGTTTTGGAAAGTCCAGATTGTTCTAGATAATCATTTTATTTGGACAGCTCTTGAAACTCAGTACATAGCATTTTTGTTTTTTATACCAGAATGTTTAATTTATCAGGTAGGTAGCATTCTATTTTGTAATAATATTATTTTAACTTGATTCAGTGTAAATGTATCAGTTCAAGATTGATGTCACCCTTATTGGGATTGCTTATTTGTTTAAAATTGTTTGGAACCTGCAGGTCTGATTCATTTATAAATTACATAATTGGATAGTTTTATAGTTAAATTGCATCATTAATATTTATATGAAAATTAAATAATGTCATTAGCTTTCTTTTTGTCAGAAACTTGTAGTGTAGCTAACTACATTTTAAAAGGTACTAGTTTAAATTAAGAGTAGCTTGACAAGCTGAAGTTTAAAGCATCTTCACCCATTTTTTTATTTTTTTTTATTTTTTTTATAGCATCATAAAAATGTGTCTCATTTGTTGGAGAATGTGTTCTACACTGTGAATACATTTTTCACCCACAGTATCAATAATAGATTGTTTAACTTTATTCATATTAATAATTAATGTTACAAAATAATGCTAAATTATATCCAATTCAATAGAGACATATTTCTGATTTGTGATGATGGGGTACTTGAAACTTACTAATGGGGCTGTGGGTGTACACAAGAAACCAATTCTGTAATGCAACATGTTTTAGCCATGCTTAGCGTTCAGCGATACATACTGTATGGATGTGTAAATCATTTGAATTTGGAACGTGGTCTTTATTTTTAATGTGCTCTTGAAGAGATCTTGCAGGGAGCCTGGGGATATCTGCTCTCATCTCCCTTTACAACAATAGCTCTCTCCGAGTAATTAGAAGCTATAACCACAGCGAGCTGTGCCAGCAGGGGCTCAGATGAGCACTAGGTCTCCAGTAGGGACCAGACTGAGACAATCTGTGATCTCTCTTCAGGGTCATCAAACTGGACTACACTGAGCACCGCATTGTAAAAAATTCTGAGTGCTTGCATAAACGAACAGGGTGATAGCGGGAGTCTTAAAGTCAACATGAAATCAAAACCTTAAAATTGTTTTATGTAAAACAACAGCCATCAACGCGCACACACTTGCACACTGAGGGAATGCAGTGGCAGCTGATGCCAGGGCAGAATTAGTTAGAGAAAGAGTGTGTCTTTCTGGAAGTCCGGAGGCAGAGGAGCAGTTGGTGATAATCCAGCTCTATTTTCCATAGGCTACAACACAGTGTTTTGATGTGCACATATCTTTATCCACACTGACATTTTCAAAACAGCCACAGTGTCCAGAGACCAGCGGCTGGCTCTGCAATAACCCCGAGTTGGAAATGGTACTCTAATTATAAACTCCGCATTGAGGGAAGTCTTGGCATAGCAAGGAGGAACACTGCAATCACTGACTGGGTACTTTAATTAACTTTTTTTTTAATGACCTACTGGAGGCCTTAACTCCATTTTAAGTTTTTGCTCAGCGTGGTATTTATATTAGCTCAAGGGAGGTTTATTTCAGTAGTTCTTTTCATAAAGAATACCAAGTCCAAATTAAATTGGACCTGAAAATTGTATGGGTTTAATTTTTTTATTATTACAAAAAAAAAAATCCTATAGTTTCCTACAATTTTATTTATTTATTTATTTATGTTTC
Organism: Carassius carassius; assembly: GCF_963082965.1. Taxonomy (NCBI): domain Eukaryota; kingdom Metazoa; phylum Chordata; class Actinopteri; order Cypriniformes; family Cyprinidae; genus Carassius; species Carassius carassius. Next base: position 12,435,866 of record NC_081783.1, on the reverse strand, counting down.
TTCACGTACTAAATCGATATTTTATGTCAGTTTATGGAATACAATGTACACTTAGCTGATTATCCTATCAGGTTTATTTTGTTTTTTATTATTTTATTATTATATTACATTACATTATCTATACTACAGATATAGTGTATATGCATAACTGCTGCTTAATGCTGTAAAACCGTTTTTCTACAAACTACTTGAAACTGTTATTGCATATTTTTATTTTTTTATTTTGTATAAATTTGTATTCTATTCTGTATACTGTATCTATGTGTACCACTATAATATTGCATATTAACTACTGCAACTTAGTGGAGTGAAGATAAAATCAAGATACATTTTTATCGTAACTATCGACTACGTTGACAAGAGTAATGAAGAAGTTTTCATGTTGAAGCTTAAACTGGTAATGTAAAAAAGAGAAAACAGATTTCACAGTAAATTATCAGTAAGAAAAAAGTAAGAAAAAAAGTTTTTAAAGCTTGTTGTTTTGTAGAACATCGCTTTGGGAACACCCTGGCGAGACCACATTCTGAAGCATGTGTGAAATCAGTGCAATAGCGAAGCAAGACGTTATGAGCAGGGTGACGTGAATAACCAGAAAGCATAAAGGCGCATCCGGCAAGTTTACATGTTAGCTTAATGCTCTTCAGATAGCGCCTCTGTGGTGTTTGTGTGTGTATGCATAGTAATCAGTCAGTCAGAAAATCCTCTGTATAGAAAGAGAAAAACAATGTCAAAGTGTAAACAAAATCAAATGTGCATAAAAAAAATATCTATGTAAATCTATATTTTTTAACTTGAGCCAATGAAAAATAAATAAGTTATAAGTTATAAGTTATTTATTTTTCATTGGCTCATGTTAAAAGATAGATAGAACATTTTTTCCAGTGTGGCGTGTGGACGGCATTTCAAATCGTTGTTTTCCTCTCTGCACACGCTATATCTCATGTGGGGATACACATGATTTCTGCCACCTACCATGACTGTGAGCTTTTCTTTTGCTCCGTGTGCTCTGCTCCCGCCTGGCCATCTTTGATGAAAGTGGCCAGGTTCGCGATCCTGCTGGGTTTGGCTCCGCTGTTGCTGTTGTTATCATGGGGATCACAAGTGGATTTAGCGGAGGGATCCGAGACGGGCCCGTCCTTATCTCTGTCCTCAGCTGCTAGATCCACGGCTCCCTATCAGGGATCAGAAGCCTACCCCGCGGTTTCTTTCCCACAGAGAGAGAACCAGGCGCTTCTTCTATCTTTCTCTGAGAAGGTTGATGTGATGAGCATCGACACGGAGGAGACTGCAGACTCGCCACCACAGTCCCTCACATATGAAGAGCTAGTGGAAGTTGTGACTCATGCTGTAACCAAGCTCAGCAAAGATTGGCCAGCTGAGAAACAGGACACTCATCCAAAAAACAAACTGGTCGAGCACTTCCTTAAAGCCAGGCTCCGCTGCAACTCCAGGGCATTCGTATACTGAATTACATCGACAATTGGTTGATTTTAGCAGATGGCGGCTCAGCATCGAGATGTCATCCTTGCCCATATGAAAGAGCAGGGGTTACTGCTGAATGCCAAAAAAAGTGTGCTATCTCCACTACAGAGAACCACTTACAGTATCTGGGTGTGGTGTGTGATTCGACAATGATGCAGGCACAGTTGTCCTGCTCATATTGAAGTGATTCTCACAGCCATGAAGGGAGTGAGAGAAGGCCAGTCACTCACTGTCAAACTATTTCAGAGATCTAAGAGATTTTGGCCTGTTGTACATGAGTCTCCTACAGTGGTGGCTCAGAACCAAGGGAGGACCGAGATAAGGATGGGCCAGTCTCGGATCCCTCCGCTAAATCCACTTGTGATCCCCATGTTTTTCCCAAGGGGGAACCCGCTTCACACAATCAAGGTCACGTGGTGATGCTTACATGCTTTAGACAAGTGGAAGAAACCTTGGTTCCTGTCTCAAAGCTCGCTGCTGGGGTCTCCTTGTAGTTGTGCAACACTAACGACGGATGCCTACCTCACAGGCTAGGGAATGGTGATGAATGGCCGCTCCATCCGAGGTCTGTGGGAAGGTAGGGATCATCATCTCACGGGATCATCATTTCATTTGGCACGTCATTTGCCTGGAGATGTTGGCTGTGTTTCAAGCTTTAAAACACATTATACCAGACTAATGGGGACATCAAGTGCTTGTCCGCAAAGACAACACATCAGTGGTCTCCTACATCCACTGGCAGGGGGCTCTGCGCTTGCATCCCCTTTACAGGCTTGCGCACCAGATCCTCCTCTGAACTCAGGGAAAGTTCCTGTCACTAAGAGCAGTGTACATCCCTTGGCTATCAATCAGAGAGCAGAAATCCTGTTGAGACAGGGTCTGAGGCCCGGGGAATGGAGGCTCCACCCAGAGGTGGTGAACCTCCTTTGGAGAGAGTTTGGCTAGTTGGAAGTGGATCAATTCACAACACAGGAAATGACACACTGTCCACTCTGGTTCTCATTCACGCATCCAGCTCTGCTTGGGCTGGATGCCATGGTATAGACATGGCTGAGGCTTCCTCTGTACGCATTTCTCCCAATCACTCTGCTCCCGGGAGTTCTGGAGAGAGTACACTGGGTTGCGGCCCGTCTGCTGCTAGTAGCCCCGTTATGGCCTTCCTGAGTATGGTTCTTGGACCTTCTGTCCCTCCTCGACGGCTGGAGATTCCGGTCAGAAGGGACCTCCTCTCTCAGGGGAAGCATCCTTCTCCCCCACCCAATTTTGTGGAAATTGTGGATGTGGCCCCTCATGGGACCTGGCAGTGGTTCTGGAGGCTCTTGCAAAACTCCCTTTGAACCCATTGAAGATATTTTGGACAAGCTCCTCACACTCAAGATGATCTTCCTGCTCACTATAATCCTGTTGAAGAGGATAGGCTACCTCCAGGCACTTGCTGTGCCATGCCTGGAGTTTGCCCTGGGCATGGCTAGGGCATTCCTTTACCCAAGATCTTGGTGTGTCCCTATGCCCACTTCCTTGCTGGGCCCAATTGTGCTGCAAGCCGTTTGTCCTCCTCCCTTCTAGGAAGCAAGCACTGGATGCTTATATTCACAGAGCTGCCCAGTGGCCTAAGGCAGATCAGTTGTTCATTTGCCTTGGTCCACCTAAGAAAGGGGTTCCAGCGACCAAGCAAACCCTGAGTCAGTGGGTGGTTGAGACCATCACACTGGCCTATGAGTGCTCTCCAGATACACACCAGACAAGGACTTGTTCGTATGGTGCAGTGGGTATTCTCATTCCCAAAGTGGTTTGACGTAGCTCGAGTTCCTGAAGGAGACTGATGAACAAGATGCTGCGTCTCTGTGCCATACTCCCAGGATACCTGCAGACACTTCTGCAGAAGCTAACATGTGTGCTTACTTGGTGTGCGTTTATGCTTCCTGGTTGCTCACGTCACCCCGCTCATGATGTCTTGCTTTGCTGTTGGACTGATTTCACACATGCTCCAGATTGTGGTCTCGCCAGGGCGTTCCCAAAGCGTTCGATGCAACATCTCAGTCCATTCAGGAAACCATGGTTACCTATGTAGCCTCGAGACATTTTACAGAAATAATTACACAGTCCTTAAGGGGGCATTTTCCCTTACTCTACCCTACTGTATATTTATCACTGGCACTTTGTTATTTTGTTTTTAAACATTATGCAAGTTAAGTTGTAATACATTTCTAGAGCACTTGAAAGTAAAACTGCATCGTCGCCAGCTGTCTCCTATCACAGGTCCGTCATTTGAAAGTCATCTAGAGGATAATTAGAGTGGTCATCATTAGCACAGAAATCACGCAGTAAAAATAAAAAGGTAAAAATCTCCTAATTGCACATCACAATGAGGTGCAGAGACATACAGTAATTTTCTGCAATCTCCTTGATCGCATAATCAGTCCAATTGCCACAATCAAAATGAATCCAACCGTTATAATTATGTTTTTTTTTTTTTGTAAAGATATTGTTCAGAATTTCAGTGCTAATAGCACATCTCACCTCTGAAATTATTAAGTAAAAGAGGGCAGACAAAGAGGAGTGAAAGGGAGACACAAAGATCTGGGTGGGTCTATACAGATGACCTGCCACCTCTGCTCTGGGTAAAATCCCTTGATTCACTCACTGAAACACAACTTTGTGCTTCTAATTCCACAATTCAGCAGAGCAGAGATAAGAAAGAATTAGATGACTGGCAAATCAGCTTGATTATGTTTGCTGGTAATTTGTGCCTTTACTAATGCTGGCCAGTAACCAGGGAGACAAGCTAGCGAATCATCTATTTCCTCTTATGTTGGAATGAGTATTTTAATTAAATTGAAAGAGAAAAAAAGAAACATAATTTAGTTGTTTTTCAGTGCACTGGCTTAAGAAATTACAATAAATAAAAAATAAAAAATAAATGAAGAAAGAGGTCCCCAGCTGAATTTTAATCACGGTTGCATTTTAATCATTTCTGTTATAAATTTGAGATCACAATATCCAAGGGTTGTAACAAAGTTCTCTGGAGAGAGAATTAAGTTATCTCTATTTTAGACATAGATTATAAGTACTGTATATGTGTGCATGTCTCTCTATCTCTCTCTTTCTCTTTCTCTCTCTCTCTCTCTCTCTCCATTTTCTATATGATTGTTCAAATAAAACAGGCTTGACACGAAAACTTCTTAGAGACAATAACCCCCCTCCCCACCGCTATTGCTGCTTCCTCAGTGAAGAGTAAAATAAATCAATAACTTCTTTTCTCTACTTTTCTCCCTCAGGAAACAAGGTCGTGAGTGAGCGATTAAGGAGGTTTAAGGTTCCACAATAAGCGGAGAGAGGGAGCGCAGACACACAGCTGGTCCACTAAAGACAGACATCTGTCTCTCAGTGACAAAAGGAGAGATGGCTACCACTGGAAAGAGACCGATCAATCTGGATCAATGTTTGATTGACTAAGAAATTATTTTCCCAATATTTAACAGTGGGCATGTTTTATAGATCATGGGTCCCTTAGGATGGATTAGTTTAACCTTAAAGATATAGTTTAGCCAAAATAAAATATTCCATCATCATTCACGGACATTCCAAATGTGTATGGCTTGCTTTCTTCTGTGTAACACAAAAGAAGATATCCTTAAAGGATGACAAAAAATAAAATAAAATAAAATAAAATTTTAAATAAATAAAATAAAAATCTGTTCCACAGAAGAAAGACCCTCATACAAGTTTGTAATGGAAGAATTTTCATTTTGGGCTGAACTATCCCTTTAAGTAGAGGAGTTTTAGTAGACTATGCTCTCATTCATTTAAGCAAAGGCTTAATTTAAAGTTTTGCTCTATTTTTAAGTTTTAATACTAGGTTAACTTTTTTACTGTGTCTACAGAGTGTTGCAGAGGAGTTTCACAGGCTCTGAATAAAGTGTGTGAAAGAGTTAAACAAAATGATACCTAAGTGGAGGAGGAGAGTTATTATAGCAATTACTGTAGCTTCAAGTTTTTTCTCGCTCTTCTTCTCTCTCTGCATTTCAGGTTCAGTTTATGTGTGACAACTTGTTTTATTTTAGAATAAAGCTGCATTTGTATTGCTAACAGTTTTATTTGAACATTAGGGGGGTACATACACCCCCTTGCAAATGCAAAAGTATCTAGACAATGAAGAGTATAAATAAACAGTATAAATATAAATACAGAAATTACCTACATTGAAACTAGATTATATCTAAATAATTATAAAATACATATTATAAAATAAATAATTATTAAGTTTAGTGATTTACTAAATAACAACAAAAACAAAAAATACTAAAAATAATCAAATAATTTGTAAAATAAGATGAGACAACTCACCAATGAAAAGAAAACCCACTAATCACAAAAATGCCAGATTCATCGTTTACCGTAAGATTACTCTGCCTATTTAACATTTAAAAGTAGCTCATTTCAAAGCTTATCGTTCAGTGTTTCCCAGTGTTATCCAGTGTTTTGCTAAACTCCACCAACAAGCTGATAAGTATGGAGATGACAACAGATTATCTAATAGTGTAATGAGCTTCTGTTTTAGTGTCCAGGGCCCTGTTTCCTGATAACAATGGATCTAAGCTCTTAAGTGAGCTTTCTATGTGCAAGGTTACTTCTGCATTCCCCCCGAAAATGCTTGAGAATGTGGTTAAGAGTCGCTGTGTGTTCAAAACATGTTGAAATGCTTGTCATTGTAATTGTTAATTGGGCGTGCAATTTTGCTTAATTTTGGAAATACTTTTATGAAAAAGAATTGACCTTGCTTGGAAAAAGTCTACGTTTATTTTTCAAAATATTCAACCTCACTATCTATATATTTACATATATGCCCAATTGTTGGTTCCTTCATTTGCTGTGAGTTTGCAAATTCTCCAGGGTCAGAGAATAGAGCAGTTACCCGCTGAGGCCCTGGGACTGATTCTGCAAGTGACAAGAATATTGAGTATAACGATGTTCATGGTGTTGCAATGGATTGCAGAGTGCACAACAGGGAGGCGGAAGCTCTGCTTCAATCAAGCGGTGATCTGCTCCCCAAATTGATAACGGGTGTCAGGCGTACAGTACCATGGTGCAGGTAAGGTTGTAGGGGAAGGAAGACAGTGTGGGAAGATGTCTTGATACACAGTATATGGGAATATTTCATGCACAGCAGCAAGTCTGATACAACCCGAATTCCGGAAAAGTTGGGACGTTTTTTAAATTTTCATAAAATGAAAACTAAAAGACTTTCAAATCACATGAGCCAATATTTTATTCACAATAGAACATAGATAACATAGCAAATGTTTAAACTGAGAAAGTTTACAATTTTATGCACAAAATTAGCTCATTTCAATTTTGATTTCTGCTACAGGTCTCAAAATAGTTGGGACGGGGCATGTTTACCATGGTGTAGCATCTCCTTTTCTTTTCAAAACAGTTTGAAGACGTCTGGGCATTGAGGCTATGAGTTGCTGGAGTTTTGCTGTTGGAATTTGGTCCCATTCTTGCCTTATATAGATTTCCAGCTGCTGAAGAGTTCGTGGTCGTCTTTGACGTATTTTTCGTTTAATGATGCGCCAAATGTTCTCTATAGGTGAAAGATCTGGACTGCAGGCAGGCCAGGTTAGCACCCGGACCCTCTACGACGAAGCCTTGCTGTTGTTATAGCTGCAGTATGTGGTTTTGCATTGTCCTGCTGAAATAAACAAGGCCTTCCCTGAAATAGACGTTGTTTGGAGGGAAGCATATGTTGCTCTAAAACCTTTATATACCTTTCAGCATTCACAGAGCCTTCCAAAACATGCAAGCTGCTCATACCGTATGCACTTATGCACCCCCATACCATCAGAGATGCTGGCTTTTGAACTGAACGCTGATAACATGCTGGAAGGTCTCCCTCCTCTTTAGCCCGGAGGACACGGCGTCCGTGATTTCCAACAAGAATGTCAAATTTGGACTCGTCTGACCATAAAACACTATTCCACTTTGAAATAGTCCATTTTAAATGAGCCTTGGCCCACAGGACACGACGGCGCTTCTGGACCATGTTCACATATGGCTTCCTTTTTGCATGATAGAGCTTTAGTTGGCATCTGCTGATGGCACGGCGGATTGTGTTTACCGACAGTGGTTTCTGAAAGTATTCCTGGGCCCATTTAGTAATGTCATTGACACAATCATGCCGATGAGTGATGCAGTGTCGTCTGAGAGCCCGAAGACCACGGGCATCCAATAAAGGTCTCCGGCCTTGTCCCTTACGCACAGAGATTTCTCCAGTTTCTCTGAATCTTTTGATGATGTTATGCACTGTAGATGATGAGATTTGCAAAGCCTTTGCAATTTGACGTTGAGGAACATTGTTTTTAAAGTTTTCCACATTTTTTTTACGCAGTCTTTCACAGATTGGAGAGCCTCTGCCCATCTTTACTTCTGAGAGACTCTGCTTCTCTAAGACAAAGCTTTTATAGCTAATCATGTTACAGACCTGATATCAATTAACTTAATTAATCACTAGATGTTCTCCCAGCTGAATCTTTTCAAAACTGCTTGCTTTTTTAGCCATTTGTTGCCCCCGTGCCAACTTTTTTGAGACCTGTAGCAGGCATTAAATTTTAAATGAGCAAATTAAGTGGATAAAAGTGTAAAATTTCTCAGTTTAAACATTTGCTACGTTATCTATGTTCTATTGTGAATAAAATATTGGCTCATGTGATTTGAAATTCCTTTAGTTTTCATTTTATTAAAATTTAAAAAACGTCCCAACTTTTCCGGAATTCAGGTTGTAAATATGTTTATTAGCCTGGTAAGCACATTAAACCATTTTACCCCTAAATATAATATTTTCCTTTTAAATGTAATTCATACAGTTGTCTAAAACTGCTACTTTATACACTACCATTCAAATGGGTCAGTATGATTTTTTATTTATTTTTTAAAATAAATTGTTAATTATATTTATTAAATAAATTGGCAGATTCCTGCTTCATTACACTTTCATATGTATGATAATTTCATATGTATAATAATCATAATTTTCAAGTACTATTTAAGCTGTGATGACTTTGGTGCCTATTATACTTATATGATAGAAATTATTATTTCTATAATCTATTCTAACAATGCTTTAGAGATTCCACTTTATAAAGCTACAGTTTTGGCCTACAGATTCATTATAACCCATTACAGAATGGCTGTATAGTAATACATTCACATTTCACTACAGCAGACAAATGACATGACATCGACAAGCAGGCGCTAATTGCCTTAAAAAATCTAGAATAATTGGTGGATTCCGCTACATTTAAGCGTTTTCTTTGTACTGTAGCTTGCAAAAGCACAGCTAGGGAACAGATGAGCGCTCAGTGTGGAGCCGAATCCATCGCTGCTAAAAATCACTCAAATGGTATTCGGGAAGTGAAAACACACACGCATTCACATGCTCATTTCCTCTGTCGCTGTGTTTACAAGCCTTAATAGCAGTGAGCGTGTGAACACACCACAACGAGGACTTTACAGCCTGATAAAACGTGTTGCTTTGGCAGCGAGGAGGCTTTTTGGACCTTTTTGAGTCTCATTACCAAGTACAAACCCCAAAGTAGCCATGATCCTTGGAAGACCACAACCAGAACAGACTTATCCGAGGTAATTAGCGCACTGGGTAAACACTCAGGGGGAATTACTCTGTCTAGCACTCTCAGTATAGCAAGATGCAGCTTTGGAATGAACTCCAGGCCTTCTAAACAGCAAGGATTTATCCATACTTGTACAGATTTGGTTCAGTTGCCTTGAAGCATTTGACGAGAATGGTCTGAGAATCTGTAATTATAAGAAAAGATTGGTTCAGGCCGACTTTAACATAGCTTGTGGGCATTAATTGAAGATTAACACGCTCTGCTCTGAGGTTGTGCAGAGTTGAAGTCAAAACAAAGCGGGAAAGGTTGCACTGAGTAGAAGTGAGGAAATAAAGCTTTTTTTCATAGAAAATACACGTTGTGTGTAGAAAAAGCAATCGTCGAGTTTCAGTGCTGCCAAACCACAGTAGGTCTCATTAGTTTTTCTTAGTATAAGCGCTTCCCTCCACGTTACACCCCTCTATGACAACACCATTACAGCAGTGCCGGTGATAGCAGGAGACACCTCAAACACTTGCTTTCCACCCCCTCCCTGACAACTTTCCCCAGGCTGTCATTCAGGAGTAAGACAAAAGGAAGGAAGGCTTTAAAGAACGAAAGCAAGAGCTCCGCTTCTGTCGTTCTCCCCTCAGGCGGTGAGGGTGTAATTCAGTGTGAGGCGATGACACAGCCTCCCTGTGAGACCTGGCTCTGTCAGCATTAAGGGCTTCTCTGCAATATTCAGAGCAGCATGCAACAGAGAAAGCTCTGCATTTCCACACAGCGCAACTTAATTTAATACACGACTCAAAGCAGCTCTGTACTTCATGCAGTATGGCTCAACATGTGGTATAGCTCTGTAGAACAGAACCACAAGACTCTCAAATTGAGGGAAAAATGCTGTGGGACTGAGAGTATAGATTTTATTAGAAGAAGATGATGCTTTTGTTTCACTAGTTTTGAGATTTAATGCATTTTGTATTTTGGTTATCGGTTTTAATTTAGTTCACAGATGTAAGCCAGAAGTCAACATTAAAGTTTAGGAAGTTGTCTTTGAAAAACTGTAATGACGACCAGTAATCTGAAATTTGAGAGAGATTATTAAATCTATGAAATCAGACCTACAGCATTCATTGAATATCTAAAGTAATTTTATCATATGTGATTGTTTTTTTGTTTGTTTGTTTGTTTGTTTGTTTTTTTCTCGATTTTGTCTTTTTAGTTTTTTGTTTATTTTAGACAAAGTCCTTTCAGGCAAGTCGTGCCACTCGGCCGCCATCTTGGCAACGCCTCCGGGCAGCTATTTCAGAATAACAAGACCAGCTCCTATCTAAATGAATGGGCAGAGAGTCAGAACTGCACTTCCACTGGTCACCGGGACATAAAAACTACATGTATAGAAACAGCAGTGAAATATGATAAAAATCGCTGGAAAATTTTGATGACTTTTCCCCAAAATAAGGTTTAAAACGTCTTTTTCCAAACAGGTTATACCTTTACTATGCATGCGCAAGAGTTCCTCAACTGTGCGCATACGTGGAACCAGACTATAGGCTTAAATGTTTCCCGGCTTGACTGTTAAAAGCAGATGATTGGCTTTCCAGCGGGAGGCGCGGGACATGTGCACCCAACCACCATCTTTGCCGTTACGGGTTTTTCTTATATAGTTGTATTGAGGATTGAGGAAGTGCCATGTCTCTTATAAACTGTCTCTGTTTTAGTTCTTGTTTTAACTGTTATCTTTGAGACAGTTTACATTAAAAATCATAAGATTTGGTAAGATTATAGCATTTCGAATTTCATGTGAAATGAATGATGGACAAAAAGGTGTCAATAATTCAGCTGGCAAAACACTGAAAGTATGTATTTTCACAGATTTCATTTTCACGGAATAAAAACTGCTCTTAAACATTTGTTGTGGAAAATAAGAAATTCTGATCTTCCAGGAAATTCTGACTATTCAACATTCAGTGGACTGTATTTCTTTTCACTGTAACATTTAATTAAATATGACATCTGCTCTAACTAAGCAACAATCTTATACAGCTTATACACCACTCAATACAGCTGAACCAGATATCAATGACAAATGACTACATCTCACTGGATTTCGCTTTTTTGTGTGACACTTTTAGTTCCTGCATATCTGCAGTCTTCAACAAATGGTTGGGGCCACCAGATATAGATTTAGTCAGAGACCGATGGAGTGTGTTTGTTGGTGCATATAGTGGAGGCTAAATAAGGACGGCTCTAGGGACAGGACAGATGGCTATACTAACTCCCATGATGAAATGGGGTATTGAATGCCTTCCTCCCGTGTATACGCTCTTGTGACCCGCTTGCATGCACTCACATCTGACAAACACAAAAATCCTGTAGAGAACTGCTTTGGTAGAATCAGTTTACTTAAATTATTAAAGCTATAAAAAGAAATACTCAAACTCTCAGCAACTCTTCAACGAGAGCGAGAAAGAGCTGAACATGACGTCAAATCACTGATTTGTGAATATCACTATCACACTTCCTCTTTTATCAGTATTAGTTACTAACATATTTTTAATCAGTTTCAAAGCAGGAATGCTGAAATTGTGTTAAACTTGATTAAATGTGTTTGAAATGGTGAGAACATGCCACACGCGCACATGCTCACAGTCTTACACTTGAAGCGATTTGTGATTTAAAAAATTTACTTAGATGTTATTAATAATTCCAATTGAACCCAAATATCAGAGTGGACATTTTACTCTGGGTTTTACTCTTGCATGTATTATTCAAAAACTATGAGGGCATGAATGTCATGATTCTTCTTCCCATTTAGGTAAATGTAACTCAGGTTAAAAGTATTTGCCATTAAAGCATAATGACGCTGGTATGCTCTCCAAATTCAACTCCACAGAGATCTGAACCAATAAAGCCATACACTGGTCTGCCAGTTACAGATTGGTATTCAAGGTGGTTCCTCAAACTCACTGTGTTATAATTACAACCTGGACATTTGCACACACCCACATAGATAATATAGTCATCGGGATACTTCATCAAAATGAGCCTGTCCTGGCCACTGATAGATGCATTCTTTAATTATACTTCTACCATCTCAAGTGATCCCACAGTGTGTGACGACATGCAGTGTGCATTAGTGAAACCTAATAGACATGCCTAATAGACCACTCTCTGTCGCACAGTAGAGAAATTACCGTACAGACAGGAGGAGAAGCTCGCAGGCAATCGGGGAGACGTCAAGAGAGAAGCCCATAGATACAAGCCCTGGCGTTACATTTTAAAATACTATACAAAATAATTAATCAGAATACTTACTCCTGCTCACTCATGCCAAAGAACTCCCCGCTCAAGCTTGCCGTCTCTGCAAGATTAACGATGGCAGTTTGCACGCACAGCTACTAGAAGATTAACATCTGTCAGACAGGTTGCTGACGTCATCAAGCTTAGTTTGAGTATGCGCGTCAGAAATGGAAGTGCTAAAAATCGCTAAAAATGGCCTTCACTTGTCTCAATTGAGTTCCAATGGGGTCGCTGTGTCCATTTCTTTTACTGTCTATGAGTTGTAATGGAGGAGTAAGCATGCCTTACAAATCCAAACAATCAATAGTCCTGTTTGGGAAACTGAGAGTTTTATTCTCAATAGGAAAAGGACTTCACATTTTGTGGGATTTGGTTTTCTGTCACACATGCCTGTTTGGACCAGAAATTATATGAAGTGAGTTTAAGAGAAGCTGAATAATACCATATATGTGGTTATGAATCAACACTAAGGTTGGCACTGGGAAGATTTGGGATTTGTATTCTTGGACCTGAGCTTTCATGGACATTGATTTCTATATTGGGGTCAAAGGAATTTTTGACGTCATAATCCTGGTCATCGTCATCTTCGTCGTTCACCAATCAAAAACAGATAAGACTTTCATTTATATTTTGCTGGTTCTTGGGTGAAAGAAAACATATAAGATATTTTGTGTGTCTATGAAAGGGTTTTAAAAAATAAAAAGATTAAATAAATGAAAATTACTTATTTATTGTTGTCTGCATGTTAAGATTGGAAATAAACATTTCCAGTGTGTACATTAAAACAAAATTTAGTTAGTGAGTCCCACCCTATAAAAAGAAAAAAAAATCAGATTTGTAACTTCCTTTGTGAGGTTAAGGAAGCTGTTATAAGGCAAAAGGAGGTCCAATCCGGTACTAGCAAGATGTATGGATGTATGTATGTATGTATCTATCTATGTATGTATCTATCTATGTATCTATCTATGTATCTATCTATCTATCTATCTATCTATCTATCTATCTATCTATCTATCTATCTGGTCGACGCTACAGAGCTCTGAGCACCAGAACGATCAGACACTTTTTTGCACATATTATACCTGTACATACAAAACTGCCTATTGTAAAATACCTGCACATACAATTGTCAGTTTGTATATTGTTATTCCTTACCTAATTATTTGTATTTTCTTTATTATTTTCTTATGTGTTTTTGTTCTGTTACTGTCATTCTCCACTGTGTAGCTTTTTTTTGTGACAGAAGCTACACAGTGCAGAATGACAGTAACGTGTGTGTGTGTGTGTGTGTGTGTGTGTGTGTGTGTGTGTGTGTGTGTGTGTGTGTGTGTGTATTAATCATCATGATAATTATACAAATTAATGTGAGGTAGTCCCAGAAAGTTTTAATCACTATGATTTCCAGAGGACTGACAGCATAAAACTTCTCTCATTAGTGAACGTACTATATTCAAATTTAACATTTCTTTCCATCCAAAATGCATCTCTGAAAAGGGCAAAAAGATGAATTTGTAGTTTTTCTACATATGGAGTTTTTATTTTAAATATAAGCATATTTTACTTCCTTTTCTTCAAGCCTAGGGGACAACTTAAATACAAAAGTGTCACATCTTGCCCCACTAATAAGTCTTACAGTGTTCTGAGATTAAAACAAGAAATAAAGAAGTCGTTAGAAAGAACATATAGAGATAAGGGTGAATTATTCTCATTATGCAGATTTGATGATCGCAACTCATCATGCTATCTGAGAATCATACTAATTATCCTTCAGCTGTCTCCCTCTCTCTCTTCCTTTTTGTATCTCTCTATCTATCAGATACTGTCACAGTTTATTGCTTCTATGTAGGAAACAAGTTCAGGCTCATCAGCAGTACACCCCATCATGAAGCGCAACATTACATTTCTAACTAATGCTTACACACACAATCAGAGGGGCGCCTGCTTTACAACCGGCTTTCACACACTGACACACTACAATCTGACAGCAAAGCAGACGGTCTGCTCAGCAGGATATCCTGAAACACAGTCCTCGAGATAGAAGATGACTGTACGCTACCATGCGCACACATCCATTAATACATACAGAACACAGACACAGAAAACATAAACCCCAAAGTTTTACAACTCTAGCTGAACTATAAGATAAGGTTTAAAAAAAAGTCAAAGGGCAGAATCAAATCCTGATGGTGTACTGGTGCTGTCTAAACTTTAACACAACTCCCCATATGGGTCAAAACAAACTTTCCAAAAAGTTCACTGTAAGTAGTTATGCTTGCATTCAACCAAACTGAAGGGTTAATTGGACTGAAAAGTCCAAGTAAATGTTTCACTCGACCCGACTTAATTTAAATCATGAAGGAACTTTCAACTGGATTAAAGGAAGTGGCGTGGACCTGAAATAACTTGATCAATTTAAAAATTGCACCCAAATAATGATCCATGTGATGGATTAGTTGTACTTGAATTCTAAAATCAGACTGGATTCATTCTTCGGATTGGATTCAAAATGATTGTATTCATGTAAATGCTTGAATCTAACCATTTCCTCAATTACATAAAAAAATGCCAGTGTTATGGTGTGCATGCTTGCCTGCTTTTTATGTCTCATGTGCGTGTATGTTTATTTTATTTTTCAAAAAGGGCTGCTCGTCCCAAAAACATTTAAGAATAAGTAGATCCTACAAATCACTGGCATTAATGATCTCTATAACCTATTTAGGCCTACATTTTTTTTGAGAGATGCAGTTCAATAATCTGAAATTGGAGTGCTATCATCTGGATTGATGAAAATTAATGCATGTAAACATGCACTCACTCAGGGCCAGTAGTCAGTAGTCACTTGGAAATGTTTTAGGCAGTGTATTGAAATGGTTTTGACAATTCCCTGAGCAAAATTCTCATTACTGAACTAGGGAGTGGATTGAGATGCTACCATACATTTATCTTCTAAAATGCCTTTTAATTGCCTCTTTGAGTTCCTCTTCAGGAACTTGAGCTGAGTTGGAGCACGCTTTGGGAACAGCCTTCTAAAGCACTTAGTACGGTCATCCCCTGCCGGTCCGCCACTTCAGGGCACCAAGCTAGCTGCTCTAGGCGCACCAGAGTCCAGTCTCGCGAGATTGGTTCCCTGAAGGTCTACTTGGTGCCCATTGCAGCCTACCACGCCCCTCTCAGTGGCCAGTCAGTGGGCAGACACCCTCTGGTTATGTGTTTCCTCCATGGTGCGCTGAGGCCTTCGGCCAGAAGGAGCTTATGCTAAGCAGTCGATCAGGATGCTATCATAAAGGCTACAGTCCTCTGATCTCCCCTCTCTTGGGGGTCAAGACTCACTCCTTCTGAAGTTCGGCCATTGGGAGGGATGTCCCAGATTACTTGTCAGGCTCCTGCTCTCGCTTCACCTGTGCTCTTCCACAATAGGCAGAAATTTGAAAATCTGGCAGCATAGGCATAGTCGTTCCCAAAGCGTCTTCCAATGCAGCTCGAGTTCCTAAGGAGGAACATCTCAGGTTACGCATGTAACCAAGGTTCCTCGAGGTAACAATATACTGCGTCTCGGGGGCATACTTCCCACATCCCTGCCGGAGCTTGCTTCATTCCTGGAGACTAAATGCAGGCTCAAATGCACGTGCTTTTATGCTTCCTGGTCTCTGACGTCACCTGCCTATGACGTCTCACCTATCCATTGGACTGATTACACACGTGGTTCAGAGCTGGTCACGCTGAAGGGCGTTCCCAAAACGTCCTCTGATGCAGTATCTTGTTCCATCGAGGAACTATGGTTACATGCGTAACCTGAGACATTTTCTTGAGTCCTTCTCTGCTTTCTCCCCTACAATCTGTCCATCAGTGGAGAGGAAGGACTTACCTGAGATGAGGGCCATGTTAGGGTGTGTTGTAAGTCTGAGCCCTGAGCAGAGCTCAGCAGATGGTACAGTCAGGACTGTCTCTGCTTCTCCCCTGATGCCCAATCACTTCAAGCCATATCTCTCAACAGTGTTCACTCAGAAACCAGCCTGGCAGACAGCATTAGCATGACAAGATCATTACAACCTGGATGCATCTGCACACTTTCTTCCAAGGACTTGTTATTTCTTGCACACACATCCCTGACCTTGCGCTTTCCATTGTACCTAATTTTCCTGCGTCCTACTTTTTCTTAAGGTCAGTGTTTTAACTCTTTACACAATTATGGGTGCTCCTTATTTATTTAAAGTAAGAGTAGGGTTAAAAATAGACTATCAGGGACCTTGAGAAAGCTCTTGTTCTAGTGCTGAAAAAGATTTTTCTTTTTCTGAAAGGAATGCACTTGACCAATTAAAAATGTTAAGCAAATGTTTAAAAATCTGTACAGTACTGAAATCTATTTACATTTATGCTTAAGCAGACACTTCTATCCAACATGTCTTAAAAACATTTGCAATTTGTAAAAGCCAAATAGTGTACTATGCATTATGTACTATGTAACCCGGTATATTATGAAACTAAATTAGCCTGCTTTGATTTTATAATGTCAAACAATTTAATAGGGTTATGGAGGCATTTTGATTTGAAAGAAATCTAAGTTAAGGGTTTTTATTAAAGTTTAAAGGGATTTGTGGCAATGCAGTCTCAATTTTTCAGAAGCAACATATAAGAGGCATCAGAGACACTCCATTTTGGAGTGCTTTGACATTTCCTTTGAAGTAGCGCCATGGGGAAGCCCACTCATAATTATGTAATTCCTTTAAAGTTTTATTTAAGGCAGTGAGCCATTCCATTATTGAAGTTCTGTAATTACTCGATATGCAGCAAAACATTCACAAAGAAACTGGTCATGCTACAGCTTTTTGTGAAATTACAGATTTGTCAATTTCTTTTAACAAGACTATATTCACAGCATCTTTTGCTGTGGTTAGTTTTCTATTTACATGCTTTCTTTCATTAAAGGTCGACATTTAGTTACACCTAAGAGCAAAACCTAATGCTAAACCCCATTGACGAGTTAATGGAAATGGTTGTCACAGAGGTTCATACATCAGTCACCTTTAAAAATGTGGACAGGTCGGCTTATCTCATCTCCATAGTCATTTCAACTTTCGAAGTTTGCTGATATTGAGGTGTAAGTTGCAGTCCTTTGATTTCACCACTACTACACGTTTCACGTGCAACACAGATTGCATTTGTGAATAAATTCGCAGGGAATTTAGAAGCGGGAGCACCAAAGAAATGTTTGCTTTTTTACAAAATTCCCATTCCTTCATCAGGGCTTTGGATCTCAGTTAAAAGAGTTTGCTTTATTATTTGTTTCAAATTGCAAGAACATGTTCAGATGTCTGTGAGAGCTATCACTTCTGTATCCTCCTTAAGACTGGTAAAGCAAGAAAAGATAAGAGAAATAGAGAGACAGAGATGGCATAAAGGCAAATACACACCTATTTATTTGCTCAATTTCATCAAAGAAGGAAAATGGGAAGTGTGAGAGATGTTGACTAACTTTAAATCTGCTCAAACCTATTTTTTTTTTTTTGGCAGACTGTCAGAAAAGCACAGTTAATTTTAAGGACAGAAGTTGATGAGCATAAAAACCTGTGCTCGGTTATTTTACAACAGGAATTTCAAATGTAATTTCAGAAAGAACATTTCATATTTAAAACCAAATTTCTGCTTTGTCACAGCCATATAATACAAAATCAAACATGTAAACTTGTTGCAAAACATTTAAAAACCTGTTATAATATATATATATATATATATTTTTATCCTAAGCAAATAAATAACCATAGTACATAATTACACTAGCAGGTGCATGTAAAGGTTTAAAATGGTGTTTTTACACATTTTGTATCTGCTGAATTGGGTCAATAGGCCTTTAAATGTATTTTCTTTTTTTTTCTTTTTTTTCTGTAAATGTAATAATAATAATAATAATAATAATAATCATTCATTACATTTATATAGCGCTTTTCTAGGCACTCAAAAATGTTTTTTTCCTAGTGTGACTAGAAATATTCACTGTGTCTCAATGTGCATACTATCTAACCTATTTGCACTAAATACTATTGAAAATTACTAATATCACATAGACTCTTCATATTTTCATATGGTCATATTTTTTAATGAATGCAACTTTATTGGGACAAAAACCTACACCTATACTGCTAACCATCTAATAACACTGTATTAATGAGACGTATTATTTACAATTTACAAATATTTCCTTTATTTTTTTTTTAAATAAATGCCTTTCTGATCTGACATGTGATGGGAAAAGGAGTTGCCTACAACAAGTTTGGTAAAGGCATACTACCATAAAGTTGTATTCCGAACACAGCTTCTGTACTGATTTCAGTGTACTTGAGTTATATTTAGCAGATTCTGGTAAATATAGTAGGTCATCCGGTTATATGATGCATAAAGAGAGTGTGCACACTATGCACAGCATGCATATTGGATACTGCAGATACTGCGTCCATGTGAGAAGCATTTACCGTCCAAATCGGGCATAATAACTAGCCTAACCTATGTATGAAAGCCTATTTCCCCACATAAAAAATGCTAATTACTTTTGTATTTCTTTGTCATTGTGATTTTAATGTCATAATTATGACTTACTAAAGCATGTGGCAGAAATGTGCTTCCATATTTGAAGTAGGCCTGTAAACTGGTTCTTTTTAGTGAATCACAGTGGGCTACCAGCTTACTTAGAATCACAAACAAATACAACTCACATATACTTGTACCAATGTAGTCTGACTTATGAAAAAATTAATGCATTTGCCTCATTCATGACTCATACGATCTGCTTAATTTAACATTAAATACAAAAAGACTCACAAACTCTGGTTTGAATCAGTCTGGAAAATTCTTCACTGAATAAACTCGCTGGGAATGACTTGGTGCTCTTGACTGTTTTCAGTTGGAAAGCAGTGATGAATATAAGGTAATCAGATTATTATAAGCATGTCAAAAAATATTTAATTGGTTAGTAGTGGATCTAGCTACATGTTAACATTTCACCAACACTGCAAACAATACATTGACAAGTGATTCTGTTGGATAGGTGTACTTTATGTGTCCCATACTAGCATACAGGAGAAATTATACCATTCAAACAAAGCATATGCAAGAAAAACAAACTGTAGCGACTGTCATTATGGATTGCGAGTCATCTAATGCATCAGTTTGTCTGTGTTTGTATAGCATTTAATGTTATTCCATCAGCCCGTAAACTCTTTCCTATCTTTCTCCATCTCTCATTCCCTCCTCCTCACATGAAAACATCCCTGACTCCTCCATCGTAAGTTTTCTCCCATTTTTTAATCGATTGCTCTATCACAGAACAGCTGTTGTGTTGTGTGATCCATGAGCTCTTCTACACATTAGTTATGTCACACACAGACAGTATCTGGGTGTCCCTGAGAGCAAGACAGCCCAATCCATCGCTGCCGACTCAAATTCTCTCACTTCACGTATTCAGCAGAGCACATCACCGAGAGCTGAGCCTGGAATCGCAGATAAACCTTCCTCTGTTTGGATGCATTGTCTGTATTCCAGAAATGTCAGGTTGTTCTGTTGTGTCAATGCTGTGTACTGAATTAGTTGCTCTGTCTGTTTTGACTAGGAAGTGACTGCGAAGAAGAGACACATATTAAACCTCAGTTGTGTACTTCAGATTCTCTGAAAGCAAACCGAATGTTTTATATATATATATATATATATATATATATATATATATATATATATATATATATATATATATATATATATATATATATACTGATACATTTTTGACTTAAGAATGCAACATGTATTCCTGTCAATATACATTTCCTACTTATTTTGGAGTCGGTTCTGCTGTAGGCTTTCATACAGAGTGTGTTTCCTTTGCTTTTTTTACTCTTAATACCACTTCTTGAGGTAAACATGGGCATTTGAGTTGGCTGCCTTTTGAATCATGAATTCTTAAGTATGGAGATTTTCTTTTCAATTGCTCCTCTGTGCTTTTAAAGAAGTGCAGGCGTCCATCTTAATTCTCGCTCCCGGGGTACAGAGGTCTGGGGTTTTCTGTATTCTCCTGATGCCTAAGTCCTTACTTGGGGGCTCTAACTGCATTTCTGCTGCCCTACTTTGCAAAGCTGTACTAAATGAGTAATGATGCCCTCGTGTCCTGCAAGATTTCTGTTTAATTTAGGAAATCTTAAATTCATTTAGCACTGCATTGGGAGGAGGGAAAGAGAAAAGAAGGAGTATATAAGTGTTTGTGTGTGTGTGCTGAGCATGGTGAGCTTTTTCCAAGTCAAACGTTCCTCGGTGATAAGCACATGTTTAGCTGCAGGACTGTGAGGGGGCAGAGCAGCACTGGTGCAATCCTGATAGCGGAGACACACTCAGGGATGCAGCTGTTTCTCAAGAGTTTATGTGTGTTTGTAAGGTAAAGTGAGAGTGTGTGTTATATGAGAGGAATTGTCGTATACCAGCTTACCACTTTTGAAAATCATCTTCCAACTAGATTTAGATGTTCTACAGAAAATATATTTGGTGTTTATCAGTGCAGAGCTCACTGCCTTGATGCTAGACTGCTGTGATTGGTTGTCAGGGTGTTGCCAGGTGGTTGCTTACTGGTCCAAATCAAAATAGCCTGCCACCAGATCTTATTTATTTATTTATTTTCTGAAAATACAATACTGATACAGTTGTGCTATCTGTTTATTTCACTATTTATTTAAATAATTGTAATTTATTTTAATGTAATTTATCTATTAAATAGAAAAGTATTAACATATCAAAAAAAAATGATGGTCAAACAAATTAATTGACCTATTGCTCTTTGGGTCACGCAAGGTGAAGGTGCAGTGACTGCAGTCTTGTTTACCATTGTTTGGAGAATTTTTCATGGTTGAATCCACGTAAATGGAAATTTTGTGTGAGGGTGAAATATTTTCTTTCACAGATTTAAGTTGGTCACACAGATTCAATTGCATTGACCAACAGAATTTACTTGGTTTGAAAGTGACTTATCTGCTTCATTCATAACTTCATACAACACTATTCACAGTAGACAATTAACCTTTTTGGCTGTGAAATTTAGGCCAGGGGATTTTTATCTTTAGCATTTATTGGGGGAAAAAAGTCTGTATCATCTCTATTTTTTAACAAAACTGTATAAATTGAAATATAAAGCTAGAATGTCTTCATAAAGAGCAGTGCATCCACAGACAGTAAGTTCTGTGATGCAAGACTGTGAAAATTGTAGTTTTAATTTTTTTTTCCTTTGGGTTGACCCTCTAATGTAGGAAAATATTTAATGTGATCCATGCAAACACTCTTAAAAGTTCTCAAAGAAACATTGTGTTAAGTTGACCACATATTCCCATCCAGCCTGATTACCCATTGGCCACATGGCCCAAGTTCCACTTAATATGAAAGGCATTCGGTTTTGAAGTGCAGATGTGCGCCTGTAAGGATCATATCCTGATGTGTTTGGCATTTTGTTTGTGCACATTCTACATTCCTCCAGGGAAACTGCCCTGTGCTGCAGAAGGGCTGTGGAGAATGAAATACGGATGTTCTAGTCACACACATACAACCTTATATTTTTTACGCGCTTACTTGTCAAAGTTTCGCCGGTCCCAAATTCATCTCCCCTCTGCCTTGAGTGAATTCTTATCTCGGGAGACTTGGGTGACTCTCTTGGCACATTTTTTCCTCAGCTTCATGTTTCACAGTGACGGTTTGACAGCCGATTTCAAAGCCTGTAAATCCCCCAGAATGCCGTTTGCCTGGTGCTTTGAGTGGGCATGAAGCATCTGCACGCCGACAAACAGCCAAACAGACACTACAGCCTAGGGATGGAGAGATGGAAGGAAAGATGAGGCTAGAGAGGCTCTGTTGGCACTGGAGGGGATGAAGGGGTGATGGGGCAACGCATCACTCCCCCAACACTTCCTGACAGCTCACTTGCCGTAGGGACGTGGAACAAGGTTGGAGGGTGCCCCACTTTAACACCCCCACAGAGCCCTAACCCTGAGTGTACGGATGTAAACATGCACACACACACACACACACACACACTCACTGGGGAACACTCCTACTCATCTCCAGATCAGAAAAACAGTGAGAAGAAAGAACAAAATGAAAGAAGGGGAGAAGGGCTGGAAACGTTTGAAACATTTTCTGTCTCTTTGTCTGTATGTCAGAAAGTCTGTGTGATGGTTTGCCACTCTGATCTGAGAACAGTTACTGTTAAAGCAATTGTTCGCTTGAAAATGAAAATCTGTCATTATTTACTCATCCTCATGTCGCTCACCCAAACCTGTATGACCTTTTTTTCTAGCATGGAACCCAGAAGGTGAATTTTTGAAGAATATTCAGGTCACTCTTTTAAATATAATGAAAGTCAATGGGGATTGGGGGCTGCCAAACGCCAAAATGAAAAAACAATAAATAAAAATAAGGCATAAAAGTAGTCCATTTTGACAAGTGTGCTATATTCAGAGTCTATGTCACATGACATCTGTACTAGCGCTATTTGTTAATTAAAGGTCTGTTGAGAATAGTGTAGATGTATGAAGCACAGATCACACAGAAGACACTGTTCTATTGGTAAACGTTGAATCTGCACGAATTTCCAACTTGAACTCATTGTGAAATCTGCATGGGTTCCGAAATCTTTTCTCCAAATCACAAGGATTCCTATTGAAGTAGCTGGATTTCAGCCAAGAGAATGTGATGAAACGATGGTAACTGTAACCGTCACAAAAATATATATGAATGATTAATTCATGAATCTGATTGATCGGGTTCTCAAGTTCAAACAGCAGACACAATGATCTGCTTGCAGAAGTTAACAGCCACTGAAAGATAGCCACAGAAAGTTATGAGCTATGGCAAACTATTTTTAATTTACTTACTTTTACCAGTACGTTATTCAACATCTCTGTAAAGAAGAAAGTCAGTAAAATAGGTTCGTAATGATATGAAGGTGATTAAATGATGTCAGAATTTAAACTTTTTGGATGGTTTAAGGGAATCTTTTTGCTGTAGTTAACTGAAAAAAATGCAAAATGGTCCAGATTAACACAAAATGGCTAAAATTCCCATTTTATTTATTTCTAAGTGATTGTATCACTCAAGCATCACTAGATACTGCCCGCACACAAAAGAGGCACAGTACTGTGCATTTTAGTTAGAATGACTCTATTAATAATGTGACTTCAGGGGTCTTTCTTTTTCCAGAGAGTGCTGGTCATTTTTAAGGTCAGTGGTTCCTCAAAGGGATTCACAGGATAAATAAATAAACTGCTTTTTTGTTGTTGTTTTTTATTTTATTTTAGGTTTTATTTTTTAGGAAAGATTGTTTTTATCTAAAGCCCGGGACCTGGACAGAGGGTTTTCGATGTATGTGTGTTGTGGATGTGTGGCAAAGACAGTGACCTGAGGGCTGCACTCATCCGTCAGTCAGTGCCGTGTGAGTCACAGCCTTTATAATGATGTGGGAAGAAGGCCTTAAGAGCTGTGGAAATGTCGCGTTTTAATGGCTGAACTCTTTTTGGTTGATTTGGCCCTGGGTTCTCTGTACATGGGCATAATGATGTGAAATCCATTTAAGAGCTGAGAAAGAAGTGGCGCTCAAGAGGAAGTTCTGAGTGCCATGCCACACACACTTCCACACATAATCTCACACAACAAGACTTTAACACTCCCAAAGATAGTTTTCAGCCAAATATAGGCTTAACATGAGTCTACTGCTAGACAAATTGACCTGTATAGTCTACTTGATATTTAGATTTTACAAGATATCTTTTAGTAGCAGCCGTTAGAATGGTAATCCATGTTAATTTGATCATTCTGACTTCATGCTACTGTACTGTCTGGTCACTGTGGGTTATGTGAGGATACGTGTAGAATTTAAACCTTTTAGTCATGCTTGCTAAGCAGTGTGGTAGTCAGTTAAACTTTCTTTTTAAATTCACTAAGGAAATGTCACTGGAAGAAGTGGAAAATGCCGGTGAAACTTGAGCCTAAAAGCAACCAAATTCCTTAACCAATGGAATGATATAAACATCATTTGGTTTTGAGAGAATATGATGCCAGAATATCCTTTTAGGGTTGAACTGTTCAGGTTCAGGTGTTTTCCGTTTTCATATTTGAATTAACTATAAACAAAAAACCAAGACAATGTCATGTCATAGTTAACAAATTTACCTTAAATCTGCTCTGATAAACAAACTGTCATCTGCTGACAGTTTCATCTCCTAGGGACTAAGTTTGTAAGATAAATAAATTGACAAAATAAATTGGAAAAAAGCCACTTGGTATAAACAGTAGGCCTACTTTTAAGACATTTTTATAGGCTAGCTAGCTTCTAAATGTAGAAATCAAATCATGGTCTTGTCTAGTTTATTCATTTTCTAGGCTAAGATAATTTAAGAGTGGATAATTTGTTGTATTAGTGTTTGTAATGTCCACACTTCTTATGAAATTAATATAAAAACTAAAAAGTTTATTTCACTATATTAATAACTGTGTTCTTAATATAGTCTAGCCTCACAGTTAGCCTTTCCACCCATGGGGAATGGGCTACATTAGGGTGTAAAAGTTACTTTGTTCTTGATAATATTAAGGCAAATTACAGCATGCAACGAATTGCACATGCTAATTCAGGAAAAGCAATCAAACATATGAAAAATATGTCACAGCTTATTAGGTTTTGTACCCTGAAGGCTAACATGCCACAATATCTTTGCAGCAGATGGCATGGTACTTAAGGGTTTTATTAAAGTAAGGAAGAAGATAACTTATATGGGAAAAAAAATTCACAACAAACTCTGGGAGGAAATTGTAAGGGAATGTGTTTTTCAAACTGGGGAAACAAATTAACATTTCTAATTTTCATTTCTACCAAGTGGCCATCAAGGAGGTGGGCAGAATCCTGATTATTAATGAAGATTGTTAGAAAAAGTGTGCATCCTGTGTGTCATTTGTGTGTGGATTTCCATCAGGGTCCTGAACCCCATTGTTTTGGTTTGTTTTGGAGTAATGACCAGATCACTAGACATCATGAAAGTAATGGCTACCTGATATATTGATATATTTGAGTTTAGATTGAGTTTATTTTATTTATTTTTTTATTATGTGTAAAGAAAGGAGAGTGAAGCAAGGTGAAACATGGCTGTGTGTAGCATCATTTTTATTTTTTATTTTTTTTGGAAGCTGGAGGAAAGGGTTTTTGGAAGGTAGTTCTACACAAGAGATGATATGTATTTTGATAAATGTCTGAGATATGCTACAGTCACTTAATTTAAAGACCCTTGAACTGTAATATGCCACGTTCATTGGTGACCACCAAAATAACTAAAAACAAGGACCCTAAAGCCATGTTATTAGAATGAATACATTCTATCAATCAGTTAGAAATCACAAAAAAAAAAAAAAAAAAAACAGAAGACCCTTCTGATGTTTACTGGGAGCTTGTTAACCGTGCACTCATTAACTCTGGTTACATTTGAGCACAGTTGTAGATGTTTTGCTGTAAGGTTTTGTGATCAGAATGTCCAACTGATGTTCCAGCTGCTATCATCTGCAAAGTTTGTGAAGTGATTTTGTTTGTTGAATCTTAAGAAGAGAAGCTGGGCCCTGCAGTTAAACCTACCTTCTTTATCCCTAAGATCTGCACTCACACTCTGGGTAGAGTAGGATTTTGTTTAGTTTACCATAATCCAAGATTGGCTTCAAAGAGCCGTGGGGCCTTCAAACATGGAAAGAACTGTCCGATGCTCATACTGTCAGACAAATGAAGTTTTCAAATGACTTTGATTTTTCGGAAATAAAACTTGTGCCCCCACCACATACACCCACAACTTGCTCCTCTTGTTCTTTTTAAGCGTGCATCACATTTTCATGCACTCTCCTCAGTTTTAATTGGTGCCAGAAGAGAATCAAAGAGAACTGAGGGATTGCGGTACGTTGATCGGAGGACCCTAGAAACAATCCTTCCTGTGATCTGAACAATTGTAATTGTGTTGGACTTTTAGCTGGCAGTTTTCAAGAAACAGCTTCAGTTCAATTACTGCTGTCACAATGTCAAGCCTCATCCCTAGGTGTTTCCCTTGGCTCATGCTCTCTCTCTCTCTTTCTCTATTTCTTTGCCCCTCTCTCTCCGTTGCTTGCTTCATCTGTCTGTTTCTCTTTTCCTCCAACATTTGTTTCATCCTGTGTATTATTCCATATCCTGCGGCTGATGTTGTTTGAGGTGTGACTTCATTCACATCTATGCTGGCTTCTGCTCTCTTTGTCTTGCTATCCTTCTCATCAGAATGCTGATTATTAAAATATGAAGCTTTTTTTTTCTTATCTGCTCCTAAAAATGCAGCAAATAAAACAAAGAATTCCTTGTAGTGATTTTCAGTCACATCAGAGTTATTGAGAGGCTTTTTTATTATTCAGATGTTGCACTAAAATCAAAACACAGGCTCTTAAAGGGAAACTGCTGAGAGCAAGACTTATTTGTTAAGATCCACTGATGATTTTAGAGCTCTCCGAAAATATCCGTAATTAAACTGAATTCCAAATTAGCGCCCCAACCTCTCGCTGAAAGCTGGATAAATACATTTAATAGAAGAGAAATGTGGTTCTCACAAGCATGAGTGGTAATGACCTTGTCTAACTGTAGTGCAATTTAAAGAATGTTCTAGCTTGCAGCGTTATATAAAGTCATGGCTGTGAGACAGGAAGCCGCCACATTTGGCCATGCGAGCAGTGACCCCTCAAAAGTGACACATTCTGGGCATTCCGGTCCGCGTTGGATTCGCCCTCTCAACTTGTGAAGGTTATGACTAGATTCCAGGACTGCCTGTTACTGAGCAGCCCTTTTGGGAAGGTTAATTCTGTATCTGTGTCCCGAGTTTTTTCACCATCACAACATTTTTGAGTGCGAGTGTAAGGTCAGAAAGTCAAATGCAGACAGTGAACATTTTCTGATTACTGGCTTTCTAGTGCTTACACTTTTTTCCCCATGCAAGTACACTTTAGATGTCTGATTACACAGCATTATACAGTGGTAAGTTAATCATATGTGATTAGGAAATAAATCTACATATTATTTTAAGGCATTACTCTGTTTTACAAGTGAACTCATTGTCCAAAACCCTAGTTGCTGAGTCAATGTTTACATTATGTGAATAACACACCATGACACATCAGCAGAAGATTGTGTCCTGCGTCGTTGGGATGATGGAGGTTGGAGACAATATTTCACACATTTTCATTGGAACCACTTGCATTGTCACTTGTTAAATGTCCCAGATGTTTATAGTTTCTATCAACATCTGGATAATACTTTTAGACCACTGAACAGTTGGTTTCAGGTCTGTCGGAGTGACTGAGAAGAATGTTGGATTGCATGTGACAACAGCTTGGGGTTGGTAAGATACATCTTTTGAAAGAAAGGAATTTCAGCGAGGATGATTTAATTTTTGTTTATTCATCAAAGAATCCTAAAATTAATATTATCAAAATATTTTATACATAAATGTTTATTAGTACTGTCTGTCAAATGATTAATTGTGATTAATTGCTTCCAAAATATAGGTTTTGGTTTACATAAAATATAAACATAAAAATGTATTTAATATAGAAATCAAGGTTCTTGAATATATACATGCATGTGTGTACTATGTAATATACACATGTATACACATATTATATGAACAAAACTTTTATTTTGGTTGTGATTAATCACAATTAATCATTTGACAGCACTAATATTTATCCCAAAAATATTTTGGATACAACTATTCTCTACATTAATAATGTTTCTTATCAAATCGGTTAATCAAAAGTTATTGTAATGAATATTCACATTATTACTGTTTCACTTGTATTTTGATCAAATAATTGCAGTCTTAGTGAGCATACAAGACTTCCTTCATAAACATAAAAAAACATTCCCAAGCTTTTGTAACTAATTGTAGTGACGGTTCTGTGCTTTTCTAACAAGTACTGGTGTTTCCATTTTAATTTGTCTGCAGTTTTCAACTTAACTTTAGTGAATCAATTGACAAAGTTCATGAAAGTATAAGATTCACTGATAAAATGAGCGATTCATGGATTAATTTTGAACCCTGATTTTTTATTAAAGCAGTATATTTTATGAAATGTCTCAGTTATAGTTTTCTATTTATTGCTCCATTTTAATGAAGTCACTGTTTAGATGCTTTTTGTGCCTATGAAATGCTCTAATTGCAGAATTAAATAGTAATAATCTCATAGTTATTCATGTGGTTGAACTAATCGACTAGTCTTCACAGTCCATGTTTACAGGCTCATTGTGTGCCACAGCCATAGAGCTGCTTTCCAGTCCACCCTCAAGGATCATCCGCATGCTGCTCCTCTGAGTCTCATGATCATCATGGATGTGGCCATCGTAAATCCCAGATGAGCCTCAGACACACACACACACAAACCGGAGAAAGCGAAGAGAGCAGCACATAAATCTTTGACTTCTGTAGACGCACATCAGAATAGAAAGTGTGTAATGGCATTTAAGCAGTGACTCTCTTACTAGACAATACATTTCTCATGACATTTTTGTGTCATTAGAACCAATGTTTGTTTTTAAAGTGCGATTTGAGCAGCATTCGTCCAGCTATGTTTGTTTTTGTGGTCAAGCTCAGGTGGGCTGATCATTTGGAAACAGGTAACTAAAGCAGACACGGGGCAGTTGGGGGGCAGCAGAGCTGCACTAATACTTTTGGACAGCCGGGTGAAGGCCAGCCAGCCAGACTGCATCCCCAGGGTGGGCCAGTACAGAGAAAAGTGCAGGACAGGGACAGATAGAGGCACAGAACATTAAAAGTCAGACAGATAACATATTAATATTATTTTAATGATATTTTCATAAGCCTGGCTGTGTGGTGCTTCCCTAGTGACAGAGAAGCACAGCAGTGTGAGTGAGTGTTTGCTCCATGACAATAAGAATCTCTGCACTGATATATTTTCTCATTCTCCAGAGGTCATCCACAGAGTAATATCATTTCTGCATCTGACATTTAATCCATTCAAACAAATAACCTGAGTTGGAAAATCTATGCCTACACATCTTCATCTATATGTTCACACAAGCAAAAACACACACAGAGACACATTACAGATCACACACATCTAAAATGAGGCCTGGGGGACTTTAATGACCCCCGATAAACATAAACCTTGTTTATCATCTTCATCACATTCTGTCTGTGGAGAGAATGAATCTGTAAGCACACACATTCATTGTTTCACAAAAAAAATCTGTATGTATTCCAGTGATCTCATTAGAAGGTGTGTCTGTGCAGTGTTTTATTACACGCTGAGAGGAGTAGATGCCTGTGGTGTGTCATGTATGGAGTATTCAATTCATTACCTCTGTCATGAATATAAATCTGTCTGCATTTGTATAGGAGTCTTGGAGATGTCTATCAATAGGTATTTATTAGAATTGTCAGTCGATTCAAAATTTTTGTAGCACTTTACTGTAAGGTTTAGTTTTGTTCGTTTTCGTTTGTATCATTTATCCAGACCATTAGTTTCAAGTATGATGAACTTACTACAAAGATTTTTTTTCGTGTCTGTTAATTCTAGGTTAATGTTAATTCATAAATATAAAGTTTAAATAATTCATCAAGATTATTTAGATTTGTTTTAGCTTATATAGCTAAATGGTAAATTGTTATAGCACATACTAAAGGGATAGTTCACACAAAAATGAAAATTCTGAAATGAATTACCCTAATGTCGTTCCAAACCTGTAAGACCTTCATTCATCTTCAGAACACAATTTAAGATATTTTTGATGAAATCCAAGAGCTTTCTGACCCTGCATTGACTGCAACGTAAGCATTGTGGTACTGTAATGAAAGTGTGTCAAAGACGTGGACTATTTTGTCCTTACTGCCTTTCTGGTCCTTGAACATGGTAGTTGCATTGATGTCTATACAGGGTCAGAAAGCTCTCGGATTTCATCAAAAATATCTTAATTTGTCTTCCGAAGATGAATGAAGGTCTTATGGGTTTTGAACGACATGAAGGTGAGTAATTAATGACAGAATTTTCCTTTTTTGGGCAAACTATCCCTTTAACATTATAAAAAAATGCTGCAAAAGTTTAGGTTATTGTTAGTTCATGAAATACATTAGCTAGTGTTAATAAAATAAAACATAGTGTAAAGATCTAATTGAATGATGATTCCATGATCAGAAAATGATTTAATCAAATCAATCACAATTATTTGCATATATTACAGAATAGCTTCCAAATTAACAATTCTGAGACAATGCATTATTGTGCAAGCAAATTGCATATAAAATGGCTTTAGAAGTTGATATGTTATTTGTTATATTTCATATAATTCTAATGCAGCATTTTGTAGTTGATTTTGTTTATCAGTCTGCCTAAGGTTCAGTCTGACTGTTTGCTGTTCTTGTACTCTGTGTGCAGTATTTTCCATTGTTGCTCTTTGTACAGATGTACAGTAGATGGACATCTTTGATCTTTTTTCATAATATGCTCTACTTTTTTAAGACATTGTATGTTAAAGTGGTTAAACTCTGAACAATGTTTGAGACTTTTACATTCTGTTCCATCATATTTCTCTCTGTCCATCTGTTGTTGCTGTTTTACAAAATTAAGGCATTGTTGCATATACATAATGGCAGGATGCCACATATTCCTAAAGCCTGCAAGATTCCCATTGCAGTTATGAAGATGAAAAACCTGCATAGGCTGTCAAAACAAGAGACAGGTTTTAATGAAGATTTATAGTGCTATCCTCATCACTCGGTGAAGACAGTAGACGATGCACTTCATCATTTTAAGAAACCGATCTCAGGGGACCCATGTCCAGTCTGAAATGGTTTCAAAGAACCTCACCTTTAATGTATCACTGAGGTCCATTACAGTTTGTGATGTACACCAGGAATAAACACAGAATTTGCTGATCTATGCTTGGCAACAGCCTTTGGAAACCCATTGCCCTAGATATTAAAAATGGAAGATAATGAGTTTGTTGCTCACCTCTTAGTACATCATATCTGAGAGTGCTGACTTTTAAGACATTTTATTGGCTACCTATTGCACCCAATCTGGTCCTAGAGGATGTCCATCACTGTTCTTAATTATACTGATTCTCTGCAGTGATACAGCAAAGCCAAGAAGAAAATAACAGTCATTTCAGGTATAACTACCTTTTCCAAACCAAATTGCTAAGACAGAAAACGAGATTGTTTAGAGATAGATATCATTTTGGTCCCTCCACGTGGCTTCTTATATCCATTGCATTGTCCCTGTTAGTTCACTTGGGTCATGGTTGCTGTATTATGTAATTTAGGAAATTGTAAATTAGTGGCCTTTTCTTAAAAGTTTGTAATAAATAGGCATATTCACAGGTGTGTTTTTAAGAAGAACCTAACAAAATGAGGTCATGTCTTAAAGTGCTTCAGATTTATTACCCAGCAAAAATAATTACACTGGGATATTGGAAAGATTTTTTTCCCCCTTCAATGCTGAAAATGTATAGATACAAGAATGATGCATGAATCTTTTTTATATATATATATATATATATATATATATATATATATATATATATATATATATATATATATATATATATATATATATATATATATATATATAATGTACCAAATTTAAATTGATACTAATTTGTCTAAATTAATTTTAAAAAATTACAATTTACATCACATTATAATGTACAATACGGAAATGGATATTCATTTTGAGAACTGCTAAAGATGATGGCAAATATAATCTGAAAAAAAAGGTATTTTTGATATCAGGGGTCAGTGTGACTGCAGGTTAACAGTTGTCCCAACTCAACATCTGGGGTCACTAGTGGAGAAGTGTGTGAATTAGATGCAAAGAGACATGTTGATTGGAGCTGATTTAATATTCATGCACACATTTTGAGTTAGTCATCCATGAGAGATGGAAAGAGAACAAATAGCAACACATGCACAAATAAACCATTATATCTTAAGGTCTGTAGAAATGTTGAGCTTGAGTCAAAATGAAGGTGACAGGTGAAGACTTTGTGGTCCACCCTGTAGACAACTGCCTAAGGGTGAGGGGAGGGGTGGGCAGAGAGAGTATCTTCAGAGAGTATATAGAGTTTAAAACAAATGAACTTTGCATGCACAACCAAAAAGTATGAGATTTTATCTGAAGACCCTGAAAACAATGGGAGCATTTGTCTGAGGGTACTGGGAAGTTACCAACTGTAGCGTCACTTCAATAGATGACGCATGCAGATAGTTTTCACATGGCTTTCACATGATGCCTTTTTGTCTACACTCACACAAATGTGTGTCTCATAGTTCAATTATTTGTTTCAAAGGCTGGTTATGATACGGTTCTGTCTTTTATTATAAGTTGAATTTTCGTATGTGAATCCTGGAAATTTAATTGAAAATATCAATAGTGACACCAAAGAAACATTGGTATTGTTGTTTAGATACAATCATTTTTATTCTGTCACGTTTACAAGTCATACATTGACATGCACAGAGAGCTCTTGTCCTTATTTAGTTTCTGTTTGTCTATTTTATGATTGTCACACAAACTGGAATCTGAAAATTGAATTAAGATGAAGGGACTTCAGACTAGATGTGTCTGTAGTGACATTCTTAAACAAGATTTTCAATAAAGTTTGTGTGTGTTGTGCACAAACATTATGGGACATACATGTATGTGTGTTGATGTCTCTGATAATAGAGGAACTTTCTGTCTCGTTTTCATGACAAATGAGTACTGCAGTGCACAAGCAACAGGGATAAATAATAATCTCATATAAAAATGAGCGCAAGCTGCATTCACTGTTACACTGGACACATGAGCCTGCAAACACACAAATAAATCCTTTTATGTATAAGGAAGCACATAAACATGATCAATAATTTAATATATAACAAAGACGGAAGGCTTGAAGGTTAGGTATGGCACATGGGAAGTTAGCTTGTACATTCAATATCATTTTTGACTGGATGACAAGTATGTGGCGCAGAATTGGTCATTCATATTTTTGCTGTGCTTTAAGAAAGTCTGTGCATTTTATAATGTATATTTCTGCATAATGAAACTTTTAGGAATGCGCTAGAGCGAAGATGACCTTAAAGCTAACAGGTATGGACTAAAACTTGGGTCTTTTTGCAGTTAATTGAGATTACTGAGCTGTAAAATATGGTATGAATCTTAAAATATAAATTTTCGGTGTTTTTATTAATAAGAATTTGCCAAATATTTTGGCAAATATACCACAAAACCAGTCATAAGTTGCTTGGGTATATTTTTAGTAATAGCCAACAATATAGTGTAAGGGTCAAAATGATAGATTTTTCTTTTACGCCAAAGATCATCAGCATATTAAGTAAAGATCATGTTCCATTAAGATATTTTGTAAATTTACAAACCCTATTGCTGCGTATGTAAACTAATATATATGAACTCCCATAAATACAAGCATGACATAAACATGCTCTTACTTTATGCCAAGAAAATTGCATGCATTTATCTGCATTTATCTGCACCAACACAAACAACACACATGTACACACACAGACACCCCAAGGCTGATGAAATGTCAGGGAGGCGTGAATCACTCTGTAAGAGATGGAGTGTAAGCAATTTCAGTGACTTTGTCTGCCAGTCACAGCATAAAAGCACACACAGACACACAGATTTATAGAATGGGCAAATGGACATTCACAATATAAATGTCATATACAGAAAGTCACAAGCTCTGTTACACAGACAATATGGAAACAGACCATGATGGAGCATGGGATCATTGGTTAGTCACCCTGTGTCTCTTTTCATATTGTCACCACACATTATAATACCTTAATATTCTTTTTTGAGATGGCATATATATCTTAATGTAATGTCAAACAGTCAAGCATGGTGCTCACAACCCCGAGATCATGGAGAATGCCAAATGCATAAATGTAAGCAGTTTAGATCTAGCATTTCACAACTGTGAATTATGAGTAACCTTAAAAAGATCGTATTTTTAAGGTACATGATAAGGATGGTTGAGACTGGATCTGTTAAAGTCACACATTTGCATGTTAATGAATGCATTTATTTAAGCTAGTTACACATGCAAAGTGTGCACATGTTTGCCGAGCTGAAATAACGTGGGCCTCGCTGTCTCATTTCATGTCCCATTTCTCCAGTTGATGTAATTGAGATCCCAAAAGAAACCCACAATAGAGGATTGCTTGTTACAAATAACAGGCTTCTGCATTTTTCTGCAATTTTTGCATGTTTAGCTGGGCCATTAGATGCATGGAAGAAGCCCAAAAATCGAGATTTATACACTTTGATTTACAAAACCCCACTTTGATTGACCACTTATCTAAATATTGAAAGCAACACATCCCTCTTCACGCCTGTGGTGGTTACGGCCCTGGATGGATGGTTTATTAGCTCTAAAAGTGTCTGAAATGTGACAGCAACCAGAGGTTTTAAAAGAGAGTATAGGAGCGTGTAAATCAGTCCTACTGTCTTATTGTCAGGCAGAATCATGACCCTGTCTGCAGGGACCGAAGGAGCCGTTGATCTTCAACGTGAAGCCGATCACGGAGATGAACGAGTATGCAGATGCACGGATTACAAAATGCATTATAGATCACAAAGTTATTTGTTGTTGTGAGCAGCAGCTGCTGTGTCTAACTGATCGATGGAGATCTCACAGTACACAACCTCTTCTTAGCTCTTACATGAATGGAGGCCCGATTGTTGAGCTTTACTCTATCGCCCCCATGTGACAACAGCTGGAACTGCGGAAGCAACCTATGGAAGAAAGACAGCAGGAAAATGGTTGAAAAGCCAGGCTGTCATCATGATAATAATAGTTAGTTAGTTAGTTAGTTAGTTAGTTAGTTAGTTAGTTAGTTTAAAAATGGTTGGTGAAGGACGTAATGACAGGTGAAGTATAATGACATTCTTATTCCTTCTACATTTACATTTAGTCATTTATCAGACACTTTTATCCCATTCTGTCCTTTTTTAGGGATGTCTAGTTTAGCATGGAGCTCTATGTTCCCCATGTAGCGGTGAAGATTGTAGGGTTCCCAACTTAACTCTACTAAACAAGCTGAGCACCTCCATCTTAAGTGTGAATGAACTGGTGTGTGCAGATGTGCTCCTTCTTGTTGTAATAGCATTATGCCCATCTCTGGAGCTGGCCTCCTCTTGATGTTGTTGTACCGGGCAGTTGTCCAACAATGGCAGGGATGTATGTTCACTCAAGTGTGTTTGCATGTGTGTGTTAGTCTGTTGGGCCAGTGCCATGATCTTGGCACTCAATCCCGGTTCACCAGCTTCAACTAATTCACAAAGTCATTTGAGCTGTGTTGCCCGCGATATGAGACCCCTGGTGGTGCCAACACACACACACACACATACACTGGTGCTGAGTATAATACACGAGCATAACTCACATTCATATGATTGTGTGGGTGAAGTAAGGTTTTCTTCCTCAGCCATTTCTGTTTTCTTTCTTACTGTATTATCATCTTCTCAGGGAGGCTCAGTAAGCAGTTGAGGTATTAGAGGAGTAATGCAATCATTCTCGTGGAGTGGATCAATCATTCTACTCCTAGATCCCTTCAAATGCCAACAACTTATATGGACACACAAACACTGCGAGTTGGGTTTTGCATGTCTACTGTTATTTCATTGACTGGTCTCTTTCTACAATAGCAGAGTCTGTGAAGTAAGACCTGTTCATTGATCAAAATCTTCACAGTGTGACACAAGAACACATTTTCTGCTTTCAACATTATATTTCCTGTCATGTACAATCTAGGACCCCACTATACACCAAGACAAGTCATGTTAGGACACCACATGGTCCAGATTACCACTCTGAATGTGATTAGACTGTAATTCTCAAATAGAATGTGTGCAAAATTTTGACTTTTATGGGCTTAGGGAAGAGTAATCTATAATTAATCTATAATTGCACTGGTAGATGGATTAAGTTTTTTTTATTAAGTGTGTTGACATCCAGATCATTTAATACAGGAGTCCAAAGTGTGACTAAAATTGGCACAAAAAAAAGGCATAGCTATTATCAAGGTCACAGTTAGTTTTTGGTTAAATCCAATTAAAAATGAACCAGGAACCATAACAATGATATTTCAGGTTTGTCTGTTTATTGATTGAATGTTCATATGGTAGTATGTAATGAAATATGCATGTTAAAAAAAAATGTGTCAAAATTAACACTGATATTCTGAGAACATTCAAATATGTATATATTTTATATAATGCCTGTAAACAATCATCTGTTTTGAGCAATTCTGTCATTTGTGAACTGATTTTTCTGGTTTCCTGTAATAAAACATAGAAACATTTTCTGCAACATTATTAGAGATACAGGAAAATAGAATATTTAATTTGGTAGAAATGGTCATACAAAGTTTGCTTGTAGCTTAGAGTTACAAAAGTTGTTTCTACTGCAGTAGTCAATATAGTTTTACGAAATATGCTGTACAAAAATGCTCCAGTGAATTTAAAAGTGTTTTAAACACTTCTTTCTAAAACAGTCATACTATTATAACATAATACTGATTTAATTAAACCCAGTCATTATCAAGTAGGCTGGTGTCCTATCAGGATATACAGTTTTTGGGTGATTCAGTATTTAAACACACACAATGTTAATGTGAAAAATCATTACTGGCAATTCACTTGGGAGTAAACTGATCATAAATAAGATTAATTTTCAAGTTGACTGGGCAAGTAAGTTGTTAATGGTTTTAAAAGCAATTATGGAGTGATAATCAACATAAATCAGAGTTCAGAGTTCTCCTGCATGGTACAATAAAACAGCATTACAGCCAATAAAAATATCAGAATATCCAGTGTATCGTATACACAAATATCACTGTAGTGTATTTGATATGCTAATGGTCAGACAGGAACCTACAAAATAGCCATACTTTCAAAGCCATGATTCAGTTTGTACATGTACAGTCATGTCTGGGTTACAGAATTTCAAATATCTCAGCCATTGAGAAGAGTGAAAAAGATTATGTCCAAATCCCTGGCTGAGCCCATTCTTGAGTCACACCTCAGTGGAATCACTTGTTATGACGTCTGTGACATTGACGTGTATAAAGATATTGCAGTGCAAATTGAATAAGTTGAAGAGGAAGTTGGCCAATGTTCTAAATCACCGGTAAAATGCATGGACTTTATGTCAGTCATGTTAGGTGATTCACAGTATTAGAAAATGAATCATGTGTTGAAATGACAGTGTCACTTCTCTTTCTCAGGGGGACTGAGGCAAGGCCATCAGAGATATTGTATTTCATTTTGGATATATGACAGCAGTAGGTCTCAACTGGTTTTGCTTCAGTTGCATTTTATTATTTTCATTTAGGATTGTTCTCTCCCTCTCTCTCTCTCTCTACATCACATTTAGAACACACTTGCAACCACTTTTTTTGGCTGTGACCCACCAGTTGAGAACTACTGTACTAGATACTACATGTATTAAGAGATACTATATAGCCTACACACATACATGTGCAAAGAAAAAGGATAATGGTCAGTGTTCGGCAGGAACCACTTCTAGGATGATCTGTAGTGATCTGTTCACAGAGTCTGAGAAACATATGGGAAACAAACATTAATAGCCAACCTGACTAATTATCATGTATATGATATGATCTAGAATATATTTCCATACAGTACATTTCATAATTCGTGCATAATAAGTATTGTTTTTATTATTTCCAGAGAAAATTCTTTCAAGAGTTTAACACTTTAGTCATATAATTAAAAACTGCTTGGCATGTCGGGCATCATTATATGAATTATTAATGTGTAACTAGACAAAAACTTCTGTGCATATTCATAAGTTTCCTATTTGCATTTATGTAACCTCTGACCTGACAATTTCTGGAACCATTTGGGTTTTCTTTCGAAGTGGATGAATATGAAGTACGCAGGGATGCCTGTGAGAGAGATGGCGAAGCCAATCCCTGTATTAATTGGATCCGAATATAGAGAAAGGAAGACCATGAAGAAACAGGTGAAGGAGAACACAGCAGGGATGAAAATAGGGACCTGAGAAAGAGAAAAACACAAAGATAAAGAGGGAATTTTTCTTTGCACTTTAGAAAGTGCAGTAAACCACATGTTTTTTCCAGTTTAGACTACATGTAGGTCTGTTCCTCATAAATCATATGACTCCAAAAGACTTATGGAATGTATTGATTTCCTTTATCGTGCTTGTGTGCCAATTTGAAGCTTCAATGCCCTTTTTATTGTGACCTGTACAGTTAGTGTTTTGCAGAAGAAGAGCTGGAATGTCATAGGTGAAAATTTTCATTTCCTTTAAACAACATGTTTGGTACACTGTCATGGATATCTGTAAAATCTTCAATTTCATATCTAAAAGAGATCCATAGCCGTATAGTAAATTAATTTCAGTGTTTACACCCAGCCTCTTATAGTTTGATCAGCAAGACTTTTTAATTATGACTAATTAAATGCTTGGATAAGATTGAGACATGGAAAAACGGGTACTCAGTGCATCAAAAATATCAGCTCAGTTTGTTCATGTTGACTTCACAGTCTATTGGGCCCCTTTTTATCCAAAATAACCACCAGTTGACCAATCCCAGAGAAAGGCCCTCTGGAGCAACCTAAGATTAAGTGGACACAATAACAAAGTGACAGAGGACAATTGAGATCTCAATAGCTTGGCTCACCTCTGCTCCTTAGAATTAAATCTGCTCTGTTTTCCAAACAGCTAGGTATTTAACCGTTATATTACATTAGAGATGTATGAGATATGAGATAATAGGCTGCCAGTAGAGAAAAGCGGGTCACCTTAAACGGTCGTGGCATATCAGGGCGCGTGTAGCGCAGGTAGATGAGGCCGACCACAGCCACACCAATGAACAACCAGCGCAGGAAGCTCATGAAGTTCAGCAAACTGTAGATATCTCCTAAGAAGAGGATCAGTAGGGTGATCGGATACTGAAAGAAAGATAAAGTAGGCATGTGGACATGAGAAATACATGCTGACAAAAAGTGGTCCTGTAAAGTTAACGTGTTTCTGTTCCTTTTTTAAGATCTTCTGACAGAGTGAACATTTATTTTGATGCTTTTAAATGTGTATAAGCCTGGACTGCTATTATGAGTAATTTTTTATGCTTTTATCATCACTGAACATTGATACTTGAAATGTTCAGAATGTGGAAAGAAAGGACGTTGCAAATGGTTTTGTTCAGCTGTTCAGGAGTATAAACACAGGTGACCATTGAGTGGTACATGTGTGCATCTATGACTCACCAGGACAATCACAGCAGGTAATGGCGTGTGTCGGCGTATGTGAATCATAGAGAGAACTTCAGGAAGCTGACCTTCTCGAGAGGCCACGTAGAACATTCTGTGGAAGAGAGACACAATGTTAAAACATCCACT
Source organism: Carassius carassius (assembly GCF_963082965.1). NCBI lineage: Eukaryota > Metazoa > Chordata > Actinopteri > Cypriniformes > Cyprinidae > Carassius > Carassius carassius. The sequence continues at coordinate 12,395,994 of NC_081783.1, read as the reverse complement.
GTAAATACAATCCAAGATCTACAGAAAGTTGATATTCCGAAACTTTTAAGGATATTCTTTGAAACAACTAGTGAACAATATGTATTTGAAATGCATTACATTCATGCAAAGTATAAAAAAATACATTAACATTTTATGTACTTAAAGAAAATACCATGCAATTGTTATTTTACTGTACTAAACTGGTATACTTAAAGTCTGCTAAATTGGAACAACTAATTTTGAACTTTAAATATCTTGCATTTAAAGAACTATATTATTTAAAGATCACAATGTAATCGTCATTAATAGTGACATTAAAACACATTTAGGTGTGCATTATGCACATAAGTAGTGCTCCCACTAAAGTTTAATTATTATTTTTATATCAGTGTGTCTTAAGCAATATGTCAGTAACTATGTTATACTACACTTAGTAAGAAATAAATCAATCTTAAATATATTACTTACTAGAGACTAAATATTTTAAATATGCCCAAAATATAAATTTATTTATTTATTTTATTATTTTTTTTTTTCATATTCTAAGGGTAATTGTCAGCACACTCTTGTAGTTTGGAGGTCTTCTCCTGAGATCGAGTTGGTACTTTTACACTAAACAGATACTCTCCAAAAACCATTAAGATTGTTTCCTGATTTCCCTAAAACTTTCATCACTCTATTTTAAATTAAAAATCAGGTAATGTAATCAGAGACTCAAAACTGGGACGCACACCTTGAAATAGCAAATAGGCATCCATTCATGGACCCAAAACAAGACAGAGCCACAAAAACCGGAACTGCAAATGAGAAGTTTCCCATCAGCTTCTCTGCAAATGTCTGTTGGGAAAGATGAATGAAAAGAGAAGGAAGGGAGTGAGAAAGAGGAGCTCATTTTGTGAAACAAAATAGGAAAACAACATTGATCTTCAATTTTTAGTCTTGTTGGTGTTTATGAATAATCAGTGCAGTAAAAAGGCTTTAAATTTTCCATAAAGAGCAAGCTTGTATAGAGTCACGCAGGCTACAAATGAATGCATTACAGACGTCTAACAAGATGTGAAAGCTTTTAGAGCGCTTCAGAGCCTAGCAGGAGATCTCTGCGCATGGATTCTGGTGCTGTCAGTTATTTGTGAGAGATATATGATTTCTCCAGCAGAGAAACAGACAGGCATTTAGAGCCACTGGCTTTATGTAATCACATTTACTTGGCTGAAGAAGAAGGTGTTGACTGTTACAGTCACTACTGCAAATTGCTTGAACACATTTATAAAGCTGGTATCTCTTTTCTAAAAGATCCGATTACTGCGGGGTTGGTTGGTAGTGTTTTTTTTTTTTTTTTTGTCACTGCTGTTGTTAACCCTCATGTACTGTATTGTCCAGGGTCAGTTTGACCTGATTTGAGTTTGAGTTGTCGGAAATATCAGTTGACTTATGTTAAGTTAATTAAATGTTTTTGTTTGTTTTTTTCTTGACGTTTTGTGACTTTTTCTCATTTAGGGCCATGAACATGCATGCAAAGTTTCAACACGCTGATGTGCTTTGAATTGTCCACAAAATTTAAAAAAAAAATAAGAATTTTTTTAAAATAATAATACAGGATGATACAGGAAGTCACCTGTTTTTGAACTGTACATGAATAAGATGTGTGACAGAAGCAGACAGGGAGTTACCCACCACTGCTACGGCATTGGAGGCTAACAGCTCTTCTGCTGACATCACAGTGTAATATGCCACATTTGTCAATGTGTAACAGATCATTACTATCACCATGGAGATGCAGATGGCAAGAGGCACCGTCCTGGGGAATGGAAATTAACACCTAAGTCATCACTGTGGTTTGGTTTTCCATGCTAGAAACAGTTGAATTAAACAATCAAACCACTTCTATAGAAATCACATTTGGTATATCTAATCACTAACCTCTCAGGATTCTCCACCTCCTCAGTCACGAAATTCAAGTAAAACCTGTACGAGACCAAAAAATGTATTCAAAGACTTTATAGGCATTATTGGATTTGTGTGGAATCAGAAGGTGGGCTCACCAGCCGGCATAGGCGTACATCCCAGAGTAGAAGGCGAGAGGAAGTCCTGTCAAATCTATGGAGTTGACTTCAAATGCATTTTCAAAGTTTTTGGTCTCCCCTGCAGATAAAACCAGTGGCAAATGATTAGCAACCTGATATTCTCCCTAATTAATTTTTTTGTCTAAGGCAAACTTATTTCTAGTTAGTGGACCTTTAATTATTCATAATAATCAAAAGAAATGGTTATTCCAACATTATATGAATGGAAATGAAATAAAATGTAATATATATATATATATATATAATATATATATATTACTACATTAAACTATAACTTTGATATTGATAAAAAAAATAGTTTTTTTTTATTTATAAAGTTCCAAAGAACATCATTTATTTGAAGAACTTTTTTTTTAATGTCTTTAAAAAAAAAGTAATACAAATTGTAAAATTATACATTTAAATAAAAACATCTTACAGACCTCAAACTTTTAAATGGGGGTATGCATACTTTTGAAATATATTAGTCTAATTCATTTTTAGATGAATACCTTTTTTAGTTTTACTACTGCCTTTAGCTTTTTTTTAAGAAACCATAGCTTTTGGCATAATATAAGCATAATGCAAACTACTGTAAATACCTTTGAAGAGTTGGTATAATCCTGGAACGATGATGATGGCCATAGCGAGCAGCTTGCTGAATGTGAGGAAGATCTGGATTCTGGCAGTCCAGCTTACACTCATGCTGTTTAGATACATTACCATAGCTGCAGTGAAGTGGAATACACAATCATTTATCATTAATATTGCACACATAAACCAGGCCATACAAACACACTGTAATCAAGCAACACTATATTTGTATACAACAATTTAAATTATAATTAACTCTAGCTTACTGATTCCGATTGTTGTGGCCAATTTAATGGCAATTTCTGGAACTCCACATGGCATGAAGATGGGCTCTAAAATATAGCGACCAAATGCCAGAGCGATCACAGCCAAACCTGCAGGTCTTCAAGATGAGAAAATGAATGCTGAGCACTGTAATTGTCTTGTAATCACTCAAAAACATGGGGGTTCTGATGATGTTTGTAATGAATTGTGATTGCAATAGAACATCTTATCTTGCATCTTTCTGTTAAAATCACTGAATGAGTTCCACATATACCTTACAAAAGTCTGAGGCAAAGCTTTGCCATGAACATGCGTTGTACTCTCTTTCATGTAATGCTAGTTTGCTCTTAAACTACAGCTATAGACTTTAATCTTGATGTTGTTGTGATTACATATGAACCTGCTGCATCCAGCACTTGAGCCTTTGCGTGAGAGCCTCCACGATGGCTTGTTCATTGTCAAAAGAGACTTCATCTCTGGTTTTTATTCTATGATTACTGGAGTCCAGCAGTAATATTGAGAGATCACCTTCATCTGGGAGACTTTGCTTGTGTTTATTTGGGGCGTTGAAGGGATTGCATTTGTTTATTTTGGCAGTTCTCCAGAGACCTGACAATGAAGACAGGGGATGAATGAGGATTTACTGACCTTATGGCAATCATGTCGACCCACAAACGCACAAAAGCCACTTGCGGACCAAACGCCTCCAGAATGTACGTGTAATGGCCACCAGATTTTTTAATACAGGTACCCAGCTCAGCATATGATAGAGCACCTGAAAGGGACAAAATGAAGCAATAGTTGGGGGAAATGAAGGCAAAACTTTTATACTTTGGCAAAATGAGGTGACAGTTGCTGGACAAAGGCCAGTCGTGGAGTGGGTGAGCCATAACTATTCAGGAAGGTGTCAAGATTTACACAACACCTGCAAAGCAACCCTAAAGGCGCATGGTTGAGTCAGTTCATTAGGACCATCTGTTTGTTCTTTGAAAGGGCAGTTACACAAGCTCTTTTTTAGTTCTATGCATTTTAACAATTTAATGTATACTCTGTTCAAAACCAAGCCTGCTTTACTCACAGCCCTTAACTTGTGAGCTTCATAATGTAAATATAAAGAGAGCTTTAAAATACAAGGCACAACGGGAGAATTAAGAATGCAGATTTGAGAAATTCTGTCTCTGAGAGAAACTGTGGATGAATGGGCAGGTTTTTAAAACGGCAGCTCGGCTTTTCCTTAAAGCCTGTGGGCTGTGGCACACAAAAGAAAGCTGACAAGTGTGAAATGACTCCTGACATACACATGAATAAACACACTGTCAAACAATGGTCTTCTTATACACAAACTAATTCTTCTTCGACACACACGAAGCTATCAACCTCCATGGTGTCAGACCATGCTCTCCTCGCCGTCAAAGAATGGCGTAAGACAATATTGACCTATATTGTGCATGGCAACACATTAGAGAAGCCCTCTGTTCAGGTTTTTCATGCGTAGCCTGGAATTCTTGCTTAGAGAACCTTGCTAGAATTCTTGCTAGAGTCCTGTAAAACCTGAATTTCTTGCTAATGTAATGAATTAGGGACATATCTTCTTCTTTTCATTGTGGAGCTTGATTGTATACTGTATGTGTAATGCATCAATGACCAAGTAAGCAGATTTAGTCTTTGGATTTTATAGTGATATTATTTACTTATGTTATCTGAAGCCATTCGGGCCATTTCCCATCATTTTGTTTATTGCAGCTGTTTGATATACTGGGCTTCCTGAACCCAGTATTTCTCACTCGCGTCCATGTACCCGAAATGTTTATCTCCTAATGTTGAGTGGAAACGATTTACAGCAAATTAGGTGTAACAACCAAGTGTAGGTTTTGTCATGTCCCATTAAATATTTTGGTAACATTAAAGATTATGGTAACAATTTCTAATGCCATCAATTCATTTCCATGTATTCATGGATTAGGTATCATGAGTTAATAAAAAAAAAATTGCTGAATTTATTAATCCAGGGTAATGTTAATAAATGTTACTCTTGTTATTGCTAAATTTACAGTTTATCAGTATTTACATGTTAACTAATATGCAACTTGAAATGTTTGTAGTACAGTATACATGCACTACATATATAGAAATAAGAATGAACCAAGATTAGTAAATGCTGTGAAAGTTAATTGTTGATTGTTAATACATGATAGTACAACTCATTGATAATCAAAGTCAAACGGGTTCAACTACAAAAAAAAATAGTTTGGGAATACTTTTTTTACAAATTGAATATTGTTGTAAAATATAACCAAATATTGTGTATATTCAATCACTGATAGAACACTTTTCAGTTTGATGTAACAGGACCATGAGTTGGCACAATACATTTTTCAGTTAGGAAAAAGGTGGAGAGCCAAATCAACAGATGTGCAGTCAACAGGTGTTAGAGTACACATAAAACCTGTATGGCTTACTTTCTTTTGTAGAATACAAAAGGAGAAGTTTAGCAGAATGTCCAAGCTGAATGTAGACCATTACAAAAAGTTTTCTTTAAGATTTTTAGTGAATAATGACTTGAATCAAATGGCGCTTGATATGAATCAAATGGCGCTAAAAAAAATAATGCAATAATAGTGAAATAAAACTAAGTAATAAAAGATGTATGTAATCATTTCCAAAATTCACAATATGTCATGTACAGAAATATTCTGCATTCGTTCATATTTGTTGGCATTTAGACTTTCAAATAGGCTACAACATTTTCACTGCGGTGAAAAACTTTTGCTCTCCCGCTTGTCGAACACAAAGCGAGACACGCACATTCGGGAGCTCCTTAACAATTAAATATTACTAAAAATATCATATTTTTTAGGGCGATGATGTCATAAAATACGGCAACGAACATTCAAAGTTTAATTGTAAGAACCTTCGAATGTAAATATGCGTAATGAAAAATGATATATGAGTCTAGTATGAATGGACAGAATGGCCGCTATGGCCATTCTAGTAGTAATAGAATTCCGGTAGTTCTATTGTTAAGAACACTAACTTATTTCAGTTACCAAAGTGGTGTGTCCTAAATAATGAAAGACTGTGAATGACGTCAGCAGAGCTGTTAGGTTAGTCACAACATCAAACAAATGGCTAGTCAGCGTCTGCACAATTCCTCAAAATAAAATGCAACTGTTGATTCTATCAGGAGCCATGAAATCAACTGTTCCAAACAAGTGGGAGAAATATTTAGGTCATTTGTCAAAACTGTATAATGCGTGTGAATAAAAGATGAATGGGAGTCTGTGTGTGAGAGCATATGCACATGTTAACACTCTCATGTTTACATATGTTAAGGTGTGTGTTGTGTGTGACACTTACCGAAAAGAGAGAGAATCCCACAGGCAATCCACACCACCAGTGACATTCCCACGCTGCCCGAGTTCTTCAGAATTCCCTTTGGAGAGATAAATATCCCTGCTCCAATTATTGTCCCAATGATAATAGAGATTCCTCGAAGCAGGGTCACTTTCTTCCGCAGTTCCACCTTTTCCTCGGGGGCTCCTGCGTGGGGGTCTCCATTTGAATAGAGAGGGTCTTTCTCTCCCAAATTACTTGGAGTTGGATCCCCATTGGGATGGGGAACTGACACAGTCCTTCTGGGCATCTTGCTCGCTCACAAACACACACACATTGACTCAAAGCGTAGTGTTCTTTCCTTTACCAGTGGCACATGAGAGGCCTGAGTGGAAGGTGTTCTTACAACAAAATTCTGATACGCTGTGACAAGTCTAAACAAATACAATGTGACTTGGCTTCTCCCTCCTCTTTCCTCTCTCTCTGGCCTTTTTAGTGTCTCAAACACTCCCCTTTTCTCTCCTTTACCATTTTTCTTCCTCTTTTCATCTCGTCCTGTAATTTACAGGTCAATGTGTGAGAAAGGGAGGCATTTCCTGTTGTAGTTATGGTGTTTAGTGGCAGCAGCGTAGCCCTGAGGCATGGTGATTCAGCAATATTCTCCGATTCTCACCTTTCCTCATGAAACATGCAGATCACACAAAGGCATCAGGCACTCACTTTAAACACTCGCTGTTTTCTCTCATTCTTTCAAAGGCCCATTTCACTGCACTTGTTATAGACGTGTTCTGATTAGCAAGTAAGCAGACTGTAGACTGATAACAAACTCATGTTTCTAGGATTGTGAACAGACTGTTATCTTTTTATTATAATTAATGTTGACATAATTTGAAAATGAATGTAGGTCAAACCACATGGCATTATATACTGTGTGTGTGTGTGTGTGTGTGTGTGTGTGTGTGTGTGTGTGTGTGTGTGTGTGTGTGTGTGTCTGTGTGTGAAAGAGAGAGAGAGAGAGAGAGAGAGAGTATGTGTGTGTGTTTAGACAAAGCCATTCCAGTAAAGCCTGATACAGTGTTCTGTAAATAACAGGGAGACAGAGGGAGGCTGATGTAACATTACATCAGATCTGCTCAGACACACATCTGAGATAGATTCAGTGTTGTAAAAACCATCACTTCTGATGATTTTGTAAGTTTTTACACAATAGCTGAATTTTGTAACCTCCCACGAAAATGTATGACTCTACAAGTATGACTGATTGAATCATTATGACTGTGCAGAAATGTTTATCATTTGTGGCTACACTTTTGTAATTGTTCCTCTGAAATGTAACTTCCTTTTATGAGTATGTTTCACACAGATTTGTAATAATTTGATGCCACAGGAGAATCATATGTCACACAAAGGACTTTTAAAATAGTTTTATTAAAAAATAAATTAATTTATTTTATTTATTTTTTTAAGTATATTATACATTCATTATTATTTAAAAGATCTGGGGTGTATTCCAGAAGCAGGTTTTGTTGGAATTTAAGAGTCGCCATGACTCTTAAGGAAACCCCAGGTCACCTCAGGAAAGGGAAAATTAAAGCATAAGCAATGTTTATTCATTCATTCATTCAAGCAAAAAAATGCTTTTATTCATTTTATAAATAAATAAATAAAAATATATAATACTATACAAAAAAAAAAAAAAAAAAGCTTCTCAAACTTAGATTTTTGTCTTGTTTCCAACCAAAATATCTAAAAATCCTTAACCCCTTAACTGTCACCCCATGCCAAATACGGGACGCCTAGGTTTACTTCACTATATTACAATCAAATCTAATCTAATCTTGACAAACTATATATCACTGGAAATGTCTAAGACTCCCAAATATATATTTTACCAATGTTTATTGTTAAAAATTATGTAGGAAAATTAATATATCAATTTATGTCAAGAGTGCACCCTCAAAAATCTAAATTATAACAGGAGTTTTGACCTTTGTTTAAAAAAAAGACTTCTTCGTTGCCTTTTTCTCTATCACATTTTAGAAATCATCAGATGTTATATATCAACTGAAAACTTAAAATTTCAAAATTCATCCTTTAAAACCCATTTTAAAATCAGACATTGCATTACCATGTAAATGGTACATCAATATCATGTTACAAAATGTTTTCAGTCATAAATTATAAAAATTTAGGTTAGTATCATGCACATTCAAGTCTATCTTCAAAAACATGAGTGACAGTTTTAAATCAAGAAGTGAAAAATTATTGTCTTGTTTTGATTTTTTAAATATTTGGGATGGAAACAAGGGGAAAAAATATTTTTAGAATTTTCTTATGCTAAATTTTTCTTATGCTCATCAAAGCTTTATTTCTTTAATCACACATACATATCGCACACGTAACTCTGAGATTTTTTTTTTTCTTGGAATTGTGAGTTTATATTACGCATGTCAAAAAAAAGATGTTGACATCAAAGCTGAGAACACAGTTTAGTCTAGTTTTCTTCCCCTTGCCTGTGGCAAAGATCTATGGCACATAAGAATCTTGAACTGAAGGTCTTCTTGCTGCTCAAAGTAAACTTGTGATACTCTGTGGCACAGTGTACTCTGTGTGTAGTTACTGAAAAGGAGAGACAAACCATGAAAGTAGACAAATATATACACTCCCCTACCAATTTTGAACAATTGACCCCAAAATATGCCATTGGTTGGTCCTTGCACTTGTTTGCCATACTGGAAGAAGGATAGCAAGAACGATACTCTCAAGAAACATCTCTCCTGCACTGTCCAATAAACTATAATTCGATGAGGGGGAGAAGAGATTGTCATGGGACAGAAAGAGTCAACAGTGAAGGGAAATACATGTCTCACGGTTTCAAATCGGTGTCTGCAAGAAGAAAACTGTGCAATTCAAACAATATTCAACAACAAGCACACAGCTTGACATAAAGGACTGCAGACTAAAGGAGTCTTTCCATACTGAGTACATATCCTTTAAAATTTAGGTCTTCTAAAGCCAATAGATCTGTGTGAGGAACAAACTGTAATTTAAAGGGATAGCTCACCCAAAAATGAAAAGTCTATGATCATTTATCCACCATCATATCATTTCAAACCCTGTATGACTTTCTTTCATTTGCAGAACACAAAAGGTATTTTGAAAAAAAAGGTACTAGTGATTTCCATAAAACACTGAGACATTCATCAAAATGTCTTCGTTTATGTTCCAGAGAAGAAAATTGTACAGACTTGGCATGAGGGTGAGTAAAAGATAATCTAAACATCCATCTAGCTGTCCTTGTCATGTTTGATGTAAAATTTGTGAATTATTATTATTTCTTTTTTCTTCTTTTTTTTTCTTTTTGTCTGATTCTTTTCCATCATTCAGTTGATTGATCTGAATAATTTGTGCATGAATCAAACTTAAGTTCAACTCACTGATAATAACTAGTGGTAATGGTTGTCAGCATAGTAGAGCAGAAAATTAGCGGTAAATAACAACCTACATTCACCTTTTGTGTTCCAAAGAAAAAAGAAAGTCATACAGTTTGAACAGCATTTCGAACAAGTCTTCATTTTGGGGTGAGCTTTCTTTAAACTCCTTGTCTTTCTTTATGGGGTGAGCTTTCTTTAAACTCCTTGTCTTTCTTTACGGGATATATTTGCAAGTATTAGTGCCACAAAGCCCTCCTAACCTCTTACGAAAGTATGCCAGAAAATGCAGTCCACATATTAAGGTGTCCTTCATCTGTTGGGGATTGTGTACTTTAGGCTTGCTTCAGGGCAGAAATCTGAAGAAGGTTGAGTGGTCGTCTCTCTGTAGAATCATTCTAAGATGAGAGGTAGAAATAAGTGAAGGATCAGACCCATCCTCTCCCGGAGAATGGTGGAATCTTCCTATATAAAGGAGGCCCCAGGCGTGTATCCAAACATCCTTTAATCTCTCTTTCTCTGTGTGTATGTGTGTATGGTGTATGTCAGGCTGTGTTTTCAGCTTGAGCAGTGAAGCCTAAGGGAAGCCTGTGGGAAAGTTAATACCTTGCTTTTTCAATCATCCATTCTACCAGAAGCTATGACCAGACTAACTTACCGAACTTAATGATCAGGAACACTCAGGGATCCATTCCAACAAGGATGGAGTTCAGCAAGTTCCATAATGATGTCTGAAGCCTATTATCATAAAAAGCAGGGAGATCTTGTAAAACAGCGTGGAGCTGTTGCTGTGTGAAGTGGTGGAAGCCAATATGAGTCACCAAAATCACACTCTTAGGGCTCCAGTCTGCTTCTAAAGTTGAAAAATATAACATTTTTAAACAATTTAGTCAGTCAGGATACTTTTTGTGTGTCCATTTGTTGTCAAATACCATCTCTTAAAATTATGCGCACTTGCTCCAAATGACAAAAGACTCTTAGTTATTTTTAACGAGTCTGTCAAAAAGTTAGTTATTTAAGTAGACTCTCTGAGAACATTGTTACAAAAAAAAAACTGTGATTACAGTTGCATTACAGTTTTCACACAAATATTAAACAGAATATATCTTTTTAACAACCATAATAATAAGAAATTTTTCCTGAGCATCAAATCAGCATATTAGAATGATTTCTGAAGGATCATGTGACACTGAAGACTGAAGTAATGGCTGTTTAATATTTAGCTTTGTTATCACAAGAATACATTACATTTTAAAATGTATTCAAATAGAAAATAATTGTTTTAAATTGTAATAATATTTCTGCTTTAACTGTATTTTGATCAAACAAATCGGCCTTAATGAGAAATTTATTCAGAGACATTTGTAAAATTTTTCCCCTATTACTCTTTAAACTACCCTACTAAAAGTAATACATTTAAAATACATTTATTTCATATACAGTAGTTTAAATCTATTAACATTTTTACTCACCTATCACCACAATGAACATTTCTTAATATTAAGCATACATGTATTTGAATGAATTAATGAGAATTGTATGATCTTTGAATATCAGTCTTTAAATGCAAGATATTTAAAGTGTACCTAAAGTATATTTGCAGTAGTTCCACTTTAGCACAATCAAACATGCTTCAGTATATCTTTAGTTGGTCCAATTTACCCGACATTACGTATATTATTGAAGTATGCCAAAAGTACAATTGCAGGGTATTTTTATAAAGTACTGTACATAAATATGTAAATGCATTTGTAGTATACTTTACTTGAATTACATTTATTTCATATACAGTACAATTAATTATATTTATTTTTCACTAGTTAATGCTGAACAATTCTGTAAGTTCGCAGTTAAATAAGTAATTTGGCTCCTATATATTTATGTTTGGAAGCCAATGGCTGCCTTATCTTTTTTTCTGATTCAGAGCCCTGATTCTCAGAAAGCGTTTTGCCTTTAGTGGTATTTGGACTCAGGCCATTGTATTAAATCAAAAAGGAGGCCTATAGCGCTTTTCATGTGTTCAGTAGTCACTGCTAGATATTGATCTTATTACAGTCTGCTGGCCCAACCACTTAGTTCACATCTGTGCTTCCTTCCCAAGGTCTATAGCCCCGCAGGTTGTGTGGATGGAGACCTGTTCATACACCAAGGGTCGCAAGAGCTGTAGTGATATAAACATGCTTCCTTTGCTTTCACTTGCTTGTAATTCTCCTGTCATATCCATTTCCCAGCATACCCCAGCAATACATAGGCTAACATTTAAAAACACCCTCTCGTCGCCCACATAAGGTCAGTCAAGATTCACGGCTGTAAACTTTAAATAAAAGCAACGGTTTGATTGAAAAGTTCCTTTATTTCCCGAGTGGATCAAGGCTAAATGGCTCAGGATGTACTGTATCCATCTGACTGATGAAATTTGATGTAAGAATTATGTCCTACTGATGTTGTTAGTATAAACTGAACTGCATATAAAACTAGTTTTGTTTCTATCTCTCCAAGGTGACTGTCACTGCGTTTCATGCATAAACCGATTAAAACTTTTAACCTCAATACATCAGCCTTGTATGTGGTCCAATCCATTTGTGGCTTTCTTGGGGATTCACACCCCTGCCAGTGTCTCCTTATACACAAGGAAATAGAAGGAGATTGATGAGATGCAAATGAACATTCCTTCCTTCATGGAAATAAAACAGACAACATTTATCTACAGTCGGCTAGATGTGTTTATGAATAATCAGTGCAATGAAAAGGCTTTAAATTTTCCATAAGAGTGAGCTTGTAAAGAGGTGCGCAAAGTAAAACAGGCTATAAATGAATGCATTACAGATGCCTAACGAGATGAGAAAGCTTTTAGAGTATTTCAGAGCCTAGCAGGAGATCTCAGCACACGGATTCTGGTGCTGTCAGTTATTTGTGAGAGATATATGATTACTCCAGCAGTGACATAGACAGGCATTTAGAGCCATTGGCTTTATGTAATCACATTCACTTTGCTGTAGAGGAAGGTGTTGGCTGTTTTGATGGAGACTGAGCACTAATTTCTTTGCAATCTATTGTTCTGAAACATGCATGAACATATAGTACTTTTCAATTTATATATATATATATATATATATATATATATATATATATATATATATATATATATATATATATATATGTGTGTGTGTGTGTGTGTGTGTGTGTGTGTGTGTGTATACAGTACCTTTACTAGCACATTTCCAGTCTATTATAGTCTTAGTTACTGTTTTCAATGTAAAAAAAAAAAAAAAAAAAAAAAAAAAAAAAAAAAGGTGTCATTTCCCTATTTGATTGAACCACAGCAGACGTCAGGTGATTGTCATGCCGGCTACTGCCAGAATGCTTTTTGATCTCGTACTGAATGGTTTCAGGACCAATCTAACTGCCTCATTTTACTACAGTGTTTTGTGGTGTAATAAGAAAAGCACAGTAGAATGCCTTCTAGAGGTACTGATGTGGATGACAGTGTGGCAGGTGGGTAAGGGAGATTACATTCGAATACCTGCGCAGTGCCTTACGCAGCATGTGATTACATGATTTCCCTGCCGTACAGTTTGCAAAAGCTGTCAAAACTGTCTTCAGACTTTGACTGATTTGACAATAGACATCAGTTATTCACAAACTGACAGCTGTGCATGAAAAACTAGCAAGGCTGAAGGTAACCATTTATGAAAATTCCAGTGAATGATGATCAATGGTCTGTTTGGTGTTTTTACAACAGAGCTTGAATCTCTCAGTCATAAACCTGGCCCGATTTCCACAAAGCTTTTTTCAGAAATTACATTGATTGTGATTTGTCTTTCTCTCCAAGAAAATGATTGAGTGTGGTTTCCCGTATTGCTGCAATGAGATCTGAGAGTGTGTGCAGGGGAAGCAAGCTTTAAACTTCTCTTTATGACTCAAACACAGTGCCTGGATTTGAAAATAATGCTTCAATTCTTTTTTCTTTTTTATATGCTCATGCCTTGCGATTTGCAAACAGATTTTTATGCAACACATGAACACAAATAGCATCGCTTTTCGTAATAGGGATTGGTGTTTCAGTGGCACAAACGCCGGAGGCAATGTAAGTGCAAGCATTTTGCTGAATACAATAAGTTTCGTCTTTAAAAATAGATCAAAATATATCCACGAAAACATAATGCACAATCTTTCTAATTACTTTACGGTGTTCATTTGTAACTCTAGGGCAGAGGGTCTGTTATGGTAGTTACAGCAGGGAAAAAAGCAGTGTAAATAATACAAATGTATCTGGTCATATTAAGTTTATAAAAATAGGCTGACTGATTTTTAAATAATTGGTAAAACACTTAATATCTTTTGTTATTAATCTTTTGTTGTCTAATCAGTAAAATTTGAGGGCAGTATTTCTATTTGTTTTATTTTATTAAATTATTTATTTATTCTTAAAGAAACTCCTTTAGCATTCAATTAATCAAAAGTTACAAAGAAGAAATTTCTAATGTTACAAAATATTTGTTTAAAATAAATGCTCTTTTTTGCTCTTTCTAACTTTCTATTCATCAGTGATTCCTAAAAAAAAAAAGGTATCACAGTTTCCACAAAAATACCATTTTCACAATTCATAATATATCAGAAATGTTTCTTGAGCACCAGATTAGCATATTAGAATGTTTTCTCGAAGAACAAGTAACCTTAAAAAACAATCGTAATGATGCCGAAACTTTCAAACAGATAAATAAATTAAAGTATAAAGTGAAGTGTGATAAAAGTGAAGTGACATTCAGCCAAGTATGGTGACCCATACTCAGAGTTTGTGCTCTGCATTTAACCCATCCGAAATGCACACACACAGAGCAGTGAACACACACACACACTGTGAACACACACCCGGAGCAGTGGGCAGCCATTTATGCTGCAGCGCCCGGGGAGCAGTTGGAGGTTCGATGCCTTGCTCAAGGGCACCTAAGTCGTGGTATTGAAGGTGGAGAGAGAACTGTACATGCACTCCCCCCACCTACAATTCCTGCCAGCCCGGGACTCGAACTCACAACCTTTTTTGATTGGGAGTCCGACTCTCTAACCATTAGGCCACGACTTCCCCTATATTAATTAAAAATATATTCCAATAGAAATTAATCAGATTAAAATGTACAAATATTTTACAATATTGCAATTCTACTGTTTTTCAAAGAAATATAGTAAATATAAATGCAAAGAAAGAAAAATACAAAAGATTAAAAAAAAAAAAAAAATTAGGGTTCGACCAATTATCGCCCTGGTGAATTAACATCACAGGGACACCACTTCCTGCTTTTGAGGACATCCATAGAAATCGCAGCACTCTTAAGGACTGCTCCTCACTGACCATAGACTGTTTAACCTCCTGCCCTCCGGGAGGCACTTCAGGAGCCTCTGGACAAGGACCAGCAGATTCAGGAACAGCTTTTTCCCTACAGCTGTCTCCTTACTGCCCTCTGATACCCCCCACCACCACCCCACACCATACAGACAGACTCCTCACTCCTTCCTCATCACTACATCTGGTTTACAACCAAGCAAAAACCGTTAATGTGTTATTACTAGCACTATTGTGTGTTCATCCCAGGATACCGAATGATCCATCTGCACACTGGAATATTCTATATTTTCTATGCACTTTTTTTACTGTCCATTGCACTAGTGTAAATGATGTTCATATGTTCATAGTTTCTGCTTGTAGTGTACATACACTTATTACATAATCCATCTGTATAGTATGTTCACAGTACACCTATCTGTATATCATGCTGATAGTATTTAAAATCTGTAAATTATGTCCGTAGTACTGCCTTATTTGTATATTTATTGTACATTTGTAACATATTGTAGACACTGTATATCCTGTACTTACTGCTCATTGCACTTCTGGTTAGATGCTAAGTGCATTTCGTTGCCTTGTACCTTACATGTGCAATGGCAATAAAGTTAAATCTAATCTAACCTAATCTAATCTAATCTAATCTAATTTTTTGGCACTGATATTAAGCATTTTTTTGGTTGTTGTTATCAGTCGTTTTCAAAACTGATTTGCCCTTGTTATTCTTAATTTTGACATTTAATTAGAATTTTTAAACCAGACAATGACCCCTATAAATAAAATATTGTAAAAGCTTGTAGTATAAGCATGTATGCAATATTTTATGCATTTGCAAATTATCAGTTTATTAAAAATGTCATCATGGTTCAATTTCAAATACTTTTTTTATTTTTGGCATAGTTGTTTCTCATTGAATTGAATTCGTTTTTTTTTTTTAATTATTATTATTATTAAATTGTAATTGAACTGTGTTGTGAGAAGAGGAAACAGTTGTTGACTTTTGGTATGGCATGCTGGCCTGCTACAGCTTCATTGACAGGAAGAGTTCAAGGAGGTCTCTGTTAATTTAACACTGCTCTGCCCCAGAGCCGAGAGCATTAACCCCACAGAACCTGTTACACCATTCTCTGAAGATCTCAGGCTTGGTCTCTATCTTCAGATTGTACACCATGCACACCATGGCTTACCTGTGTAAGAAATGTGGCCGACTGAGTAAGTTTTTCAAGCAGAAAGTAGGTCTAGTGATAAATAATGCGAAGATAAGTGAGAATTAATGTTTCGAGGGTTAATTATGTACTAGTAATGTAGCTTTAATTGCTGGTATTTAGTCCCTGGTGGGTATAACTTTCACTGCTGTTTCTGCCACTTTTTCTCACCACAGGTGAGCTCTAATCCTGTCTAGTATTGTATTAGGAGCTGATTAAATCATGAAACACTCTTGCACAACATGCTCTTTGGTTCTGAATTTGTAAGATGATAATCCTTTGGATTGTACCATTTATATTAATTTGCATAGTAAGAAATGAAATCCTATATGGAAATGTTCTCATTAAACTCTCACAAAGAAAGAACAACAAAAAAGGACTTCAAAGTCAGCACATGTGCCTTTTTACTGACATTTAAAATAGTTTTGAGCCTTTGATTAATTTCTTCCTTGAAATCACAGAGACTGAATCAGAAAGAAAGAAAAAAACAACTTTTTTGAACATTAAACATGTTTACTTGAGGCCGTTATTTGAATGAAACAAGCACAAAGAGCTGCCTTCAGTAGGTCTCTGTTCAAAATTTACCTCATTTGTATGCCTCATTTTCTCTCTTTTTTAATTTTTTTAATGAGTAGTTAGTGAAAAAGGTGCTTAAACTTCATAAAATGTTCATCAGGAGGAGCTGTATTCTCTGTATGATGACTACAGTGTTTGCAACATGTTTAATTTTATTTTAAATTCATAATACTGCCGTTTTAATTAGGGTCATTTTGAAATGTGAATCAAAAAATTAAATAGGCATTTGTAGGCAGTGCTCAATCCAACATTAGGCACAATTGCACTTTGGGCATCCCGAGTTTGAGTTGTGGCTCCCGCCACCCTCTCTCTCTTTCACACTTCCGGACAATTTTCTATAATGTACTATCCCAGTAAAATAAATATGTATGTATAGAATTTAATATCGCTAAAGCTTGACATTTGCATGCTCATGCAGGACCCTGGACATCTTTCTGGGTCTAGAAGTGTGCAGGAAAACAAAGGGCATGGCTGTAATTACACATTCACTCTCCTCTGCAAGTTTCCTGTGACACCTAATTTCAGAAAAGAGGGAAAATCAAAGCGACCAGAGGGGGTCAATCAACAGAATCTGTCCTAATTTCCAGCAAAATGATCCTTGAGAGTTTTAGCTCCCTAATCCTGAACGTGATTCTTACAGAAAGCAAAAGAACGGGGTGAGGAGCGTCTGGAGATGAGTATGCAGCTCACATAATGCCATTACCCGCTCCAGAGTGAGACAGAGGAGAGCCGCAGCTCTAGTCTAATCCACCCCAAACCTGACAGACAACACCGCCCTGATTCCACTTTAATTGAAGACATTTTATTAGATTTCTTTCTCTTCACTTCTACCCCATTGTTTCATATGTTGGGAATAAAAGCAGAGGCTTATAGCATATAGCAGTTGCTTTCTCATTTTCTCAGCTGCACCGATCTATCAGCCGCTTCATATTAAAGGAGCCATGGGAAAAAATCAAAGAATGAGGGAGGGGGAAGTTAAAGAACAAGAAAAAAATGAAACATTAAGGGTGGGCTTTTGGTGAAGCTGAGAGGATGTGGTCTTGGTCAGACCTATGCTTCTTGATTTATAGAGATAATGTTGGGAAAATTTGTATTTGATCCCCTGCTTATATTTGTAAGTTTGCCCACTTACAAAGAAATGATGAGTCTGTAATTTTTATGGTAGATTTATTTTAATGAATAGAGACAGAATATCAACCAAAAAAATCCAGAAAAAAAAAACATTATAAAGGTTAGAAATTTATTTGCATTTCAGTGAGTAAAATAAGTATTTGTTCCCCTTGTTTAAGAAGGCACATATACAGGCCCATTTAAAGTTTGCCAATGAACATCTAAATGATTCAGAGAAGGCTTGGGAGAAAGTACTGTGGTCAGATGAGACCAAAATTGAGCTCTTTGGAGGGAGAGAAATGGTGACTATGACCCTAAGAACACCATCCCTATAGTAAAGCTCGGAGGTAATAACATTATACTCAGGGTTATTCTGTTTTTCTGCTAAGGGTACAGGACGACTTCACCGCATTGAGGAGCAAATGGACGGGCCATGTACTGTAAAAACTTGTACGAGAACCTCCTTCCCTCAGCCAAAACACTGAGGATTGGTCATGGATGGGCCTTCAAGCATGTCAATGACCTAAAACATACCACCAAGACAACAAATGAGTGGATCAAAAAGAAGCACATTAAGGTCATGGAGTGGCCGAACCAGTCTCCAGACCTTAATCTTATAGGAAATCTGTGGAGGGAGC
Organism: Carassius carassius; assembly: GCF_963082965.1. Taxonomy (NCBI): domain Eukaryota; kingdom Metazoa; phylum Chordata; class Actinopteri; order Cypriniformes; family Cyprinidae; genus Carassius; species Carassius carassius. The sequence continues at coordinate 12,377,457 of NC_081783.1, read as the reverse complement.
TGAAACTTTGAGTTGCCAAACGACAGGACAAGAAACCTTACAGATTTAGAAAGGATCTGTAAAGAGGAGTCGATCAAAATCCCTCCTGAGATGTGTGCAAAGCTGGTGATCAACTACAAGAAACATCTTACCTCTGTGCTTGCCAACAAGGGTTTCTGCACTAAGTACTAAGTCATGTTTTGCTTGGGGATCAAATACTTATTCACTCAATGAAATGCAAATCAATGTCTAACCTTTATTTAATTTGTTGTTTTTGTTTTGTTTTTGTTTTGTTTTTTGGGGGGGGGGGGGGTATTCTGTCTCTATACATTAGAATAAACCTACTATTGTATAAAAATGACAGACCCTTAATTTCTTTGTAAGTGGGCAAACTTACTTAATCAGCAGGGGATCAAATAAATATTTTCCCCACTGTAAGCAAAGAAGAGAAAACTTGAATAATTGGTGTGTTCATTTATCAGAGCAAAGTGCTTAAAAGTATGAGTGCAGCACAGCCTTGTCGTGGAAACTCTCAGAGGACCGGGCTACTCTTACACAGATGTGTCAGCATGAATTAGGATGCTTGGTTTAAACACATTCGTTGTGCGTTCCGTTTTGGCTTGAATACTAATCAGACCTGTCTGCTTGACATGCAAACATAACAAGCAAAAACATATGACATCCCAAAGTTGTTATTTAAGCAGCATCACATGAGCTAGAGCGCTGTTGTTCTGAATATCAACGGGACCTGAACTAGCTGTTGTAAAAAATGTATTAAAGGGAAAGGTCATTAAAATAAAAAACAAATAATAATAATTGTTGTGTTGCTCCAAACGGACCTTCTTTAGTGGAACACAAAATAGTTGAAACACATTCCAGCGAAAAGTTCTTAAATAAACCATTTATTATCATTATTATTATTATTATTATTATTATTATTATAAGTGTGAAGAATGTTTTACTACAATAAACTTCTGTGCAATGGAAAGACTCTATGATGCCAATAAATATCCTTATATTTTAAAGTGTTGTCCTCTGACTGCTTGCTGAATGCCAAGGCATTGTACTTCTGGTTGAAAACGTTTGTTGTAGAAGACTTTCACATATTTCAGTGTGGGCAGAGTTTGATAGGAAGTTGGGTACCAGTATGGGTTTGAAGTGAATTATACCAACTTACTATGACAGGTAGAGTAAGACAAAGTCAAAAACAATGTGAGATTAAGGGTCAATTCCTCTTGATTAAACTTCAGAGGGATTGGCATGGCACAGTGAAATAATGAGGATGACTCGGAGAGAATTTCTTTGGACATGCCAGTGGTATTTGTAATTTGTATTTCTGTTTAAAGGTCTGAAATCAAAATCTGAAATCAAAATCTGACTTTTCCAGGTTTTAATTGCTATAATCAGGTCCCCGGTGCATCTACCAACCAAGGAAGCCTTTCAGTGAAAGCATCCCAAAAAAACGAGCGTGTCTAATTTAACCACATATTAGAAGTTTAAACTAATATGGTTTAAAACACATGATTTCAGTGCGATAAACATGATAATCAGTACCAAAACAGATGTTTTAGCAGGTCCCAGCTATAATGGCACCGCTGTATTGTGGGAAAGGGGGCGAGGAAAAGCAGCTCATTTGCATTTAAAGAGACATGTAAGAAAACAGTTTGTTTCTGGTTCCACTCAAAATAATCATTTTCAAAATGATATCATAAATGATCTGTGGGGTATTTTGAGCTGAAACTTCACAGACACATTCTGGGGACACCTGAGACTTATGCCTTATGTTGTCAAATGGGGCATAATATGTCTCCTTTAACAGTTGTCAAATTACTATTTATTAGACTTTACAGTCTATTTTTTAGGCCTTATATGAGTTCCACGTAAAGTCATGGAAGAATCATTGGCTGTATCCCAATTTGCATACTTCTAGAATTTGCATACTTTTAGAATTTACCAGAAATGATTTGCATTCAATTTTGGAATGCTTAATCCTGAGCTGGCTTGCGTTATTGGTGGAAAATATGCAAACTGGCATTACCCCATGCATGCTCACATAAACTTGCCAATCACAGTACTCATGTATACAAAATGTATTTATTAATAATTAATCATAAGGTGAAATATAACTAGTTATATGAGTATATGTATTATTATTTTTAGTTTTTATTTATAAAAAAACATGTTTCTAAATATTATTATTAATTATAGCAATAAATTATTATATTACCATTATTTTTATTTAAATGTATCATCATAATTTTTTTTGTGCTTATGCACTCACACGTACTGCTGTCTGGGGAGCATTTACTGGGGAATAAATCAAGAAACATTTGGTGTATCTGCTTGTCTGCACAAAAACCTGTAAATGTTTGTGTTTGTGAGTGCGCGTGCATGTGTGTGTGTGAATGTTTAGGGAAGCAGAAAGCGAGTGTAGGTTGAATGGACAGTTGTTCTGTCTGTTCTCTCAGACATTGTGTCTGTATTAAAGCCACTGGGCTTTGTCTCTCTCAAGCTTCATTACACTCCTAAACACACACATCGAATACATGGGTGCCCACGCAGAAATTCTCAGTGTTTTCAGTGCGAGCCAGGGTCTGGGTTGTCGTTTTCACATTGTGTCAAACGCTGAAGAAACAATCATGTTTTGACTGCCAAAATGCAATGTCTCGCTTATCAGGACTTGACAGCTGTCCTGTCACACGTTCATTTGAGCGGCTCCAGTCGCTGACTCCAACACTCTGAACCTTATTCTTTCCAGCTTGTTTGTTTTCCCCCCTTCTCTCTCTCTCTCTCTCTCTCTCTCTCTTTCTTTCTGTCAATCTATCTTTCTCAGCAGTGGGCAAGCAGGTGGGCGTTCAGACAGGTACTTTTCCCCACTCTAGTAATTACTCATTCTGCTCTGACGGCGCATCTCACGCTTTGTGGTTCATTTTCACAAGGCGCTTGCAAGGAATTATGGAAGTGTTGGCCCCAACTGTGTGTGTGCGTTTATAACAGAAAGTTGTCACAGCATATGACAGGTATTGTGTTGATGAATTTTTTAAAAAGTACAGCGAGACCGCATGACTCATTAAAAGGTTACAGTATGCTGTTGTCAAAGTGGGTCCGTAGCTAGATATGGCAGGAATGACTCTGTAATAGTTCAATGTTTGGCCTACAGTAAAATCCAGTCTAAAGTTAAGTTTTGACTGTGGTCATAGACTTTTACCTCAGTATCGTTTTAAAAATGTCCAACTAGATTCAACATCTGACTACAGGAATCTGCATCGTTTTTTAATGCTGCAAATACTTTGTCCACAGCCCTAATTTATCATCATCTGATATAATGAAAGCTGCTCTGCTGTCATATTAATGCTTCAGCATATATCACAGGAGGGGATTTTCTTCTTAAACACTGACATTTACATGAGGTTAACAGATAAAGCAGCTAGTCAGGGCTATGTAGGTGTATTCCAGTCGTCACGCTCCATATTTCAATGAACGTACATGCAAAGACATACACACTGAAGAAGTGTGTTTCATCATGGACATAATGTATGCACTCTGAACTCATTGTTATGCAGAGTAGGTTTATATTATTGTGTGGACTCTTCAAGTCCAACAGAGAAACTGTGGAGAATGCTAGCCGTGGGCCACTGGAGTGCTTTTCTGAGAAGAGAAAATGGAAATGATAATAGTGCACAAGAAAGACGGAGCCAGAAAACATGGCACGGCTAAACTAATTGGTGGAGTAGGGATTTGTTATGCGAATACCATGCATAATTTTATTATTCCACATTAGGAAAGGAGCATCGCATTATTACAGAAAGCGAGCTTGGAGGTCTCGCACACAGACATGTATGGAATCTTGTGAACACTGGCCCAATATGTGAAACAGACTAATTATATGATGTGATGTAATACTAATAAATTTGTGTACTTCAGGTGCACCCTTGATTTGAGGGATATTAATGAGAAGAAATGTTCACTTTGAAACTTAAAAAACTGAGATCTTGAATTTGAGATTAATCTGTATTTGAAGATTTTTTTAAATACTTATATCATAGTAACTGACCTTTAACAGACTTTTTTTTTTCTCGTATTGTTTTAAATCACTCTGAATTCAAGAATACTGTATGATGACCAGTGTTTACCTACAGAGCTTTGGGTATCCTGGCAAGAGAGTGTATGAGTGTTTTATGAATAACAGAGAGAGAGAGAGAGAGAGAGAGAGATTAAAGGAGCAAGGATCACTGAGCACTGATTGCATTTAGACTGATTGGATTGGATTCTGTTGAAAAGGCCCATAATTAGTACCACCTGCCCGGGCTATGACCCCCATTTGGTTGCAGGAAGAGTAGGGAGGGGTAGGTAGTCATCTTCTGGCCCACCTCATCCCATCTATCTCTCTATTTCTTTATCAGTATGAATGAGTTTCTGTAGATGCATCCTGTTAGAGTAAGCACTGCATTTGAGGAACAACTTACTTTTCGATGTGTGTGATTTTGTTTTGTTTGTATTTTTGCCATTTTTGCCTTTATTTGCTAGGACAGGGTAGAGGATGCAATTTCTGCCATATTGTAATATGACGTACTAGCACGTACTTTTGATGTACTTTTTCAGCCATATTTTCAAAAAGAAATTCAGAAATATAAATATTTTTATAAACACAAATAAGAAAAATTCTTAGTTCCTTTCTTAGCCTTAAACATAGTTGCATTGTTGTCTATGGAGGGTCAGAAAGCTCTCAGATTTGATCAAAAATATCTTGTGTACCAAAAATAAACCGATCAAGGTCTTGGGTTTGGAACAACATGAAGGTGAACAAATTAATGGCAGATAATTGGGTAAACTATTCATTTAAAATTTATATAATTATTGTATTTAATTATTATATAGTAGTCAACATTTGAAGTGGATAAAAAAAAGTTAATTAAAGTTGTCCTAAGACAAGAACGCATTTTGGTTTTAGATTTTAGGACATCTTTGATGAAAGGTTTTAATCCACTTCAAATGCTGACTAGTGTAGTTTATAGTAGCATCCTAATATACTACTCTTACTATTTCTGGCATGTGGCAGAACTAGAGCAGCTTGCTATTCAGAATTCTATGTTGTGTTACATTTTTATCACATGCGGTGTGCTCTGTTGTATATTGCTCATGCTCACAAATACTGTACTGTGCACAGTGTTTATACTACATACCTACTGCAGCAGTAGTACGAGTAGTATGCTATGCTGAACACAGCTGACATCTCTTTGGCTTCCTCTTTTTTCTTGCACTGCTCATTCCAGCTGTGGCAGAGCCATCAAAGAACAATGTAAGACTCCGGTCTCTCCGGTTGCATGATTGCTAAAGCAATATTCAGCCCCACTGAGAAAGACACAGCAGATGGAAGGAACGAAAGTGAAGAGATGGAGACCAAGTAGTGTAATTATTTTGGAAAGATTGGAAAAACCCTATTCCAAAACTCAGGCTGCGACATGCAGTGGGAAAGAAGTGAGAAAGAGATAGAAAATGAAAATGAAAGCTGGAATGAGAGAGACAGAAAGGGTGAGGAATATCAAGGGTTCTTTTTTGAAAATAGCAGAACAGACGCATCGCTGCCTCATGCATACACAGTGGTAGAACAGGAGTAGACCACCTCAAAAAGTCAAATTAGAATGTTCAAATTGGAGTGTTTCTTCTCAAAGCCTCATCTTGTTCATGCATTTGAGAAGCCAAATGCAGGGGCATAGCAAGAAAGAAAGAAAACATCCTGATAGCATGAATAAAATATCCCCACCCTCTCTCAGGCTGGCAGGGGATCTGCAGGCATTGAGCCAAATGGATATTCATATTGTAAGATGCCTCTCTGAGCTCTGCATCCATTTATTTCCTCATTTAAGTTTTTTTGTGACGTGACACATGCATTTCATTTGGAGGACATGTTTAGGAGCGAACCAAGACGACGAGTTCATTTGTAATCGTGAATAATTCGGAGCTTGTGTACTGGTTGTCTTCTTGTTTTGTAGATGAAGTAGATAAGGTCTTACCCTGCTTCATTATTAACAAAAGAACAAGTGCTCCGTGCATTACAGCATTATGAGAGAGCTATTTAGAGGCCTCCAGTGTTATCTGCTAGCATTTTGGATTGCAGTCCGGTTGAGTAACCGTGTTTTTTGTCATCAAAATGTCAGCCGGTGTCATGTGTTTTACCTTCCAATTAGTTATTTTTCTTTTACTCGTGAGAATATCTTATTACTGCTGATTTGGCCTAATCAAGCATACTTCCAGCAAGCTGCTCTCACATTTCTGACAACGGTGCAGTTTTGTCTGTTGCTATGAGGGGTCTGTTTCTTCATTGCAATGTGCTTGTTTGGAAATGTGCTATGATTTCATGTATAAATTGTTCCTATAAAACACAGTTTTTAAGTTTTTAGTCTTGGCTGACCAGCAAACAAATTAATCCAGAATATAACCCTGTTATTTGGCTGGTGTATATACTGTATGCAGTGTGTGTGTCTGTATATGGGTCAATGTTAATATTGACAATTGGTTCGGCAAATCAGCATATTAGAAAAGGATCTAAAGGATCATGTGACACTGAAGACTGGAGTAAAAATTCAGCTTTGCCATTGCAGGAATAAATTTTATTTAAAAAAAAAACTTATTTTCATTTGTAATAATGTTTTTACATATTTTTACTATATTTTTTTATTTGTAAATGCACTCTTGCAGTCTTTTTGGGTCACACATTTAAAAGTCGATTTCAAAAGTAAAACTTTTTGTAAATACTACCATGATTTCAAACTTCCGGAGAAGGGTGCTACAGTTTGATACCATCAAATGCCTAGAATTTACAGACATGTGGTCTGTTGGTTCTGTCAGAAGGCACAGGCACGTGCACAAGTAGGGCTCAACCTGCCCTTTTTTCCCTTTTTTCTCTCAATAAATCTATATATAGGATTAGGAGGGGAGAGCTCTGGCACAATTCAAACGTTTCACTGCAGCTGTACTTTTCACAATATAAGATTTTTAGGGAAAGGGTAGTGAATAAGAGAACTTCAAGAGACCAACATCCCTGGTCCTCCACAGTATCTTAGTTTTGTCAGGTATGCAGATACATGTTTGATATGCTGTAGTTAACGGCACAGCTATAGTTTCTTATAATCTCCTATTTTGACTGGGATTGTGTAAGACATCATTTTCTTAATTATATTTCAAAATATGAAATATTTTTTTCCGTTTCAGCACAAAAGGTCTGTTCACGGCCCTGAGAAGGCATGATATTCTGTTTCTCACTGTGATTGACTTGTGGTCTGAGATGTCTCCCTTCAGCACTGCTAATGTTAAATGCATGCCTGTTAATCCACAAATTGGTGCTTATTCGGACATTATTCTGAAATTACAGTAGAAATAGTGATTGAACACACTGAATCTTTCTCAAGCCTTACACACCCTCTCCCTATTCTCTTTTTTCACATGAGTCTTGGTGAGATTTGCTTGTAGTTCTTTAAATTGCATGCTGGTTATGCAAAGAACAGTCTGTTCACAGCATTGTGTTATATGCAAAGGAAAGGAACACTGTAGTCATGCCAGATATCATAATGCGTTTTATATAATACAGTATACACTCATTCCAGGCTTAACGTCCTTCTAACAAGGTCTGAATCCTACTTATTTGTGATTAATCTTCAAAATGTAAGCATGGCTTTAGTTAACAACATATGAGATGAAAGGACGTTTCTGTACTCCTGTCTTTTATGAGTGTATGCCTATTGATTTTGCCACAGGTGCAAACTAATAATTGTAATCTACATTTTGTTTGACTACTGTAAGTGCATTACATGTGTGTGTGTGTGTGTGCGTGTGTGTGTGTGCGTGTGTGTGTGTGTGTGTGTGTGTGTGTGTGTGTGTGTGTGTGTGTGTGTGTGTGTGTGTGTGTGTGTGTGTGTGATATTCATCCCATTTTCATTTATTGCAATAGCCTACGAAGAAATCCTTCATCCGCCTGTAAGGAAATCAATACCACAATGTCAACTCAGATTTTAATTTCACACAGACAGGCTAACAAGACACAACAACAGAAAGATATCAAAAAATGCATGGAGGAATGAACACACATAGAACATCTCAGTTACATATGTAACCCTCGTTCCTGATGAAGGGAACGGAGACGTTATGTCGCAACTCAACATAAAGGGATTCACTTGGGAGCCCCAATCATCTCTGACATTAAGAGAAAACGCCAATTAAATTTGGTTAATGGATTTTGCATACCTGAGCCACTCCCAGTGCATATGGGTATAAATAGGCAACAGGTGCATCCACTCTTCAGGTTTTACGCTGAGGAGCTTAGAGCGCTTCCCTGGCCACCATCAATGGTTTGAGATTGTGGCATGGGAACATAACGCCTCTGTTCCCTCCATCAGGGAACAAGGGTTACGTATATAACTGAGACATTCTCTATCTGTTGGTCACTACCAGTTATGTCGTGACTCGACATTAGAGGTCCATGGAAAGTGCCACAACCTGAACGCTGTCACAACCCTATGGCATCGCAAATGTTTACAAGTAGGAGCGTGTCAGACAAAAGCCATGCAAAGGTAATAACCTTTCCACCGCCCCAGTGCAACCTCACTGCCCTTGGTACCCGCAGGGGCCAGAGGAGAGTATAACGCTGCTGGTGATAACCAAGCTGCTGTTCCCTTTACCACAGAAATTTCTTAACAGAAAGGATTTCGAACTTCGATGAATGATTTGGTTCAAGTCTTTCCTATTTCTTCTTACAGCTCGGCAGTAACGGTGGTGAAGCGAGCCTTCCGGAGAAGGGAGTTATGGTTTGATACCATCAAATGTCTAGAATTTACAGAAACGTGGTCTGTTGGTTCTGTCAGAAGGCATGATGTTCAGTTTCTCACTGTGATTGACTTGTGGTCTGAGATGTCTCCCTTCAGCACTGCTAATGTTAAATGCATGCCTCCTCTCCACATGGCTGCAGGGGGATCAATATTAATACTAGGCCTGCAGTATAGGCTCTGAACCATCTTTAACCCCAGTCTCGGATAGGAGGTCAGTCTGGAAACTCAAAGTCCTCAAGGCACAGTCAATAACAACAGATTTAGAATTTAGTCATGAAGAGCAAGAGAGACAATGAAAAACCACTCATCTACTAAGTGTGAACTGACTTTAGATCATTTGAAGGGATCGCCGATTATGAGAAATGGTGGTCCATTAGCAGTGTGGGCTATTCTTGGCGTCATATTCTATAGAGACCTTTGATGACTTAAAGTGCAAATTGCAGACACATGTACTGTACACACACTCCAACGGTTTAATTCATAAATGAGGGGGGTAGGGCTGCTTTGGCTCTAAGGATATTTCTCACAAAGCAGTAATAGCCTGGCCCTTCATTAACTGAGTTTTAATTTGTGAATAAGAAGGTAGTTAACAGAAAATTAACACACACAGGCGTACTGAGCACCTTGGGACCTGCAAGTTTTAAACAGATACCCTCACACACATAGACAGAGTGCACAGCAGTATGTTTTTACATGATTCAATGAGAGTCCGTGCTCTTAAAAGTATAGTTCACCAAAAATGTATAAATTAATACATATAAAGAAAAATTTGCTTATGCTTGCCGTGACTGCAGTAAAACAGTAATATTGTAAAATATTATGCCAGTTATTTATAAAAACGGTTTTCTATTTAAATAGATATTGAAATGTAAATTATTCCTATGCTGCAACACTAAATTTCATTCAGTGTCATTACTCCAGTCTTCAGTGTCACATAACCCTTCAGAAATCATTCTAATATGCTGAATTGGTGAAACATTTCCTATTATCAGTGTTGAGAAAAAGTTGTGCTGCTTTTTGTGGAAAGTTGAAAAAATAGTATTTATTAGACATAGATTTTTTTTTTGTAAAATTATAATGTAAGAAAATGCCACATTTTATCAATGTAATGCATCGTGAAAAAAATAATGATTGGGGTCATAAATGTTGTATTTATTTATTATTTTAATATATATATAAATAAGTTAAATAAAGTGTGTTTTAAATGTATGTCCATACAAAAAAGTATATATATATATATATTTTTTTTTTTTTTGAAGAAAGAAAGAAAGAAAGAAAGAAAGAAAGAAAGAAAGAAAGAAAGTCATACAGTTTTAAGGCAACATGAGGGTGAGCAAATAATGAAAATTTTATTTATTTATTTATTTATTTATTTTTTGGCAAACTAACCCTTAAAGAATCCGGGACAACAGCATGCAAATCACAAAATAGCCTGTTGTCTGCATTGATCTTCTGTTTATCCCTGGTGTTTGTAGCTTTGAATGCACTTAAGTGTTAGTATTGGCTAGTTTTGGCCCAGATTTAGTGGCATATCAGAATTCAGTTGGAAGCCAGAAAAACAAGCTGGACAAGTTAATTTGACTCAGTGCCCGGCGCACTAATGGAAAAGGCATATGGGCCGTGCAGGTTCAGAGTGAGTTGGCGCAACCCATTTAGTGACCCAGCACAGAGATTTCACAAGGGACCTCCTGTGAGCACCATCAATACACACACACACGAACATAAACCCACTCATAAATTGAGTGATACCTGATGTGGGCAGGTGACAGAGATCTCTGTCAATATTTTGTTAGAGGTCACAAGGAGGTTGGTCACACAGAGTCTCGAAGCTTTCTCCAGAAAGAGAGCGAAAATCACACAAAAGCTAAAACACAGCATTGTGTGTCACCTCACACACTTTAAACTATAGAAGGATCTGTCAAGACTTTTAGCTGAGTTTAGACACTTCAATGTCCTTTTAGCTATTATTTGCAGTCTCACGCTGTTATTTGGTCCATAAATTGTTTCTGATCTCCCCTGTGACTGAAAGAGTTTTAGGGTTTCCACAGCATCGGTAGATAGAAAGTCTCTTTTGCTCTACAAGACTGCATTTTTAAAGCAAAAAGACAGTAAAAACTGCAATATTGTGAAATATTAAGTTATTTTAAGCAGCTACTCTTCAATGTCACATGATCCTACAGAAATCATTCTAATATGCATATTTGGTTCTCAAGATAGTTTGGTGGTCTCACGGCTTGAGCTGAGACCATCCTGACCAAGCTGGAAGACCATCAGGCTAGCTTAGGCTGGTTAAATTGTGGGAATAGTAGGAATGGTGTCTCTAACTTTCAGGCTTATGTTATATTAGTTGTCTTATGTAATAGCTTTGTAACTGAATATGCCTTTTGGTGAAGCCTACACCCCTCATTTCTATTCTCCATTGCTTCAGCCCTGTCTCTCATATGCATCTCTGCACTCCTCCACCTTTTCCTGTAGTTCTCAGATAAAGTAGTTGGACTCTGATACCACAGTGCCATCTATTGGTGGGAAATCAAGGCTGCGTTAAATGGTGATGGAGTGAGAGAGAAAGACAAAAGGGGTGATCAAGCAGAAAAGGTAAATATTTAAACTGAAGTGAATTGGGTGGTCGGTCAGAAATGAAGTTGAATTGCAATAATGGCTGATATTGACATTTTGCATGTGAAAAGGAAGGCAACAGGGGAGAGAATGTGCCATTGTGTGCTTTATCATCTCTTCAAGCTTAGACAATACAGTAAGTGACCAAACAAGGAATAATGGATATGTTTTGGGGCAAATATACATTTCTGTTTGGTCAGAATACACAGACATCTCTCTCCACTGTCTCTCTGCCTCCCTCTATGCGATCCCTTTATCAGTCATAGTTAAATGTAAATAACGCTGGTGTGATGGACGATGCTGTCAGTCTTCTTCAAAGCCCCCTCGCCCATGAGAGCCCAGCTCCCGGATGGGTAGAGCGTAAACGGATAAAGGGAGAGAAGAATGAGTACAGGGATTCCCATTCAGACTGATGACTAAGTCATCTTCAATACACCATCATTCAAGTGAACAGTAAACATATTGAAAATGAGCTACATGAAAGAATAGGAAATGGATGTGAGGCACTGACCGATAAATTATATCTAATATTAAACAACAGTGCGTCATTTCCTTGCCACATTTTATGTGTGCACATGTACAGTACAATGCTTTTTTTATGTGTGTGTATATATATATATATGTGTGTGTGTGTGTGTGTGTGTGTGTGTGTGTGTGTGTGTGTGTGTGTGTGTGTGTGTGTGTGTGTGTGTGATTAAAAAATGTTGTTTATTTATTAAATAAATGTATTTATAATATAAACTCTATGAATTTAAAAATAGACATAAATATTTAAAATATATACTGTATTTGTGTCTATTTATATATATACCTAATAAATATAGAACACACACATATATTATGCAAACAAAAACATTAATTTTTTATGCAAATTCATCGTTTGGCAAAACTACTTTTCAGACATTTTGCACAATTATCTTCCTAGATGGCACAATGTATTCTATTGTTTGTGTTGTATCAGATGGTACAGTGTCACGACACCCTGTTAAAAGAGAAAAGAGAGAAAAGAAAATCAGTACTAGATAAACACACAGTAACAGCACACAAGAAACTAAGAATGTGTTTTGCATACTCAGAAATGCATATATACAGTGTATATTGGATGTGTTTCAAACGAGGTAAACTGATTGTTAGATGAAGTATGCATGAACTACACGCATTTCACCAACTTAAACTAAATTCCTGGATAATTTCTTGTTAATAAAAAAAAGACAAAAAAGAAATTACTTATATGAACCGACATGCACTGTAAATCTTCACAGAATGTGATTGAAAAGGGTGATAAATCTACAAGAGCAATGCTGAAATACAAACACACTTCTTGATTTGCATTTGATTTGGATGGGAATTATGGGGCGTTACGTTATTACAATACTTAAAGCCCTTTGAAAAACTTTTCTCATCTCTTTCTAATCATTGTTATATTGCAATACAGCCCTCGAAAACCATCACTGCAGTTCCCAAGTCATTTCTTTTGTATTGCACTGGTCTATGATAGTCTGCGTGAGTGTCAGCTGTAATATGTTTTGCCTCACTCTGACATATGGAGAGAAAGATAAAGTCTGCTGTAGAGATGTCACTAAGACTGAATGAGAGCGAATAAAAAGTATATTTCAGTGTGTGCGTGTGTGTTTCAAGGGGTTGTTTTTTTTAAGCAAGGGGGGAAAAAAGAGAGCTGAAAGTCTGAAAGAAAGAATACAGTACTTTTTTTAAAGCAATAGGTTACTTTTTTAAAATGCAGTTCATGCATGCTCTTCAAGTCTCTTCTTAGCTCCTTTAATTAGGGCTCCATATTGTGACTAAAATGGTCACAAAGGGACAAAAAACATAAACATTTGCAACAGTAATTTTTAATCGAGTCACCACTGGCCACTGGGAAACATGGGCTGCATGGAAAATCACATGCTCTTTAAAGGAGGCACTTCTTTTGAATAATTATTACTTTGTGGCCGTTAAAAACTATGTTCTGTGCAGTATGAATGAGTGTAGTTTGAATTTATTCCAGATGTGTTTTATGCATGTTGTCTTTGTCATGTAATCTTCAGTACTAGCATCAGGTGTGTTGCTTCACTGCCATTCACACTCCTCACTTATGGCCTCGTGGGATAGTAAAGTGTACATCAGAATCTTGCTGGAAGTAGTAAGTAATCCAGGAACTTTTCACCTGCTTCAAAAAGTGATTTCGTCAGATGCTGCACTCAGCAAACAAATTAAGCTCATTATCAAAACCATTAACATCTAAAAAAATTTTAACAACCTCATTTTTATGTGGTGAAATTTCATTATTCTGACTGTTTGAGATATATATATATATATATTTTTTTTTTTTTTTTTTTTTTAATTAACCATTGGTCTTCCATAGTAACATTCATTTAGATCACAATAACCACAGTTAAAACCACATATAGCACCTCAATACCATGGTAAAATTTGAACTATTTGGTTTCTATTTTTATGAAAAATATAGTCTATATACATTTAGTATAAATGCACAAAAGCTTAAATTAATCACAAAAAAATATTGTAATTATATTATATTACTTCTTTACATTAATAATAATAGAATACAGTTGGTAGTAATATCCCACATTTCTGCTACTATACCATGGTCCTGTTAGTGTTAAGCTACTACAGTAAATCCATGGTAAATGATGGTGATTTGTAGATTGAAAGGCCTTCTGACTGTATTGTTGTGTCTCCTGTTTGTCAATGCTGGCTTTAAACTAGTTTCATCTGGGTTTAAACTAGTTTAAATCACTGTGTGATTTGTGTTTGTCGCTGAATTCAAGCGCTTTACACTGGATCTCATAGCGCTGTTTAGTGCTCAAGCTAAGAGTGGATTAATAGTCTGTAGTCAAAGCCCATAAACATTGTATTGAACATTTTTATTGAGGAAAATTAACTTGCGATAACTACATTTATGCAGGTAGGTTTCTTGAAGCATGTTGGAGACGTTGCCACAGTTCTTCTGGATTTAGTTTGTCTGAGTTTGTTCTGTTTCTCCAGACAGACTAGATGATGATGAGTTAGGTCTAGGATGAAAACGTTTTTTTGGTGTGAGAATCATAATAAATAAAAAAAAAATTGTGTATTTTGATTTAATGCATCTATCTGTGAGACTGTTGAGGAGTATTGAACACGTCTGGTTCATAACTTGTTTTTCTCTTCCATTTTAGTCCAAGGTTGGGAAGAAATCAGTGCACAGAAGAACTCAGAGTTATTAATTACTTCAGAGTTTCAAGGATTCTGCTGAAGTTGAGAAAGACTGAGGTCAGAAGGCAAGTTTCTCTCAAATCTCAGCTTCTGTTCGTTATTCACAATGTGTTCAGTCACCGAAGAAGCGCACCAGCACATGTGTTAATTTGTTCAGGGAATGCCACCCAACAAATAGCGATGTATTGGTATGGTCTTTGTTATAGTATCATTAAAAAAGTAAAAAAAAAAAAAAAAAAGTTTCAAACTTGATAAAATACAAAACAAAGTAGTATTTGTAAAAGGAAATTCTGCATCTCGCCCACAAACAAAATCAGAACCTTTTGCTTTATGTTTTCATATTTGTTTTCTTTAATCAAGAGCCTTTTTGGACAAAATGACTTTCACTGCCGCCCACTGCTTGACTTTTTTCAAACTGATCATGTCTGATGCTGTTGTTGCAGTGTCTTCACTGAAATGAACTGCATTGAAGCTTTTCATGTGGACGGTGTCAGTACAAAATCAGCTCCTCAGAAGAATGTGATGTATTTCGTTTGGCAGTAATCTGTTTTTATTCAACTCTTAAAAACTTAAATATTATTACAATTTAAGATAACTGTTCTGTATTTTAGAATTTATTTCTGTAATGGCAAAGCTACATTTTCAGCAGCATTTACAGTCATCATTCTCATTCATCAGAAATCATCTTAAATGCTGTTTTGATCCTCAATAAGCATATTATTATTTATAAACATTGTTGCTGTTTAATGTGATGTCTTTAATAAATAGAAAGAAAAAAATGCATTTATTTGAAATATATAAATTAATATAATTAATTTGTGACAACGTAAATCTATTTACTGTCATTTTGATAAATTTAATGTTCCATTGCTGGATAAAAGTTTTAATTTCTCTTTAGAAATCTGACCCCAAATTTTTGAATGGTCAGAAATATAAAAATATATATATATTTTTTTAAATATATATTAACCTGACTATAGGTTTCACCAACCAAAGTAATTTAAAATCAGATAGAAATATTGCCTTAAAGTAACAGCTATGCAGTTTCACTTTCTACAATATACTTAACTAGTGATTTCTCCAAGTCTCCAAGGGGATTTAGTGGTGTTTGTTCCTGTGTATGTGTGCGTATGTGTCCTGATGACTGTGTGTGTTTGTAAAATGTGCCTTAGGCTCAAATATAAAGCTGGAGAAGTGTGCTTTAACTCTTTCAGAAGTTTTCCTGCCCTTCAAGCACAAAGCCCCCAACCAGACCCCTCGCTTTATAATTTACCTCAGGCAGTCAGCTCCACTGCAGGCTACAGACATATCATAGAGAGCACAGCTACTTCACCAGAGAGAGAGAGAGAGAAGTGGAGAAAGATAGCTGGAATGAGAGAAAGAGAGAGATGTCCCTGTTGGCAAAATTAAAAGCTGAAGAATTGTTCCTTGTCCTCAGCAGCTTGAATGTTTCTGAATGAAACAAATATCGCATTGTCTGTTTGAAACGTATAAAACCTCATGAATATATGTGCTTTGTGGACTCTTTGTGTCTGCTTTCCTAATAAGTCAGATATGTCTTAATAAGATTCCTATGAAAAGGGCTTGCACTCTAGAGAAATTTCTTAAGGACACTTAAACACAATCTCCCGTCCCCAGCAGAGCATGCTTGAATTGCATAGTGCCATAGAGGTGTATAAATGAGAGCGAGCACGAATCGGGCCCTGCGGTGGCATTTCTGTGATGATAAGAAAAACACAAACACTTCTGTAATTGTTTTTTATGATGCTTTCTCTTGTCCTGAAGGCCTGATGAAGAAAATCAGCATAAAAGATAATTAAAAAGTTACACTGAAACAGCCCGATGTGTCTGCTGTCTCTTTCTCTCTCTCTCACCCCGTCTTTGCCCTCCAGTCACAGAAATGGAAATAAGGTTCTAGAGTCGAGCATTCAAACCTGAATGCAGCCATTTACAAACTCTTTGATAAACGACGTCTTGAAATACTTTCAGGACAAACCGCTTGTGCTTTTTAACATGCAATAAATTATGGCTGCTTGCTGTCTTGTTGCTAATGAAGAATCTCAGTGTTGCATTATTACCTGAACTCCGTGGGGTATCGTTTTATAGCCTGAATTAGGTTGCTTTTGTATATTACAGACCTTAATGCTTTCTAATGAAAACCAGGGCCTAACAAAAGTGTTCAAACGGTCAAGCACACAAAACAACGCTTCATATTTTCCCCCTGGGATTTTCCACGGCATCCTAATGGGCTTATTCACCTAAACCAAAACAGTGTTTTAAGAAGAAAAAAAATTTACAAATGCCTCAGCAACAGCAGAGTTTTTCTTAAAGCCAAATCAACATTGTTTCTGGACATTTTTATAGCCCAGCAATTGAGCGCCACTCTGTAAAAGAATAACTTGTTCTTAATGCAATTTACTGTATGAAGACTAGGGCATTTCTATTGTTATTTGATTGATTATTGAATTATCACTCAAATGAAAAGACAATGTATGTGAAATGTAAGAATATTATGCATAATGAGGTATTATAAAATCATTCAACGATTGAAAAGCTTACTCATCCAGCAAACCGCTTCGGTGCTTCTGATTCTTTGACAGAACATATAAAAATCTTTACATTTACTGTCTAACCTATTATTTTCTATGGTATTCTCCTATCATTGTCATTTTAAAGAAACAATTCATCCAAAACTACCAAATCCCTTTTTGATGGATGTCTTAAAAACAGATAATTGATTAATCGATAGACTTGAGTCATGTGCATTATTGTGTTGTTTTCATCAAATGTTTTGACACTAATGTTCTGACGGCACCCATTCACTGCTATATCTACTGGTGAACAAGTGATGTAATGCTAAATTTCTCCAAATCTGTTCTGATAAAGAAACAAAAACATCTATAGATGTCCTGAGGGTGAGTACATCTGCTGCATGTTCGCTGCATTTGTCACTTTGTGGTCCAAGTGTTGGGAATTTTGTTTAAATATAGGTTGAAGTGAAAGTGGCAGTGGCAGTGTGTACAAAACTCTTGTTTATTCTTTTTAATTCTACTTAAAGTCTATGGAGTATCTGGGATGTTATTAGATAAACATATTCTTCTTAGACTCAAAGACATGTAACCTGGAAAATGCAATTAGCCAAAGTTATACTCGATGTAGCATCATGCTATAGGGCTTGCTTAGCAGAAAGAAATGATGGTGTAAATAGAAATGCTGAAACACAGCCTGTTTCAGTCTGCTAAAAAGTAAAATCGCATCTTTAGAGAGGAGAATGCCAATTTGTGATCCTTTTTTGTGATTTGGGAGTCTAAAATATTGGATTGGTTCAAGAGCAAGTTGAATGCCTAAGAGTGGTTCCAGAAGAGTGGTTCCAGTGCACAGGCTGTGACAGGGCCGTGCAGAGACCTTTGGAGGGGCAGGTGCTCAAAGTATAAAAGGGGCACATGGAACAAGGCTTTAAATAGCACTGCTCAAAATATCAATACAACAATATATTGTATACTCCTTGCTGAGTCGCGTATTAATATGGAATGGATGATTATGTACCAGCCTCTTTCTCCATGCTTGCTTCTTTCTGCACTGTTTCTGTTGCTTGTGCCTCTACATTTCCCTCTTTCTCACCAGCCTCTGTCTCCTTGCTTGCTGTTCCCTGCTCTCTTTCTGTCACTTGTGCCTCTACATCTCCCTTTTTTTCTTCCTCTATCTCAATCTCCTCATCTGATCTATTAATTTCCACTCTCTGTCCATCTAGGAACAAGGCACAATTTACTATTTCAGCATTAATCTATTATTTTAACCATCACTACTACTCTTGCTGATTGATACAAAACATAAAAAACGGATACACTGGAATATAGTGATTAATATTATTATTACTGTTGTAGTTGTTGTTGTCTAAAATTTAACACCTTTGCAGTGTAAACAAATGACAGACTACATTTTTTTATCCTCTCTTTGCGAGGCATCTTTGAACTGCAGAACACACACAAAAACACAAAAGGACATTTCATACCTTTTCCTAAAATCTACTAGGGTCCCATCTAGTGTTGTCACGGTACCAAAATTTCAGTATTCGGTACCGATACCAGTGAAAATCCATGGTTCTCTGTACCAATTTCGGTACCAAAGCAAAACACACAAATATTCTAATAAAAAATAAATAAATAAACTTTTTATCACTAAAAATAAAACCAATACCATTCTTTATACTTATTTACAATTATGTTTAAAGTTTTTCTACAAGTAATATAATTATGAAAAACAGTAAACAAGTTTCACCCAAATTGAATTTGTCTTTTAATTAATGAAATGTAAACATTTAAATTTTAAACATGGAAACATTTTTTGTGATTTATTTCTTTAAAAAATAAAGTTATTAATTTTTTCCACAGTAGTAGCAGTATCACATACATTCTAATAAATAATAGTAATATCTAGCACAATGCCTTTATGTAAAAATGAACTTTTATTTTGACCCTGGTTTTACTTAGATGAAACGGTAAAATGCTTGAAGTGACTCAGAACAGTTCTGGTGATGGAGTTTATGTATTTATGTCCTCATTGAGACGGCAGATGCTGAAATTACTGCAAGCGTCACACGCTTCAGTCTATGTAGTAAACAAACCATTCATTCATACACAGAGACGCGCAGAACATGCAGGATTCATATTTCAACCAACTTTTGCAGGTTAACATTTAAAGATAATGGTCCATACGGAGATTTGATTTGATTAATTTATGCTAACTTTGACACATCCCGTGATTGTCCATATTAAAATGTAAGTTTCATTATCATGACTGGACTTTGAGATTCCGTCTGCGTTTTCTGCTTCGTGGAAATCATAGCGCTGTGTGCGTCAAGAACCGGGTTGACCGGGTCCTCGGTACCACCGGTACTTAAAGAAACCTGCTACCATCACATTTTCATTTTTTTAGTACCGACTTGGTACCGAAGTACCGGGTCTTTTGATAGCACTAGTCCCATCTCCTTCACACTGCACGTTGATGTCATCTCAGGTATATTATTCATTTTATACTGACATTTATATTTTTACATAATAAAGAGAGATATTATTGATTTTACAGGCTAAAGTGGTCTTGCTGTTGTAAACACTGTTGCTATTGTAGAAAAAAATATTTGACATTTAAAATATTATTATATTTTAATTCATTTCTGAATTGTTTTTATTTTTATCATGATAATTCAGAGAATGAGAAAATCTGAATAAGCCTTACCAGTGATGTGATGATAATTTTTAAGGCGCTCTACGTTTAAAAAAAAATAAATAAATAGTGTAATATAAAAATAGTTTAGTCAAATAACATAAAAAAGACCAGACCCCTCGATGCCAGTGAAACTTTTCTCCCTCAAACAGCACGCTAACGTTACTTCTACACTACAGGCTACACACAGCAATATAAACAACATATCTGCATGTTCTCACATCACATCGTTCTTGTAAATAAACCTCAAAATCACTTTGTTGAGAATGAAACACCACTTACCAGCTGCCGCAGTGGTGAAAATATCCTCTGGCAATTAAAAAATGTGCGTGCGGCGTGAGGAATCATCCCGGTCGGATGAGGTCGTTGTCGTCAGGTGAAAGGTCATCATGTGGGTCATTTTATTTACGGCTAAATTATTATCCATCAATTTTACTAATATTTAGATCGGACATGGGGCATTCATAAAAGGGCATGTTATTACAAAACAATTAAAGGAAACTGCTTTGACAAAAGGGCACCAAGGGGCAAAGGGGCAGGTGCTCAAGCATATGACAGGTTTCAGTACCTTGTAACAATAATATTGCAGAGTGCTAAATTCTAGTGTTGAATTGGCTATTCAATAAAATTAGAAACCTGCTTTTACAAGAACACTTAAAAATGATACTGCTTCCACTTCATAATTTGCTGTACACCGGGTCAGTGCAAAATATATGAAGATGTTATCTCTATTTTTTTATTTTCAGCCCTATTGTGGACTTTATATTGATTTTTTTTTATGCAAGAGTGAGCTAATGATCTAGATATAAGTAATACACTGAATTAAACATGACATTCTGAAGTAGAAACACTGAAATGGTATGAATTAGTATATTGTAAAGTAAAGTTTTTTACCTATTTTGTTTTTGCGGATGGGTAATCATTATATTATCAGGCCATATTCACATTATTTTGCTTAGAATTTGAGGTGCTTTCTAGCTGTCAGTCTCTTTATTCACTTGGCATATTCCGCTTGTTAGGTTTTTTTTTTTTTTTTTTTTGAGAATGAAGTTTTGCTTCTGTTCCTTATGACAACTTTAAAAACACTGAGATGATGTGCTGCTGATCTCCTGCTCCTGCACCTCTGATTACAACAGGGGGGTGTCTAATTCACATTTGGCTTCCAGAACATTGCTTACAGCATCTTTTAAGCCACCCTTATGTGGGCGATTTCATGTTTTACTATACTTTTAAAGACATTTAGTCTCCACAATGTTGGCAAAACCTGACCCACACACACAAATATGACCATTGCTCTTCTGTCTTCTGCTCTTATTAAATTGCCGCTTCCAGCATACATCATCTGCCAATCTTTCTCGCACTCTCTCTCTCTTCTTTCATTTGTTCTTCTCTTCTTCTCCAGCTTCAAATCGAATGACCTCACCAGGGTAGTACTTGCTAAGCTGATCTGTGGCCTATCATTGTGCAGAATGAGGGCCCTGCTCTCTTTTCACCCGTGTCAGGACAACAGCAGTTGCCAGGCACTGATCCAGTTTGTATCGACTGCCCCTGCACAGCAGCTGTTAACATTTGAAATTCATTCCATTATTAAAGCTACAAGGGAGTCAGAATAGAGGCGATATTTCCTGTTCTCGTATCTCTTCATATGGCTCAGTTCCTCTTCATTCTCTGAGGCTCGGAGGCAACAGAGCAAATTTGAGGCATCCTATTATGTTGTTTTAATTTGAACACATTTGTTCCTCTGACCCCAGTCAAGTGTATTAATATCATCTTGGTTTACTAAACGGAAAACAACATTATCTGATGGACGCAAGTCTCGAATCCCCCGGTGTCCAGTCCTAAAACCCTCTGCTCACAGAAACTTGAAAGGCACAGCAGAGGCGCCAAGCCACCCACATCCCTCCACAGGCCATCGGCTTTAGACAGGTCATCTTCAAATCCTGCCTCTCATCCAGCTCAAATCAGCCTCACTCTGTCTTTCTATCCCCAAAGGTACAGACTGAAGGTCTTAGCGTGTGAATAAAGGCGTATAGCAGAAATCGCACCCCTGGGCTTTTGGCCATCATGCGTGGGGGGTGGATGTTGGAGATAGGTAGAATGGACGGATAGAGAATCGGAGAGTCTCATCCAACTGGGTTTCCTGCTAAGAGCCTTTCGAAGGCGGATGACTCAATCAGAGGCATTTCCAGTGGGAGGCCAGAAGGTTTCCATGGGAGGCTTTGTGCTTGGAGGCAGAAGCTCTTTCAGCGGCAGTCTGGGATTTACAGAGCTCAAATTAAGCTTTCTCATTGTTCCTGCTTAAGCCTGACTCACCTGTGTTAAAGGTGTATTTACAAGCTATTTTAAAATGGATGGATAGCACAAAATATGAACAAATTGAAATTATTATAGTGTAGAAGTAGATAAACACTGAAAAAAATCACTCATCAATTGCAAAAAGTTAATTTCACTAAAAGAGACATTTTAAAATAGAAAGATTGAAATAGTGAAGTATTTTTTTTGTAAAACAAACTCCAATAATGTTTTATTTACTACCTATTTTTATTTTTTTGGATGAATTTTTACAGTGTAATTCCATATACTGTTCAATATCCATTGAACCTATAATAATGGATGGGTAAAATAAAAAATAAATTACACAGCCATTTCATCAGAGCAGTGACATTACAGTATGTTACATTGACTTACTCCTCACAGCATGCTTAGCAACACCCCTTAACCGTTAAAAAAATCACTGTAATGCACTTCCTTTGGCTTATAGCTTAGGTTGCAATTTCTTAAAAGAGATAACGAGAGGTCAGTGCATTGTGAGCAACACGTGGATATTCTCTGCTTAGCTCTAAGTAGAAGCTTTTTATAGTTGCGGCTGCACAGGGGGAATGCATTCGGTCAATGTCTCCAGTTAAGTAAGGGTAAAAGCCCAGCATTTAGTGTAAGACCATCTGCTGTGCAATCACTAGAGTTGTATTGACTACAAAGATTAGATTTGCCATTTGCTGGGAAAGTGCTGTTTGGATCGGAGGCAGGTGTACAACTGTTTATCATTCTCAGACCTGCAGACCCCGCAAGCGAAAACAGGGCCAAGGGGAACAAGATGTATGTGTGTGTCTGTGTAGGAGTTTCCCCAATGTTTACACTAAACTGTTTACCACTTTGAGTCCTCCGCACGATTCTCAGGTGAGCATATTCTCCATTTGTAAACGCCTAAAACTGAATAAGTTGGTTTTTAGTTACAGCAGGTGTGCATGTTTGTATCTCCTGAACCGAAATCGACATCTCCCTTAGCTTCCTTCAGTATTTTGTCCAAGAGATGGTAATCTTCACCCTTTCTTAGAGTTGACAGCAATGTAAGCCCAGCTGCAGGAGGATGAAGACATCTGTCTTTGCTTTTCAATCAGCTTCCTCACACAAACGCTTCCCGTCTCTTTTGTTTGCGTTCATGTTTTTTCAGTTGACTGAGTCTTAGAGGGATCAAATAAAGCCGCATGCGTGAGAAGATTTTTTTTTCTGTTTTGTTTTTTTGTGCGCGTGTATGTTGTTTTATATCAGTGAGGCTCTTCCCATTTTTTCCAATTTTTCAGTGGGATTAGAGAGAGGAGTGATGGCTTTGCTCACTGGCAGACGTATCATAAAGCTACGGCTTAGACAAGTCACTGGAGCCACAAAGAAACCGGCACACCTCTAAAACCCCTCCACATGCACACACACACACACACAAACACACAGCCGTAAGCCGTCACACACACACCTGATACAGTGAGGACCGGATGAGCAGAGGGACATACAAAGGAGGAGTTGAACAAGTCTGCTTGTAAACATCCCTGTAAACTATAAGTACAACTCTGTTCTTGTACACTATCAGTGCCAAAGCAGCACTTTGCCAGCCTATTATATTATACTGCAGTTATACTGTAGTCAACACTAAAGAGTTTCTCTTCTAAACGTCGAAACACTCTTCGTTGTGCTTTAATTTGTGGTTACAAAGCAAATAACCTTTACATTTTTCAATCTTTACTTACATTTTTTTACCTTTTGATTTTACTTTGTGTAATTTATTCAGCAAGAATTCATTAAATAAAAAAAAAATCTTGGAAAAGAAAGTATTGTGGTTTCCACAAAATATCAAAATATTAAGCAGCACAACTGTTTTCAACACTGGCAATAAAAATTTTAATCAGCATATTACCATAACAGATTTCTGAAGAATCATGTGACACTTTAGCTTGTAAGAGTAAGGGCTGCTGAAAATTCATCTTTGACATCACATGAATATATTGCATTATATATTCAGATAAAAAGTTATTATTATAACAATTATTATTATTATTATCATTATTATTTAAAATGTTTGAATTATTATTATTATTATTATTATCATCATTGTTGTTGTTGTTGTACATATTTAATATTACACAGGCCTTATTAAATATTCAGGCTGGTAGTCCAAATAATCAGGACTCCAGATGAAACTTCTCAAATTTGACGACCTCAAATTTAAGGTTTTTTCCAGTGTGTCCAAACTACACTAGCAACAATAATGTGTCTTAAAATGCATTACTCTTCTTTCAAAACATGTTTATTGAAGATGTCTCCCATGTCAGGTAAGCGGCTCCTGTGGGATGACAGTTCTCATTTGTAAGGAGGGACATCAAAGCACCGCAGCTCTGCATTAGTGAGTCAGAGAGAGCGGGACTGTTTATCCTTTGCACAGGCGATACGTATGAATGCGACTGCGTGCTCTTTTCACAAGCTAATGCTGAATAAATCTTCATCCCATTTAATTATACTACAAAGTCTTTCACCTCAGCCCTTCACGCAAGCCTTTTGAAGCATTTGTGTTTGTGTGGAGAAGAGAGTCACTTTTAATTTTTTCTCTCTGAGAGACACAGGGGAGGGACCGAGGGACAACTCTCCTGGCTAACTCTGATCTGAGACTGGCAGTGTGTATGTGTGTGTAAGAGAGAGAGACTGGGGAGGGAAAACCATTCACCTTCAATAAACATCACACTTTTCACTCAAACACAGGTAGGATTTTTCAGATCCATAATTCATGGTATTTTTTTCTAGGTGTCTCCCAGAGAATAAGAAGGCTTTTTTTGGAGACCGTACAGCGTCTGCACGAGGGTTAACGCATGACAGCGTTCAGCGCACGTTTAGACTTCAAACACACAGCCAGTCGAGGGTGTCACGTTTTAATGCGCCCTTTCGGGGGGAAATAACATAAGCACAGCTACAGGCACAGTGTCATCTGCACTGTCAAATCCTACAGGAGAGGCACTGCATGCACTACTGTATTTAGTCATGAGTGAGGGAGGAAAGAGAGAGAGAGAGAGAGAGAGGCACTGACGAGAGTGCAGTCTCAGTTGAAAGGGTGCAGAGCATTTGTGTGTGTTGTGTACTTCAGTATGATTAGTTTGTGATATGCAAACTATGACATTTTCCATTTCTAAGGCAACATACAGCAGTGCACTAATTGTGCCTGTTGAATTGAATGAAGGTTGTCCAGATAGAAAAGAATCGTTGATAAAAGAACTCGCCTGTGGCTCTCCCACATTTTTAATATATCTGGAGCGCTCTCTTTATACAATGAGCATTCACACAGAATCTGAAACCACCAATTGTCAAGTTTGTGGATTGGTAAAAATGAAAAGGGTGAGTGAAAAGATTTATCACAAGGGAAAATATATAAAAGAACATTCTAAAAAGTGGTTGTTTCCTGTCACAACCTTGAAAATGAAAATGCTGATTTTTTTATGTTTCTGTGTTGTACATCTACTCAGGATTTTTTTTCTCTGTCAGCAGCTTCTTTTTGTAAATGTTAATGTTAATTATATATAATAATAATAATGATAATGATAAGTAGAAGGAAAAATACATTTACTGTTGTTGTTA
This sequence comes from Carassius carassius, assembly GCF_963082965.1. NCBI lineage: Eukaryota > Metazoa > Chordata > Actinopteri > Cypriniformes > Cyprinidae > Carassius > Carassius carassius. Next base: position 12,351,712 of record NC_081783.1, on the reverse strand, counting down.
CTATTATAATATTTTACTAAATTACTAAACCTTAAAAAATATAACTTTATGAAGTATTAAAAGCATAATAATAATAATAATAATAATAATAATAATAATAATGTTGTTGTTGTTGTAAGAAATATTCTCTTTATATAAATAATTATTATAGCATTATTATGTATTATTTACATGATAATTGTATATGTATTATTATTATTATTATTATTATTATATTTTCATTTCTATAAATGATTGTAATATAATTAATATATAGTATTTACATGATAATTTTATATATATTATTATTATTATTATTATCTTTTCATTTCTATAAATAATTATAATATAATTATTATATAGTATGTACATAACAATTACATATTATATGCATAATAATAATAAGAATAATATTATTATTATTACTGAATAAGTAAAACTTACTGTAATTAACATTTATGCTTATATAATTTTTATTTTATTAATATTAATAAATATTAATATTAATTTTAATAATAATTTATAATTTTATACATACTTTATACATTTATAAAGTTTGTCTGAATTTTTTTTATTATAATACCAGTGTACCAATGTAATACCAGATTATTAATAATAGTAAGCTTATTATTAAAAAAAAAAAGTTATTTTACACCTGTTTATACTATTTGTATTTTTCACAGTATTCATAGTTATTTATACAATAAAGTATTTAGCTGCATTTATATTTTAGGAAATGTGTCCCACATAAGTGGATTATCATATTTGGGGGTCCATGACATAAAATTTTGAAAACACCTGTTAACCAAAAAAAACCGGTTGTCAGTAGATATCAAACAAAGATCAGTGTGTAAATACATCCAACCCCATCCGCAATGTCTTTGCTCAGATCACTGTTTGCTTTGTTATGTCCTCAGGTTTTATGGGTTAATGAACTGTCATCTTCACGGCAACTTGTGAACCTGCGTGAAGGTTACCCCAGTGACGGCACGCAAAGCCCGTGTCATCTTAAGTCGCCGCTGATGTCAGTCACACTGAAAGTCATTACCCAGAAGCACTCAGGAGCACGCCTCCTGTCTTAGCAGGTAAATCGTCTCTAATTGTGTCGTCCGGCCGATCAGACGTAACGCACATCCCATTTGTCCCTCACTGTACTCATACAGCTCACGTAAGCGGAGTTATTTCCAGTCGTTTATCTGTGTTGGTTGCTTTTAGTTACTATCAGTGGGGTTTCACCACATTTGTTACTGTTAAGGATGACCTTTGATCTTGAGTTGGATCATATTCCTCTTGTTCTGCATTTTCTTTCAATAGTCAGCTTAAGAAGGACACTTGAATTGTTCACTCAAAAGTGTATACCTTCCCTGCCGAATAAAATAAATAAATAAATATTTTAAGCCAGTCTTAAATGGTTTAAGCTGGTCTCCTAGCCTGGCAATCTGGTAGTCTTTCAGCTTGATGGTCAGCTGAAAAGTATCCAAAACATTGTTCCTGGAACAAAATAACCCTCATTAGCCCTTGATATTAGGGTTAAGGCCACGTTAGCATTCTGGTTGGATGGCAAAGGAAAATTGATCTAAGAATGTACTACCGATCAAATTTTGGTTCAGTAAGATTATTTAAATGTTTTTTAAATAAGTCTTTTATGCTTAGCAAGGTTGCATTTATTTGACCATAAATGCAGTAAAACAGTATAGTTGTGAAATATTATTTCAATTTGAAATAACAGTCTTGACTCCAGTCACATGATCCTTCAGAAATCATACTAATATTCTGATTTGGTTCTTAACAAACGTTTCTTACTGTTATCGACAGTGGCATGCACAGTCCTCCGGAGGGGTAGGGGCTAAGTGACATTGCTCGGGCACAATCGCAGGGTCCCCCTCAGTAGAAATGGCAGACTGGCCCGGGCACATAGACCAGAGCGAAAGGGCACTTTACTGTTGACGATTAAAGGGGCAGGGACTCGAGCCCCCTCGTGGCTTTAGAATAGATCAATAAATACCCATCTACAAAACTACACATACTGTATTCACCACCTCAAGTGCTTAAAGTAAAAATAAAAGTTTGATTTCAATCTTCCTTTCGTGTTTACCAATAATTTTTCAGTCTTGTACAGAAATGTGAAATGAAAATGAAAGACAAGCTTTAGGTTTTGAATAACTGTGTGTGTGTATATGGTATATCCAAAAATATAATATTATTGCAAAGATGTTTGCATTGTACTAATAGACAAATGTTTGCTTTTGAGCTGTGTTTGTGATATTTTGAATGCAGCGCTTCATTTTGCCAGAGATGAAAGTAATTTTGCAATTTGTGTGTGCAGTTCTTGGATTTGTATGCAAAGTTTTGGAAAGAAGAGGAAAGGTTTTAAAAATGTAAGTGGATAAAAATAAAAGTAATTGTGACGAGTGGGGCGGGGCCGAGGGACATGGGAGCGAGGCCGGGGGAGTGATTGGAGATGAACTACACCTGTTCGTCCCACCGGTCTCGAGGCCCATGGAGGAGATGGAAGGATATAAAACTGGAGCGACGACAGTGAAGGACGAGAGAGGACCAGGCCTGGGCTTTTAGTTGTGTTTTGGTTTTTATTTTATGCGCACCAGTCGTCCGTGAGGGGCTGGTGCGCTGTTTTGTGTTTATTTTGTTATTAAAATGTTTTTGATTGTCCGCCGGTTCCCGCCTCCTTCTTCCGGATGAATATGAAGGTTGATATCGTTACAGTGGTGCCGAAGCCCGGGAGAAGGAGGGACGCGCTGCTGAAGATCCCTCGCCGCTGTGGTGAATCCGCGGTGCCATCGAGCTGGCGAGGAGTGTGCCGCCATGGACGCTCGAGGCGGTGGACTGGAGCGAGTTGCCGGGGACGGGCGAGCTCGCTACCGGCCGCCCACGATGTGGAGAGACGGCTGCCGTCCGTGAGGGAGCGGAGGAGTCGGCGCCGTTCGCCAGGTGGCCGGAGCCTGCTGCCTATGCCGGAACGGGGAGGAGCAGGGAACGGGGGACTCCTGCCGGCTGCCCAAAACCGGAGGAGCCGTCGCCGTCCACCGGGCGGCGGAGGAGTGTCGTGCCGTCTGCCGAGGGCCGTCCAGTGCCACCGCCAGGCACCGCGGAGGAGATCACCCAGCTGGTGGAGGGCCGAGCAGCGGTGCGTCTGGGAACCGGAATTTTTTTTTTTATTTTTTTTTTTTATTTATTTTTTTTTTCCTCTCTCCCCTCTCTCGTCTCTGTCGCTCCTCCTTCCATCTCCTTTTCTCTCGCCTCGCCTGTCCTACCCCCAGGTTCCCGCAGGTCCCCGGGAGCGGCCCCCCCGGAGGGAAGGGGGGGGGGGGGTAGAGCGCAGTCTCGGGAGTACCCCCCGGCCTGCGAGGGGCGATGGGGGTATGTGACGAGTGGGGCGGGGCCGAGGGACATGGGAGCGAGGCCGGGGGAGTGATTGGAGATGAACTACACCTGTTCGTCCCACCGGTCTCGAGGCCCATGGAGGAGATGGAAGGATATAAAACTGGAGCGACGACAGTGAAGGACGAGAGAGGACCAGGCCTGGGCTTTTAGTTGTGTTTTGGTTTTTATTTTATGCGCACCAGTCGTCCGTGAGGGGCTGGTGCGCTGTTTTGTGTTTATTTTGTTATTAAAATGTTTTTGATTGTCCGCCGGTTCCGCCTCCTTCTTCCGGATGAATACAAAGGTTGTATATCGTTACAGTAATTCATTTAAAAATAACACTTACTGACCCTAAACTTGTAAATAGTAGTGTAGCTCTAAGAACTACTTGGACAGTATGGCAATAGTTTCACAAGTCATGTTCATCTGGAAAGAATATTCGCCTAAATTCCTAAATACACAGTAGAAATTCAAAGTAAATTACCAGTTTAAGTGGCTACACGGATGATCACGTGTCTGGTGCGAAGCAGTGGCTAATGTGTGCAGCATGTGAACATGATGTTCTCAGTGAGACAGCAGGGCTCTCTTCTCTGAGCTCTTATAAAAGCAGCACATTAGTACTGACACAAAAAAGAGGTAGCAGACAAGGGGAGAGCAAAAAGAATGACAGGAAAATCACTCTCACTGTCTCCTGCTCTTACTCTGTGCAACACCAGTGTGCTGGAGCTGCCTTATGGAGCACAGGTGTGACAGCACTGACACTTTTATTACCACACTTTCAGTTCTGTGTCATCTCCTCACATTTGTAGGTCTCTGCATCTCACCCTCTCTTTTTCTCTCTTTTCGGCCCTTTTTCGAGCATCGACAGGTCACTCTTTTACCATTATCAACTCACTACTTTAACCCCATTTTCGTGATTGTTTTTGATTTAACTCTCCTGTAGTATGACGACCACTTAGAGCCCAAAACTGTCATTCTCTTGATTTAACAAATGTGTAGCTTTGGACCTATTTTGTGTCTTCCCTCACACTCCATGATCTCTCTCTCTCTCTCTCTCTCTCTCTCTCTCTCTCTCTCTCTCTCTCTCTCTCATCGTGGAAGGTAATAATTCTGTGCCCTGTGTTTGAGTTTGGTGGTTGGTGTATAATAAAACTATTGTCGTGAGCCTTCATTCTGTGTATATGGTGTGTGTGTGTGTATTGAGTGAAGACTGCAGGGAGGTCTGAACGCATATCATTTCCTCTCCAGTCATTTGTAATAGACAGTCAATATGAAGTCTCTCTTTTTCTTTCCCTCTTATTTTTGCTCACTCATTCACTCAGTTCTCTCGGTTGAAGAGCAACATTGCCCCCTGTAGGCCAAGTGTTGTTGTTTCGCATCAGTCTTTAGTTGTGAAGTGATGAGAGAGGTGTATTATGTGGAAGCCTGTTTCCACCACATAAAAAAGAAAAACGTCATGCTCTGGTAAATAAAAATTATGACACAGAATCATAATTATGACAGAAAATAGTTGAAACTATAAGATAAAAAGCCATAATTAAGACAACATTTTGACTTCATAATTATGACTTTCGTATTTTGTCGAAATTAGGACTTGTCTTCTTGTAACTGATTTTTTGTTTCTTTTTTTTTTACAATCATTAAAAAGACAGTATCTTAGTATAACAAAAGTATGATTTTTTTTTCTTATGTGAGCGAAAGAGAAGGAAGAGGACCTAACCTGCCAAATCTTCATATTTTCACAAGATCAACAGCGCTACAGACACACGTAACCTCTTCAAAACACTAAATTCTCAACTTTGTCCCCCTCCACCACCTCCCACCACTTCTATAACAGCTGATGATTTCGCCACATTCTTCACAGACAAAACTAGAACAATCAGTAGTCAGTTCTCAGCTCAATACACACACAAACTCAAACCAACCGGATCCACGCCTAAAACTTCCCCCTTCTCCTTCTGTCCCCTCACTGAGGCATAAGTATCCACATTTCTCTTCTCCAGCAATCCTACAACATACCCACTAGACCCAATTCCCTCAAAACTTCTCCAAGGAATCTCCCCTACACTTGTACCACCACTCACACACATCATCAACAGATTTCTTCTCACTCTTCTTCTCACTGGGCACTTTCCCCATTGCATTCAAGCAGGCTCCGGTAACCCCACTACCTCAAAAAACCTACATTAAACACTTAACTTACAGATATCTACAGACCTATCTCTCTCCTTCCTTTCATAGCAAAAACACTCAAACAATTGTTTTTAACCAGGTATCATTATTTCTTACACGGAACAACCAACTGGATCCTAACCAGTCAGGCTTCAGGTGTGGCCATTCATCTGAGACGGTGCTACTGTCATCCAATGAAGCCCTGAGGATTGCAAAAGCTGATTCCAAATCATCATTTGTTATTTTTCTGGATCTATCTGCTGCTTTTGACACTGTCAGTCATCAGATCCTCCTGTCCACCATCTCATCAGGTATCACAGGGGTTGTACTTTGCTGGTTTGAATCCTATCTCACTGGCAGGTATTTCAGGGTGGCCTGGGGTGGGGAGATATCCAAAGCATATCAACTGGTCACTGAGGTTCCTCAGGGATCAGTTCTTGGACCCCTCCTCTTCTCCATATACACTACACCACTGGGACCCATCATACAGGCATATGGTTTCTCCTACCATTGATATGCTGATGACACACAGCTCTATCTCTTATTTTCCAGCAGATGGCCTAATGGTAGCTGCATGAATCTCAGGCTACATGGCGGACATCTCGGCACAGATGAAAGAACATCACCTACAGCTCAGCCTTGCAAATACTGAGCTTCGTGTCATCTCGACCACTCCAAATCTACAGCATGACTTCACCATCCAGTTAGGTTAATTAACGATTACCCCATCAAGTTCAATCAGAAATCTTGGTGTAATTTTTGATGACCAGCTGACTTTCAAAGACCTCATTACAAAAATTGCTAGATCTTGCCGGGTTGCATTGCACAACATCAGAAAAATCAAGTCCTGTCTAACCGAGAATGCTGCACAAGTTCTTGTCCAGGCCCTTGCCATTTCTAAGCTGGACTGCTGTAATGCACAGTCAAACCTTTACAAATGATTCAGAATGCAGCGGAACGACTGGTCTTCAATACGCACAAAAGAGCCCGCATCACACCTCTCTGTATCTCTGTATGCTCTGCAAATATGGCTCACATCAAGTTCAAGAAACTAATGCTTGCAAATAGAACAGCATCTGGCTCAGCACCCTTTCTCTATCTAGTTTGTACTTATTTGAACACTGCTTGGAACTTGGTATGACAAGCACTTCCTGTGTCTATTCCCCAAGTCAGTAAATAAGTCAGTAAATCCAAATATAAGAACAGAAAGTGTGTGTGTGTGTGTGTGTGTGTGTGTGTGTGTGTGTGTGTGTGTGTGTGTGTGTGTGTGTGTGTGTGTGTGTGTGTGTCTGTGGTGGAAATGGGCTTTCCTGAGTTGCATTTTGTTTTGACATTTGTTGTTTTATAGAGATTATGTATTAGATCTCCCAACCCATAAATCTTACTTTCATCTAAACATGTTGTATTTATTATTGTTTTTGTTGTTGTTATAAGGGCCTATGTAGTATATTTATTAAGACTTTGTGGAGTCTTTTGGTCCAAATAGTGTCTGCTAAACCTGACCCAGACAAATACACTTGTAGACAATACAAATATACTCACAGAGAGTTGATGGGTATGCAGCAGGACCAGATGATCTAAGAATAAACCATTTCCTGCCATTTTTTTTAGATAGCCTGTAACTGCTGTATCATTGAAGAACTGGCTTTAAATAGTCACAGCAGCTGCTTCAAGTACACTATGTTCAACATGAAACAGTTTGAACTTCAAATCATGAAGACCTCCAGCTAGTGTATAGTCTTACCTCCTAATAGTACATCAATATTTAAAGGGATAGTTTGCCCTTAGTCGGGATAGTCATGCCTTACAAAAAAAAAAAGTACACTGTCTCAGTGATTGTTTTGTTGTTGTTGTTGTTTTTTGTCTGTCTGTCTGGATGGGTAAATGATGACGGATGATTGAAGGCGCTGCAGTTAACTGTAATGGTGAATGGTGGTACCAGTGTTTGGAAATTAAATTGTCACTTTTAGACCCTTTTATTTGCATACAGTATGTCATTATAGGAAATTTTACGTACATGTTTCCATTTATTTAGAGCTGAATGAATTTGTATGTGCACTCAAATTAAGGCTTTTCCATTTTACTTTTCTCTGAACTGAGAACAAAATGTGAAACCCAGTAAAAACCAGTGAGAATTTAGTAGAGTATTTATTTTGCAGATTTAGTAGAGTATTTAATTTTTTTAATGTAGCCTTTATGAGCATAAGAGATTTACTGCTAAAGCTCACATTCAGGTTTTATGAGAAATATAGGGCATATCCAGGAACTGATTCCTATTTGCATCCTTTTATGCTTTCTAGGCTTAAGAACAGATGTTCATGTACATAACTGCATAAAAAGACAGCAGGTATTTTGCCTCATTGACCACTATGAATACAAGGGGTTCCAAGGCTCAGAAGTTTGGATTTTGCCCAGAGCAACATCTGAATGTATCAAAGTGATACTATGATCTAGATAGCTAGAGTTCAAGAAGCATAGAACGCAGAATACTGAACACAATCCATCACTTGTCCACCCTATTCTGTGCTCCAGTGTTTTGATGGAGATGCTCATATTCAGCATCCATTTCACATGGGATATGAATGCATAAACGCTGCTCCACAGAGGATAACATAAACAGAGAAATGCAAGGCGGAGAAAATGATTTCGTTCTCCTTCATCCACACAGACATTTTATTCGCCCAGTCGCTGACACAGAGAGGGCAGAGAGCACAGAGGATCAGCTATCACAGCCATTATCAGGAAGCCTCTAGTTCTTCCTTGTCTGAATAAATGAAAAATCACCCACACATTTGTTATGTTTCACTTGCTGCTGATAATAATATATGTTGAAAAAAGGAAAAAGAAATAATATCTGTTTTTTCTTGGCACACGCATATGCATGCAAGCACGCACACTGTTTCTCTCAAGTGTAAAGGAACATAATACAATGGCACACGTCAATCACATAAATAGGGCAGAAATATGTCAACTTGATTATTCTTTTAACAAGCACCACAATCACTGCCATATTTTCTTCAGTCAGTGTGACACTCCAAAATGTCAAATTACCATACATGACGCAATCAAAATTAATATTGTGAGGCCTGGGTGGATTTATCTGTCTTTCAATTGAGCTTAATGAGCAGCTTGCATTGTTTGATTTCTTATCATCTGCATGTAAGCATTAGGTCTCTTTGCGTTTTGCTTTGCTTTTGGTTCATGTTCCCAATAACAACAGAAAGGCTGTATGGTACTTCTCACAAAGTGACTCCGGAGAATTTTAGCAGTACATAACTTGCTTACCAATGGATCCCTTGCAGTGAATGGGTGCCATCAGAATGAGAATCCAAACAGCTTATAAAAGCATCATAATAATCCACAAGCAATCCAAATGACTCCACTTTTTTAAACTATCATCTTGTGTAGCAAAAAGCTGCATGTTTGTATGAAACAGTTTCATCATTAGGACATGTCTTTCTCCAGTGAAAAAAAAAATGGACTCGTCTGAATCTGGAGAGAAATATGCACAGATCAAGCACTGTTTACAAGCAGGAACAAATGGTCAGAAGCATGGTTTAAAATGAAAAACCCTTTTTTACTCTCTCTCTTTTTTTATCTAATGCAATAACATTCATAAAGCCTTAAGTGTGGCCTAAGGTTCCAAATATTTATTTTAATCCAGTTTTAAACTGGATTCAATTGTATTATTATTTTGTATAAATTAGGTAGCATTTTAGCAAGCTGTACTTGTATATACGCAATGATTAAAAAGTTCATGGCTAATTGGCTTTATTAATTGTAAAGGTCTTCTCAGGCTTCTGAAAACACAGCAATGTTTTTGCAGGTTCTGCTCAAACAGATTGCTTGCTGCACACTGACTCCCACATTCAGCTTGTGAGTCATGTTGAAAACCTTGAGATAGTGGATAGTGAATGCATTTCACATAAAAACAAAGAATGTAATAGAGTGCATCAATACACAACCAAAACCACAAAATGAAATCAAATATTTTATAGAAATGTTAACTTAGGTGACAGGAGTCTGCGAAACATAAAAATATAAAGGCTTTTGACAGCTTGTGAATGAAACTTGTTTTTATTGCACTTTTGATATTAACTTTGTCCATTAAAAATAAAAAAAAACAGGCAAAGAAAAGGAAAGACAAAATACTTTTTTAGTTTTGTAAAACGTCACAGGGAATGTAAAGTAATTTATTTGTACAGGTAAAGGTGACTATGCTTGTTCTTGGTAATTAAACTTCTGTTCTGACCCTCATTCCAAACGGATGTGACTTTATTTCATCTGTCTAAAACTAAAGGAGCAATTCAAAGATTTGTAATGGTCACTCTTTTCGGTCAAACTTTTTATTTTTTGGGGTCAACTATCCCTTTAGGAAATTCTCAGTTTGTTTCATGGGAGAGAAAAAGACAAACATTTTAAAACTGGGTTATATTTTTTACCACATTTATAGTCTGTAGCCTATAGGCATTGTCCTAACCATGGCAGCACCAGGAAAAGTGTGTGTAAACACTTGTCTGTGTGTGTCCATTGGACTTCGTCTTCTATTATGCTGTTATTTTTAAACCTGGGAGGCATCACATTAAGTCTGTTTCATTATGTAATGTATTTAATGACACAGTGCACTTTCTCTCCTTTTAAGCAATTACCAACCTCTAAATCCACTAAAGAAACTCTAAAGGTCACACCACGATGACAACATGTTCTTCGCCCCCAGCCCGAGGTCAGCGTGCAGACTGTAAATGATAAGCTACTTGTGACACTAAAGTGACAGACAGCAGTCTAATTTTCCTTCTGTTTGTCATTCATGTTAATCAACACAAGAGAAAATCTCTCACTGGTCCTGACTAAATCACTTTTGTAACTTTAATAATGTAACTTTAATAAGAAGAAATATATATTTCTAATTTGCACAGTTAAGAATGTTATGTTTTATACATTTGATTAATACAATGTATGTAGCATTTCATATTGATTTGTTCTACTGTAGTGTTTTTTTTTTGTTTTGTTTTTTTTTGTTTTTACCCATTGCTTATAATTAGTTTCTTATTCTAATGTAATCACGGACCGTTTACTTGTCTTTAGTAAGCTTGAGTTTTTGTTGTTGTTTTAGGCTTGTACTGTATTAGCTGTTTGTGATATTGTCACTGGTGACAAGAATTATTAAACTTTACGGTATAAAATATTTGAATATAATAAAGACATAAATTAAAGCAAAAATAACTATATTGTTATATATATAGGGGTGCACGATAAATATCGGCCGATAATTAATGCGCATCTCGTCAGTAAAGACGGTTCTCTAATCAGCGGTAAATTCCATTAGGTGCGTGATTTCCCATAGAGCAGCTGTTAGAGCCGTTGTTAACTGACAAGCTGCACAAATCCACGGTCATTATCACCATTGATTTGTGCAGCTTGTCAGTTAACAACGGCTCTATATATGGGAGAACTATGATGGGGTAACATGGGAGGATCGTCAGAGGTTCTGGAGATAGAATATAGAAAGAGAGTCTGGGTACTGTTCGGAGTTGTGAACAGTAGACCAGACACTGAAGCGCTGATGTGAGAGGGGCTTTGTACTGGGTATGGTTATTGAGTGCAGGTGATCAGTACTCCAGCAATTGGCATCTGGGATGATTGGGACCAGGTCACGGTGATGATGGAGGTGGCTGTGAGGGCAATGATTCCCTGACAAATATAAATAATTTTATGTATTTGACCAGCTAAACTGATTTACTTCAGCCAGTAACTCAAAAATCAGACTGATCTCAACTTATTACTCATCAATTCAACATGAATCAGGTCAGCTGATTCATTACAAACAATCTGTTGATAGAAAAGATTTCCATATTTACAGGGATTGAAGAAAACTTCATAAAGTGAATGTTCTAATCAAGGTTTTTTTTTTGTTTTTTTTGTAATTTTCTCAACATTGCTGAAATTCTCTCCTCAGCTCCATTCCTTTTCGCTCCCTCTCACTCTCTCTCTCTGATAGACCTGCCTTAAGGTGTTCTTTAATAACTGAGAGGATGAAAAAAAAGTGAACTGGAGCACCTGTCCCCATTTTTTCCTTACCGCCCTGCAATGCTCTCCTTTCTAGCATTCAGTTCATTTCAGAGGTAATGATCCGTCCTCTCCACTTTAAAGGGAGAGACAGAGAGAGGACAAGAGTGCTAGGAGCTCGCAGGGAGGGCAGGTTAGTGAAAAGACCTGATCCTGTTTTGTACTGGAGGAGGAGAGGGGCTGCATCTGTTCACATACGAGCATGTCCATCCTTATTTCCCTGCCAGCCCATGCTCCATTAAAGAGTGGGGAAGAGAAAAAGAGAGAGATAAAAGAGGTGATGTGAACATGATGTCCTTGCATTCTCTAAGTGATCTTTGTTGCCCTTCTTTCCCTTTCCCTACTCAGCCTTATAGGATAATAGCATGCCTCTGATTCAATGCCTGAGAAAATAGGTTTAGGAAGAGAGACAGACAGAGAGACTGAAAGAATAGGGAGGGTCAATGGGATACCTATGGCTCTGGACACTAAAAAAAGAAGAAGAAGAAAAGAAGTAATTCTTGAAGCTGAAGGAGGTGATGAATAGAAGTCATGAATGCAGTGGTGGTTGGAGTAAATGGATAAGAGGATAATTGCTCACTTATTTTTCCTTGTAAACAGATGAGATTCTTCCACTCAAACTGGTAAAAGGTCAATGTCCAGCTCACCACACTCTCACTGGAAGTTTTGTCCTATTTTGCATTACTTTTATTCCAAATGGTACCAAACTACATCAGTAAAACATATTTAGCTGGTGAGGAAGAGGAAACGTTTTTTGGTTCATATAAAAATTATTTTTTAAAGCGCTTTTATTGCTAAATTCTTTTTCAGAAAATGGCATAATTTACTGAGATCAGGTTTTGGTGTGAACAGGTGTTTAGGCTTTTTAGAAAGAATAGGCATTCGGGAAGGCTTTCAAGCACTTTACATTTAATTGATTCATTCATTTGTTGATTTTCTTTAAAGTATTTTAAATATTTTGAAAGTTTTATCAATTAAATATGTTACCTTTCAGTTAACCTGTTAGCCAGCACCAGAACGTGGGCGTCCTGAACGCCCCTAAACTCGCACGTGTCAGTGTTTACGAATAGATTAAATGAAACGGGACAAATTTAATCTTGATAAACTATATATCATTATAAAGCTGTAAGCCTCAAGCATCGACGACAGTTCGCTGTTTTTCAATAGAAAGCTTATAAAGACTGTATTTGCTACATTTGTGTAAGCAGTACACATAAAAACATAAACAATGGAAATGCTGTACATACCAGATCCGTCGTAATAACGAGTCATAAACACATCCACAGCTGTAAATCCCGGTTTACTTAGAAAGGTTAGGGTGCACTGAATGGCATGACTCTTTTGAAAGGAATATAAAAGAAAGATAGAAAACCGGCTATATAATAAAATATCTAATTCTGTATTTATATATATATATAATTATTTAAAACTGTGATGCTTTACATATAAACAGAATCCGTGTTCTAGATCTCTTTAATCAGCAGCAGCTGTCCATATATTCAAGAATTTAAATACAATTTTAAGTCAATTGCTCATTGGGAAGGCAGACATATTTTAGGCACCATACTGGGCCACTCTCTTTTAAACCATTTTAATGTTTATGTAATAACTGACTTTACTTGTTTTAACTTCATTTGCAACATAACTACACACATGTGGTGTACAGGATAGAGGGTTTTTATGGACTGTGCTTTAGGACTTCCACTAGACATGTAAGCACACGGACACACACACATTCACCCTTAAACCCCTTTTACTTTATTATAGGTTGCATGGAACTGTGAGATTGCATTAGTAAATCACATTGTGCATGCTCTTGTGTGATCTAAGGCAGCACTCAGAGCCCATGGAGAGCATTATTACACATGCTTACGGCACGCATAAACTACCGGCACTCACCGTGTTCTATTTCAAAACTAGTCCAACTGTGAGTGACTGTGGGAGGGTAATAACAGTCAGGCTTCATAAAAGGGCTCAGTAATGTGTTATATAAGTCTTCATGAAGTCTCGAAAATGAAACCAGTAATGTGTAACACATTTCCATGTGAGTGGTGTCCACAATTGCATACTGTTTCAGTGGGCCATCTGACCTCCGTCTGGATCTTTAAGCTTTATTTCCTCTGCACACACACACGTGTGCGCATAAACACTCACAGGTGCTTATACAAACTAGCAACAAATGTGATGCCATAAAGCTAGACAAATAATGGCTAAGGCAAAGGCAGAAAGCAAAATGAACAGCGGGTTTAAATCAGAGCCGTCTATGTATCTTGAATACAGATTTTCGTTCAATCCCCGCAAAGAAAGGATGAAAGATACAATCCAAACTCACTTCCAAAAAACGTCTCGCTTCCAAAAAATATACATATGAATGGACTTATATCATGATTAGATCTCACTGCCACTGAAAGGCATGTGTGTGTGTGTGGAAGTGAATGTGTGTGTGTTCTGTGGAGTCTAAAATAGCAGTGCTGTCTGGGAAAGGCAAGCAGAGTTTATAGAGTGATATTATCAGTTTACGGCTGTACATCATCTCCCAAATCAAATCACCCCCCAGGGGGCTTTTCCCTGGCCTGCCCCCCCGCCTCGGGCCCCTCTCAGAGATGGAGCTTTTTCATTTCCGTAATCGCCTCGCTGCCATATGCCGCCTTAGCTGCCAAGAGCCCACAACTCCATTACTGCGGTGAAAGTGTGTGTATATGTATATGTGTGTGACTGTCAAGAGAATCAGTCCCACAGGAGACCGACGCGAACAGTTTATGACTTCGGATACCTATAGAGTGATATTTTCTGAGGCTCATTTAGACAAAATGGCAATGGAAAGCAACATACCGAAAGACAGTGGTTAAAATGATAGTTCACCTGAAAATGAAAATTCTGTCATCATTTACTCACCATTGTGTCATTTCAAACCGGTATACTTTATTTCTTGTGTGAAACGCAAAAAGGGAAACAGTTTTATATATGCTAAAGGATACAATAGCACCATTAAAGGTCCATATGATTTATGCTCTATATTCCAAGTCTTCTGAAGTCATACAATATCTTTTGTTTGAGGAACAGCCCGGCATTTAAGTTGGATGAAATTACAGAGAAGTATGGATTTCCTTATTTTTAAACAAATCTATTTCAATATTTTATTCATTTTATTAGCTATTTTAGGGTGAGCATATGAGCCATTTTCCCAGGACGCGTCCTTGCCAGGATTTCTATATTGCCTAAACATCCAAAATAGTTTGACCAATAACGTGCAGGTATGGTACATGATCAACCAATCGTGGCGTGTGAGAAGGTGAGATCTATAGCGTACGATCAAAGCATTGCAAATACACGTACATGTTAGGTGTTTGTTCATTCATTCAACTTGAAGCGTCGCTGCTCAACGATCATTGTATGACACCAAAGTACCAAGAGAGTGATTTTAATGCATAAGAAGCCGTCTGCTCTGCTCTCTATAGCTCTTATGAATGTCATACAATGATCGATCTGCACAGCACAAACAGCCAAAATATGGCTATTTTAGGCAATATAAAAATCCTGGCAAGGACGCGTCCTGGGAAAATGGCTCATATGGTCACCCTAAGCTATTTATTTATTTATTTATAGCTTTTTATTTCATAATTTCACTTACAGTTTTATTTCAGTTCATAATTTAAGTACTTTGGCTTAAATTTATTTCAAAGCAGCATTTCAAATTGTTGTTTAGTTTAAGCAGTTTGTGTAGTATTTATTTTATTGTATTTCTGCTTTATTTCACTTAATAACTACAATATTGTTTCCCAAACAAAGCACCCAAATGTCTTCAGAAGTCTTGAACTATAGTGCAAAAGTCAAGTGAATCACTTTTATGTGTCCTCACTTGTTATGTTCGCATGGAAACTGCAACACAATCTTTAAAAATTCTCATTTTGTCATCCATCTATGAAAGAAAGACATGAGGGTGAGTAAATGATGACAGAATATCATTTATGGGTGAACTGTTCCTTTAAGGACATTTGTCTGTGTTTCTTTTTGAGAATTGTCTCATTTGTGTGTCACTAATCTTGCAGAAGAAAGAGATCTGGTATTCCCAAATGGAAGTTCCTGAGGCTGTAGAATCCTCCCGGGTATTCAGACTGCCTCCGAAGCCAAGAAAGACAGATTGTGTCTCACAAACAAATGCTCTGAAAGAATAATCTGTAAATTAAACAGATTAATATCTAATGGCAGGAAGTGCGAAGGTGCAGTGGAATCAAACTTTGAATTAAACTAGTTTTTCAAACACTGCACACTGGCTTTTAATGGAACGAGCTGTCGTGTCCTTCAGGCACAAGTATTCTTCTCCAGCTCTGCAGAATTGTTTTGCAAGGGTGGTCCGAATGAAGATGGAGTGTTGTGTCAGGAGGAGCGCTGCCTCATTTTTAGGGTTCGTAATTCTTATGGAGATGAAAATCCAGGCCTTTCCTATTCCTCTATACAGAAAAGAGCTCAGATAAACTCATAGCCATTTCCTTTCATGCTCTAATGCAAAAAGCAACCTCCACACATCCATGTGGCCCCTGAATCACAAACAACCTTTCTCAGATGGGTTTCTGGGTACGTTTCTTCCTGATTTTCTGTTTAGACGGAATATGTTAGTGAATGGGAAAGTATATGAAACCAAAAACTACAAAGGTTGGATGGTTAAGAACTAGGGCTGGGCAAGTTAACATGTCATTGTTGTATTAGCGCATTAATTGATTTACGCCGTCAATTATTTTATCAAGCGTTAACGCAGTTTTTTATTATTATGAAAGTCTGTTGCTCACTGGCTCTGAATACACATAAAGACAAATCATGGCTCACAGGAGGGGATGCTCCCAATAAAATTATTTAGGCTAAGCATCAACATTCACAAACCACTGTCCACTGTTATTTTTAACAGAAAAGAATGCAACAAGCTCTTAATCATAACTTTATAAGTTGGAAATAGGAAGTGTCCAATAGCATGTGAAGACAGCTCTCACTCAACACAGTGGAGTGAATCGTTTCGTTTACTTTGTGGTTTATTATTTTGAGTCATATGGAAATCGGTAACACACGGCCCTCTCACAATATATTGCTTTACAGATCTATCGGTTAGCGCTCAAACTCAATGATCTATATATAACTGAACCGCGCTCTTTCCCACCTCTTCCAACTGAGCCAGGGACTGCTAAACTAACGATCACACTAGTTAGATGAACCAGGCTTTGGGGGTCAAACGTGCTCCGGCATGGTTAAAATTGCCTTGTGTGAGCACACCCTAATTATTCTCCTGTGTCCCGCACACAAGAGTCTCTACCCGCACATCAAGTGTTGTCCTGCACAGCACTCTGCAGCGATGGGTCCCGTGATCATGCAGGTCTCTAACAGGAAGTTATAATCTTATGATCGAGGCTCTGGACTCTGAGCATAAATTGTTTTTCTATAACAAACTATACAATATTTAAAAAAAAAAAACTTTAATGTCTTGGTAGTGACAAATGGCTTGTTTTATATTTAATTTAATTACATTAATGTTATAAGTTAAGATTTAGGCTACAATAAATATTTTAACTGCTACTATGAAAAAGGAACATTGCTGTAAAAAGCACCTTATCTGTAAAAGTGTTTGCAAACCAAATGTTATTACACTTTTTGTTCATATAGCATTAGGCCTACTTTTACTGTAGATGAAAAAAAGTGGTCAATACACTACTTATGAATGCATCATTAGTCTTGCGCATGACAATGCGATTAATTTCGATTAATCGCAGACAATAATGCGCTTGATCGATATAAAAAAATTAAATAGTTGCCAAGCACTATTAAAAACGAAATCCAGCGTTTATCATGCAGGATGTAATGTATAACGTGTAGGGCCATATGATTTCCGTGTTGTGGAAATCCAGTCATGAAAACAAAATTTACTGTATGAATAGAATGTAATAAAATTAGCCAATTTTTCGAATAATAAATCCAAAGTAGGTCAGTACGCTTGAATCAAAATGCAATATGAACTAGCGTCTGTGAATATTAAGCTGCAAAAAGACTATTTAAAAATGAGTCCTGCATATTCTGCATGTCTCCGTGTATATGATGGGCGCATACATACTGAAGCTATATAAGTACATGAAAACAAAATTGTCATTATATATATATATACACACAGAAAGTTAAAGGTCTCCACGGCCACCCGTCAAAATAAAAGTTTGGTTTAACTTGAAGAAACTGTGACAGAAATATTTTACTAAATGTAATGATAGTACTACTACTAATAATATAATTATTATAGAATTATATTATTATTATTATTTAATTAGAGATGTTTTGATTTTTAAGATCTAATGAAACCATTAAAATGGAGTCCAGAAAGGTAATTGAAAACAGAACTTGGTAAAAAAGGATTGTAAAAATTTAAAAAAGAGAAAAAATAAATGAAAAATAAATAAATAAAAACGAATTTGAGAAGAAAAAAAAATCCATAGGACTTTAATGCCTTAATGTAATTTTTGTTAAACTTTTAATAAATTACTGTTAAATTGTGTAAGTTTCATAATTTCATGATTTTGTTTGTTTGTTTGTTTTTGTTTGTTTGTTTTATTTTTATTATTATTTATAAAAATGTATCTTAACCATAAAAATGGATTTACATAAATCCTATAGCCTGTGACATTATGAATTCAGAATGAGCTGTGAATAAATATAGAAAGACAGAGTTTCACATCTGATATGTCTTACTCGCATTCTCTCACTGAAACATCTATGTTATTGGAAAGTACTTAGTTTTTTTAAAAATGAATGTGGCAGAAGCATTTGTGCGATGACAGATGTTGTGGCAGTATGACTAGAGAAAGTAGGTTTATAAGAAGTGTAAAAAAGAGAACATGCCAACAATGTAATAAAAATGTTTTTGCAAGATCTCTGCTTTTAAGAACAAAAATTCTAAATATATTTTCGAAGACCAAAAAGAAAAAAAAACGATGTTGTTTTGCTAGCTGGCAAGAGTGCTGTGTTGTTCTGTGACTTGGAGATGAATTTTGATTCTGCTGTGCTTTGTGACAGTTAGGTTCACAGCTGAACAATGTAGTTATGTGAGCAAGGTTAATGCGGATCAACCCTGTCAGCTGCTAATGCAGAAATATCGCTGTCTGTTTTTGGAATATTGATTCTCCTCTCTGTCTCTCAGTGATTATCACTCATCACACTTAGTGGCTGTCTTTACAAGTGCACTCCTACTGAGCCTGGCAGGTGACATTTGAAAATTTCTAAAATGTGCATGTGAGGAAACAAACTGCAGCACTTTTGTATGATAGAATATAAAGATACATTTTCAATTACAGCATGCGGGCTGTTAGCTGGATAAACATCTCTCTTGAGTGTCTGCTAGCACATTGGCTAATTAGCTGGTAGCTTGTTTTGGTGGATAGTGCACTTGAGCCCTCATTAAATGGGTCGCAGTTTCAGATCTTCTTACACAGAGGTCTTTTCCATATATTTGACCTCTGTGCAAGAATATGTAAATCTGTTACTGGCAGAAATCGGCTCCGTGCTGACGGCGTGGCTAAAGTTTGGCTTGGGAGTAAGCGTTCTTTGATGTTAATAAACTGTAAGCAGTCTCCCAAGGTCATTTGAGGGATGTTTTGTCCCTTGAGCACATTTATGGTCTAATTAGGTGTTGTTGTTTTTGTTTTTCTTTCTGACAGTCATCAGCAAGAAAACGTTTAAGAGGCGGAAGCCATGAAAGCCACGTTCGCTGACTACCTAGAGACATGAAGGGGCTGACGATGAGACATTTTATCTTTTAACATTACTTGCAAGGCTTTTTTAGAATATAAAGCATAATCATTTTACTTTGATTGTACACCAGGGTAGTCATTACTGTGGCCCTCTGGGAAAGAATTTAAGAACATAACCAGACAACGGCTGAATCATAACCGTTCATACATCAAAAAAATATATAAATAAATAAAATTTCGGAGCTAACAAAAAAATTAAATAAATTTAATTACAAAGATATATAAGAGGCTGAATCACACACAAATGCATGGACTATAAAACAATGAGAATGCACAGTGTACGCAGATTGTCCCGTGTAAACGTAGCAAACAAAATGACAGAAAGGTGCATTATGCTTTTTTTTCTGATAAATAAAAGAGTTTTTTGATGTTTGGTTGGGCTATAAAAATAAATATAAAAAATAAAACATTCTTTATAGGTGCAAACAAACTAAGTGATCTTATTTATATTCACATATATTTATAGTAGTGGTTCTAGCGCTACATTAACAAAGATACACTGAAAAAGAAATCTGGTATAGGATTTACTTACACCACTAAACAGTTTTGCTTTAGAAACTGCTAGTAAATTTCACAATCAATTAAAAAGAATCGCAAGTAACATGTTGAATTAAACATGAAATGTGTAGAAAGACTAAAATATTATTTTCCAATAATCTTTATTTAAAACTACAAAAAGGCGTACAGTGTCCATGTTTTGACAACATCTAAAATGTAAATTCTTGTACGTATGAACATTTTAGAAATATGCAAATGTTTGTGGATCTTAGTTTATTCATTTAAAAGTTATATTTAAAATAAATATAATTGAATTAGATTAAAGCCGTGCAATTTAATACATTTTGATAATTTAACACTGCAGTCAAATGTTTCATGAATTGTAATGTTTTACAGCTTTTACTTTTTGTGATTTTATGGTGATTAAATGAAGCAATAAAAAATGTTTCCCTTTCTTTCTTTCTATCATATACTTGTGAAATAAACAGTTTTCTAAAAACAAGCTAAAGGTTATTTCAAGGATAGATGGTATACAAACAAAGACTATACAGAAAAAGGATATAGACCAACATAACACAGAACTAACCACAACAATGACAAAAAGCTTATAATCAAAATGACACATCATTTGGAAGTGTTGCGTGTTTTAGGGTATTCACTACTTATTTTCGTCTTCCTCTTCCTAATAATAATATCAGCAATAATAAAGGTATTACAGGATTTCTCCATCAGTAAGGCTACCCACACGCTTTCCTTTGTACATCTTTAAAGTTGTACATGAATAAAATAATTGTTTATCGGTATGATAAAATTGTTGGTTTTGGTGTCTATTCATACTTAGAGAAAAAAAATTAGCTATACTTTATATATGAATACCTACAAATAACAATGAGAACATCCTAGAACAAAACACTGATTGCTTGTAAAATGAATCACATCATTGCAAGGCACAAGCACATGTACACGTGCACACAACATGCACATCAATACTCAAATGTATCTGCCACACATATTCAAAATGATTGAGTACTCATATGCACATCACAACAAAGGAGTGTCTCTGAATTGATTAAGGGCTCACCAGCATGAAATAAGAGATTAATTTGGTTTTGAGATGAAAATCACGGTTACCATAATTATGGCAGAGTGAGTAATGGAGTGTGTTGTGATTGGGAATTGCTCCACAGCTGCAGAGTACCTGCCAGATCTCTGTATACTGTCAAATCAACCTAAAAACACAACACACATCATTGCTGCAATTATGAAGTACGATCACTGTTATACATCAAATTATTCACTAATCCCTAAAAGGGAGAATGCGTCCATCATGTTCTTATTGGGTGTTTCCTTATAGACACTTGGTAGCTGAAGTAATCTTTCATCATTAGTGTGAAAAAAAAAACAAGTGTGAAGATTTGTTTGACACTTTACACTGAAGTATTCCAGTTTTAATACACGTTAATATCAATCAACAGCATTTGTGATTTTATGTTGATTACCACAAAAATTACTTTGACAAGTCCATTGTTTTCTTAGAAAAAATGGAAGTATGTAATTTACCCTAATTCCTGTGTTTTATTTTTAGTTTTTTTTTTTTTAGTTTATGGCATCATGTTGTCTTGGTAAAGAAGTTGTAAAAAGACCAAAGATTCTTAGACAAACTGTGAAACAATCACTCAAAATTCACTCTAAATCACAAAACTGACGCAAAAACATCAAAGAGTTCCAGAACTTTAGCCCAAGGTATTATTACTTCTACAAATCATAGACCTCCTAGGGTTAAGGAGGTAAAGTATTCATATCTGAAACCAGCTGAATATTCAAGTGTCTGAAACCAGCTGAATACTTCATTTGGTTTTATATTAGGAGAATCTGGTTCGTTCATTTCATTCTGGAGCTCTAAGGAGTAAAACTAACTTTGGCCTATACAGAAATCAGTGTTTGATTGCTAACAGTACAAATGAGTCAGTGTGACCTTTTTGTAAGTCAGAAGCAATGAATGACAAACACTTGACAGAGCGACACTGAACGGCCGTCGGGGAACAGTCCTGATGAAGGGGAAAGAATCTGATTTATAACTTGATTAGAGAGACTTATTCATCAAAAATCACTTTTATCTTGCCATTTTCCCAGAAAATGAATCGTCATTAAGATAACTGGAATAGAGAGTAAATCATTTCAATCAAATATAAATTTAGGTCGTTTGAGTTGAAATGGGGTGCGAGATATGGTTCGCTAAGTTAGTTTGTGTGTGTGTGTGTGTGTGTGTGTGTTTGTGAGTGCACACACATACAAGAGCATATGTGTGTTATGCATAGAGAGTTCAGGTGCTGAGTAGAAGAGAGGAGGTCACATTGTCCCAATCTAACAGCCATCAGCCTAATGTGCTATGAGACATCATTAAAAACCCATCCTAGAGGCTGTCAATCATACCACTAACGTGAACACGAGGAGGAGAGAGGCTTAGGGAAAGAGAGAAGCTTAGGGAATAGAAAAGAGAAAAGGAAAGTAGTTTCTGAAGGTTAGTCTCCTCCCCTTCACTTCCGGAGAAATGATAGTGTGATGGCTTATGGCTTGAGTGGGCTGATCATCAGTCCATGTGAAAGGCTTAAGCCACCATCAAAGAAACAGACCGTCTTAGTTCTGATCTCTCCATATTCACACAACCGCACAGTAGATGATTTTGTTCAGACCTTTAGAAAAATGTACTTTAGTGATAGCATGGATAAACATTGATGTATCAGATGGGAATGATACCATGCTATTTGATTTATAACATGTTTTAGAATGATTAGAATTAGACTATATTATTATTCTATATTCAGATTACTAACTGAATTTGCATCCATATACAGTAAAAAAAAAGTCATCATTTACTTACCCACTTGTCCATTCAATGATGCCTGTGTTAATTTATTTCTGCTGAACACAAAAGAAGATTTTGAAGAATGTTGATAACCAAACTGCAACTCAAAATGTATTTTTTCGAAGTATTTGGGAACAAAAACGTGGACCAAAGGAAACAAAACTGTTTAGTCCCCAGCATTCTTCAAATTATCTTTGTGCTCCACAGCAGGAAAGAAAGTCATACAGGTATACCATGAGGGTGAATAAATATTACAGAACTTTCCATTTTGGGTGGACTATAGGTTTGTGTCGTCACAACAGAGCAAGAAAAAATGGTACATTGTCTTTTTTTTTTTTTTTACTATATGGGAACCAGAGCTTCTGATGGCCACTGCAGTGACGCAAGGACTTTACCAATCAGCAGCAACTTTCTGTTAGTCAAAGCAACAAATTTGCATGACCTTAGACATGAGCGATCATCTACATTTCTGATTGCATGATTGCCTATTGAAATGAAAATTGAATTGAAATTGAAATTGAAATTACAATAATACAACGTAAATGTGACCTTTGTGGTCCATGTAAAATGTTTCATTAAAGACTCTTTTTTACTGTTGTCTCGTGTGTTGTCTTCAAGTGTAAGAGCTTACTTGCTAGTGATAAAAATGCTGTAAATTCAACAAAAATAAATGTATAATGACACTTTTCACACACCAATTGAAACTGTTTTCATGAAAGTAATATCTATTAAATGTAATCTACAAAGTATTAAATACAGTTAAATATGAAGGGTTTGTGTAATTTGCGCTCTTTTATTAATGGGTAGTGCTTGTTTTGTGTGATCCTTGGCAGGACTTGGAAAACTTGGGCATTTAAAAATAATTAGCTGTCCTTCTCTTTTTAAATGCCTTTGTAATACAGTTCATTAAATTCATTAAAACTGAGTCGGATTCAAAACAAAATGTCTATAAAGGTTTCAACGCTTCATTTTCAAAGCACTTATCACTACTGATAATGCAACACAGTGTGTGTATATGGTCATTTAAACAACAAATTTCTCTATTAAAAAAGAACATTTTAAATACTGGATTGTCTGAGGCCCTCGTTAATTTATAAACCTTTTGTTCTGCTTGGGAAGCATGTTGTAGAGATTCAGTACTAAAAAAGTTTAAGCATAGTAGAGTATATCAACCCTTATACTGCTGACATTGTGGACTATTTGGTTAGTTTGTAGAAGACTTAACAGGATAAAGGGTTTCTAGCACAAAACTTAGTTTTGTTTTGTGCATTGTGAATGCCAAAGATCATGTTTTGTTTATTTGTTGGCTGTTTTTGTGTTATTCCTCCATTGCACTTTCTAACGGTGGTCCTTAATTCAAGTTTTGCTCCCTGTCGTTAAAGTTTATCTTCAGCGTAATAAGATTTATTGAGTGTGTTTTATGTGTGTATGCGTGTAAGTGTGTGTCTGTTATAAGCTGATATTGGTCTCATTTCAGCATGGCTGCTAGGAGATGTCCACACTGTCACCTGTGAATCCCATTAACTTCTTATCATTCAGTGATTAATGTTTGCTTTCAGGCAGTACTGGGATTTTGATATCTGCGTTATCTGCTAAATCGCACAATATGTTGACATCTTCTTTGACATTCTAATAAACAAAGCAATTACATCTCTGTCAATCTATGTATTGCTTATGATGGCATCCAAAATGGTGATTGGTTCTGCTCTCATACTCAAACTGGCATATCATAAAGAACTTTGGAAGTATTTTGTGCAGTGCAGATGCAAGTGTGTGTATGTGTGTGTGGGGGCCAAGAGGCAGAGAAGGATGGAGAGACAGAGACCCTCAGCCATGGACTTTCTGGCATTTTAAAGGTCAACAATGACATCATTGATTAGAATCGTCTGGAGAACGCTCCAAGGCAAAGACGAGAAAATCTATGACGAATACTTGTGCAATGAAAGCCAGAGAATTTACATCATGTACTGAGCACTCACTTCTAAACCTATTACTGTCAGTGTAGATGGATGTGCAAACACTAAACATGAGAGGGATTAGCTACTGTTATGTTTTAACTGGCGAGGCAGAGACGAGAGCTATAATTAGAATGACAATTCCATGAATCACATAGAAATGCTTAGACATAGGAATTCATTAAGCAGGTGATGCAAATTAGCATGCCATAATTAGATGTTTGTCAGTCTAACTGACAGACCTGGTGATAAGTCGCTGCATATTAGATACTAAATGTTACCGCAACTCTCCTTTTAACCGGCATTAAATATTGAATGGAGTGGGAGGAATCAATTCTTACAAAAATTGCAATGATGTTATAAGATGTGGCGCTATATGGAACTTTATTATATACTGTACCACAGTGCAGTGTGGTTTAGTGTAGGGTGATATGATGTCATATGAGTTTAAAACAAATTCATGCTCTGCATTTAACCCATCTAAATTGCACACACACAGCAGTTAACACACATACAGTACATTGTGTACACACGCCCAGAGCAGTGGGCAGCCATTTATGCTGCGGTGCCCAGGGAGCAGTTGGGGGTTCGGTCCCTTGCTCAAGGGCACCTCAGTCGTTGTATTGCCAGCCTGAGACTCAAACCCACAACCTTAGGGTTAGGAGTCAAACTCTCTAACCATTAAGCATGGGGGAGAGAGCTTTAAACATTCTGGAAGATCTCTTAACTGATTTGTGAACTGGGGAGATAGTTCATGTGGACACCAAATTATGTTTATTGCATATATACCCTGTGATTTGAGTGGTTAATGGAAGAAAATGCAAGCTAATACATTTTTCTTAACTACAGATCAAACATGTAATTGCTTTAAAAGGTAAAGATATCTAAAGACCTTCATCTACTTTGTGTGTTTAAGAAACTGCAATCTTGCAATCTTGCTTTGGAAAAGTCAACATACAGTTAAGTAAAAAATAGAGTTTTGCAAAATTGAACTCCTATTTACAATTTATAACCACTTAGAGATTACATTCAAGATAATTTGTTATTATTTCACTGCTGAGATATATGTTCTTGTATGGCTGAAAGTGAAGTTGTATTGTGTTGTTGATGTTGTTAATGCCTAAAATGGTGAAGTTAAATGGAAAGGTGTTTTTTTTTTTAATTAATTAAGTAAAGTAAGGTAAGTAAATTAATTCCAGAAGATTTCAGAAAAATAAATTATGTCACATGAATAAATTATATTTTGAAAATAGCCTACAGTTTATTCAAAAATAAACTGTAATATAATTTTTATTTTAAATTGTAATAATATTTCATAATATTTTTGTCTTCACTGTATTTATTTATTTGTTTTTATTTATTTATTTATTTGATCAAATAAATGCAGCCTTGGTGAGCATACAAGACATTAAAGATAAAAAACAACTTTTAAGCATTAGGGTCTATATATTCTTTCTCTAAACTGGTATGTTTTATACATGCTTGTATGTAATTTCTATATATATAAGATACAGTACCAGGGTAGGTGAATTATCTTTTTCAGTATTCAAATAATAATAATAATAATAATAATAACTCTAATATGTCCACTAAGGCCATTTGTCCAATAATATCTCTTGGTAACACTGTCATTTCAATCATTATTTAAGTGTCAGCATCTAAATATAACTTTTTGGAGGGTCTACTTAAAGAGAGAACCATTACAACTGTATAACTTTCAAACTGTCTGGGGCTGAGTGTGTGTCCACTGTACTCTTAAACTAATTGAATTTTCACTGTAGATGATACAGAGCGCCTGAGAAACACAGACAAAGTAAGAATCTAACCGCTGGAGAAATAAGAAAGAGCTTTCCAGGCATGTCTCACTGCATCATACAGATATATACTGCACAGTTCAGTCATGTCTTTCTCTCTCTCTCTCTCACACACACACACACACACAAACACACACTCTTTCTCTATCTCTCTTTACGCAGGGTAAATTTAATTTTTGGAATGGAGGGGTGTGAGAATAGGCCATGTGAGCGGATAGGGTGATGTCGGGTGAAATGATGCAGAGCGGAAAGGCAGAATGGGATGGGAATTACAGCCGGACTTGGTAATGGGAAGCCTGGAAACAGACCAAGTTAATAAAGCCACCGGCACTCTGGCCCGAGCTCGAGAGTGATTCAGGCAAACTGCCCAATCCAGTCATTAAGCTGATGATACAAATGAGAAGCGAAAAAGGAGTGTGCTCGTGCATGTACGTGATTGTGTATCCTAGCGTTTGTGTGTGTATTAGACAGACACTGCGCAGCAGACTGATTGGTGCCTCTTCAGCGTGAAGAAGAATAGTCTTGATTCTGGCTCTTGTCCTTGTCTTAGCTTGTGCATCTCATGATTAAAACCAATTACACTCTTGAATCCGACTTCCTGCCCAACAACATACACAGTATCAAACTGTTTATATCGTAACGTACATAAATCTCACTCTTTTACAATGAGGAATTCATCTTCAAGTTTTTGTGCACGGGGCTGATAGATTGATTGATTGATTGATTGATTGATTGATTGAGTGATTGATTGGTTGATTGAACTATAAGATGTGTGATTTTCCAGGCTTTATATATATATATATATATATATATATATATATATATATATATATATATATATATATATATATATGTGTGTGTGTTTATTCTAAGCTTTATCATCTGCCACTTTAAATGTTCAAGCTCTTTAAAATTGACTCGATTAGTTCTAAATGTATTTATTGTCAAACTGAGTGACTCGAATGAATCAGCTGAGTGAATTATTCAATGACTCACTTATAAAGACTTGGGCCCAGTTCCCCAATAACGTTCACTCTTAGCGCGCTAAGAAGACATCGAAAGATATATCTTACCAAAGTTGTTGATGTTTCTAAGTGTGTTCCCCGAAGTGTCCCTTAGGAAGCTTCTTAGCATGCTGCCTCTTTCGTCCGACGTTACAAGAGCGCTGTCCAAAGTCAGGGTGCTGAATTAGTTGGCATCGATTGCTCATGAATCGATTTTCCACTTCACATGAAGGTGCATTACAGCGTTAAGAAAGACAACACGTTCTATGCAAATGAAACATTCCTCAAATTATTACAGTAACATTTATTTTAACATAGTTTAAGTTATCAGTAGAATATAGACTATAAATTAAATTATCAAATGGTCAGTAATATGTTCACACGATAGGCTATGTTGTGACGGTTAGACGAACCAGGTATCCCTCACTAATCATCCACCCTCCTTATCCCGTTGTGCCGCTTTTTGACATGGGTTTAACGACTTATGAAAATTATATAATACACTTTTATATTAATGGTAAGGTACTTTACAATCAGAATTTATTGGCAAGCAGCTGCAGATACTTCTGTTTAATGCGGTATTGATTGCAATTGGTTTATGTTTTTGATAAAAAACAACCTATCTACAATGAACAGAGAGAGAGAGAATTAGATACAAAATATGCTGGGGAAGCAACGTAAACAAGGGCACCAAGCTTCTCGTCAGGGAACTTGAAGTTTTGCTGGACCTTGCCACCAAGTCGAAGATCACACTCCTATGGTCCACTATAACCTGCATGTTTATGGTCGCGTATCCCTTTCGCGATATTTCCTCCCGATCAATCACTGATGGATTGGCGATAGGGATGAGTGTGCCATCCACCAGGATGTAATCCCCGGCATGGCGCAGAAGGGCGTTGGTGACTGTGTGGACACACCTCCACACCGAGGTCTTGATTAGGCCGTAGCCCTCTCCCACGACCTCGATGAATCTCTCTGTAGCAAAATAAATAAATAAATAAATAAATAATAATAATTTTTTAAAAAACGTAGCGCTGGGCTTCAGGGCTTAAAGCAGAATTCCACCGCGTTAGCCTGGCAAGCGCAGGTCTGGGAAGGTCCAGCTGCTCCACAATGAGTTGTCTTGGGAGGGGATTTTTTTTAATATAGCCACGTCAGGCAAAATGTTAAAAGGGCTTAAGTTTTGCCGAATAAAAAAACTGACATGGACTAAACGGCTCCGAGTCCAGCTCCGTCTTTTATTCAATACCAGGACATGTTGGATCGCTGCCATAGTTGGTCGCTTACTGGACACCACCATGCTTACCCATTTAAAGATCTTAGCCATTTAGAGCCAAATTGTTTGCCAAATTTTAATTATCAAAAAAATGATTGCCAATTCACTTTGATTACATTACGAAAAAGCCTAGGCCAATTACCACCTTATTAGTTCTGTAACCACATAAAGTCAACTTCATAAATAGGCCTGTATCCATTGCGAACATAATTTATTATGAGTCTTAAAAAATAACAGAAAATCATTGCTGAGCCACAAAATTGTCAACATACCATAGTTTGACTTGTACTTCGCTGCACTGGTTTCTAAAGACTGCTGTACAGTAGCGTCATGAGCTCAAATAACGCTAAGAGAGAGCTACGAATGGTCCAGACCAACCTTACGAAAGTGTGACTTACAGAAGATATACTTAGCATACGAACGTGTCGGGAACCGTGCCATAAGGTTAAGAGAGAGGTTAAGGAATAGGTTTTGGGGAACCGGGCCTTGTTTAATTCCTAAAGGAATCAGTATTTTTGAACATAGCATTTGAGCAGTGACTATTCAGTGACTAACCATAAATGGTCACTTGTTTTTACTTACTGGCGTAACAGTGTGATTTGCAGAAATGTGCAGGGTTTTTTTTTAAGTCAAAATGAGACATTTTAATAACATATTTTGTATTTTTTTTATATAGTGTGCTATCTGCACTGTTAAAAATTTATTGTATTTTTACAGGAAAATCCTGGCAACTAATTGCCGTGAATTTAAAGCAAATAATATACAAGAAACATACTGTTGATTTAATACAATAAAATTCTGTGTTTATACAGCAGTGTTGCTGTGATTACAGTAGCATTAATACAATAAAATGTTGTATTTTGTATTTTTGTCGTACAATCCTCAACAGTGGTGACAATCCCGAAATACAGAATTGCAGCAATGCATGCTGGGAGCCATGAACATGTTTTGTATGCTGGCATGAAACATGTCACCATTGTTGTGTTTCATACGCCAAATGTTGATGTCTGTGAGTTTATAAATAACCTAAAACATGTTTTAAACAAAAAGTTAGCAAAGACAATTTTTATACACTGTTAAACATCAGTGTACGAACCACAACAGTGTTTCAAATTACTTATTTTTAACAGTTGGTTCACTTAAACCATTTTAGTGCAGTCAGTAGGTTGCTATTAAAACAGACTTGCTGATCTGCTTTATATATGCAGAAATGTTTTTTGAAAACAACTGCAACTGCTGCAGAAAAAAAGTATTACAGCAAAAGTTGAGGGTCAAGAGCACAACTGAAGCAAACCCTTATATCTATGATGGTGATCTCAAAAAAACATTTTCAATAAGACATCAACATCTTAACCTCTGTGAATTCTCAATAAGAACTTCTGTAGATGCATGACAGAAATAAAATCATTCTGGTTATTATTACTATAAGTGAAGCTGGTAATGCTGTTTGTGGAGTTGTGGCTGAAGAAAGTTGTAGTTTGTGTTCTTATTTTTCCCTCTTTCTTGCTTGTTCACAGCAGCTGTTTGAATGACTGAGAGAATTTTGCAGGAACATTTTACTAACCTTAAAATAACATTATACTAATATGGAAACTGGACTTTTTCATGTTCAATTCAATTCAATTCAAGTTTATTTGTATAGCGCTTTTTACAATACAAATCGTTACAAAGCAACTTTACAGAAAATTATGTTTCTACAATATTTAGTAGTAGCTAGTAGTTTGTGCACGTTTGACAGGATTTTAGAAAAAAAAATAATAATAATAATAATAATACAAGACGTAGTCAGCTAGACGATGAACTATCAATATTATTAATTAATAGTAATTATACGATGCAGTCACACATGTAGCAATAATTGTTAGTTCTGTTTGTTGATTCAAGGTTAGCATCATCTGGGGTCCTCTGAGGGTCAGCATCATCTCTTCTCAGGTGTTCTGGATCCAGACTGGAGCTTGTGTAAATCCTAGTTACCACGGGATGTAAATCCCATGGCAAAACATAGAAATAAAATAGAGACATCATTAGCATAGCTGCTGATCCAACAAAGTAAAATTAGTTTAACCCAAGCTAAAGAATAAGAAATGCACATTTGATCAGATGCACCTACACTCACAATTTAAAAGATACATTATTCGTATGCTTGGTGAAAGAGATGCGTTTTTAATCTAGATTTAAACAGAGAGAGTGTGTCTGAACCCCGAACATTATCAGGAAGGCTATTCCAGAGTTTGGGAGCCAAATGTGAGAAAGCTCTACCTCCTTTAGTGGACTTTGCTATGCTAGGAACTACCAAAAGTCCAGCATTTTGTGTCCTTAGGGTGCGTGATGGGTTGTAGCGTGGTAGAAGGCTAGTTAGGTACGCAGGAGCTAAACCATTTAGGGCCTTATAGGTAAGTAATGATCATTTGTAACTGATACGGAACTTAATAGGTATGGTATGTTAGAAAGAATATGAAAGTACCAGTTTTATTGCTATCCCACAATGCTTTGTGGTGTCTGTATAACAATGCTTCTACAGTGTAGTTACAATAATATTACAGGACTGTCCTTCAATTTCCCATCATGCATTTGCATTTACAATAAAAAACCATGAATACAGTGTATTGCTGTAAAATGTATTGTAAAATTACATCAATTGCTAACAGTGGTATTATAAAAGCAGAACAGTCTGAGGAGCCATGCCATATAGTAATCATTGTCATGGTTAGAGGCACCTGGTGTGGTGTGTTTGCAGATGAGATAGGACTGTTTTATCTGATAGATGTACACAAACTGGCATCCAGCTTATGATTTTATGCACTGGGGATTTGTGCTCAGTATGGCTATTTGACATTTAGCAGATGCTTTTTATCCAAAGCATTTTTAATGCAAGGAGAGTCCCTCCGGAGCAGCCTGGGGTTAAGTGGGTTCAGCTATGAAAGGGGAGCTCAGCAACTCTTCATGTGACCTTTAGGTTACAAGCTCAGATCTTTAACCACTTCATTGCCTTGTAACAGAAGCCTTTTTGCACCCCAAACATTGTATTGATTCCCTTCCCCATGGCTGTTTTGTTCACCACATGCAATTGTATGCGGATGCATTCAGACATGGTAAACAAAGCTTTCTATTTTCATATTTAGTGCACTATAATTGTGTGTGTGTGTTTGTATCTTTGTGTGTAGGTGTATGTTTGTTCCTAGGAATGATTATATGGCTCTGATCCCAAATAATTTCCTGTTGTGGGCCTGAGACTGTCAGGCAGACTGATGATAACCCAATTAAGTTTCTTTTACATGTTTAGTTTAGTTTATTTGCCCCAGCAGTTGCCTGCCTGTTTATTTCACATTTTGTTAGACTTTAACATACAACATCTACAGACTGCTTAAGTAACTTACTCTACACATGCTGTCAATTAGATGTACAGAATTATGTTGCTTGACACAACCAACACCAAGTTAGTCTTAATTTTACTTGGCTGTACAAACCCATATCGAAGCTAGCTTATTCATTTAGATTTTTTTTTCAGCCATTCCTAATAGAAAATACAACATTTTGAGTGGCATAGTGCTCTCAGACAATGTAAATATGATTTTTCAAAGCTATAATAAAAGTATTTTTTATAAGAAAATGCTATACTTTCCACTTTGAATGTGCTCAATGTGTTACCTGCCAAAACTCCCAATGCATTCTGAGAAAAGACTGATGCCACAATGTTAACCTGTGAGTGATGTGTCAACGCTCACACAACACTGTTAAAGCTAAACTTTGTATCTTGCTGCTGCTGCTTTTGTCTGCATAGTCTTTCTGAAAGCAATTTTTTACTAGCTATGATCTTGAAAATATTTTTATCTTTCTTTGAATCTATGTTGTAAATGTTGTTCAGAGAAAGTTTTAACTCCATTTAAACCAAAAATAATGGGATAAACAGATGCAGTATTGAACAAGTTAAATTACACTTTTGTTACGTGTATGTAAGAGCCTTGCATTTAATGGCAGTGAATTCCAGCAGCTTTATACCTTGAAGTGAAATCAACAGATAACTGATGTTTTTTTGTTTTTTTTTTGTACTTGGTGCATCAGAAATGTTCAAAGGGGAAGCAACACAATGTGCTTTCAAGTATGCAAACCTGGTCTCCACTAGACATCCAAGTGATGGCTAGATCTTGGATCCAAAGGCACCACTGCACAATCATTTGGCCACCAGAAGCTATCAGGAGTGCATGAATTTGGCCAGAGTTTTGCATCATGTTTGTTATATTGCTTCAAGCTATGCAATGAGCCACATCGGCTCATTGGAAAAACATGCCTTATCACATGTCATGTTTCTTATCCAGACATATTATGATTACAGGGGCTCATAATTAATATAGTAACCATAGTGCATAATTTCGAACTTAATATATGTTGATGTTTGTATAAGCAGCTCCATACATATGGCTTTTCTGACATCTAAACTTGCTCAGTAGCTAACCTGATACAGCACTGCAGCGTTCGGTTATGAGTCCGGTTGCACTTTATTTTACAGTACGTGTACTTAAATGTACTTATACTGTTCTTACAGTATATTTATCTAAGAAAGTTCTGGTAATACAGGGTAACTACATGGGGTAGGGTTAGGTTTAGGGGTAGGTTCAGGGTTAGTACCTAGTTATTACATAGTTATTCTAATTACTATAATAAGTACATAGTATGTACATGAGGAACAGGACTGTAAAATAAAGTGCTATGAGTCCTGTGAAACACAAGTTGCTAAAAGACTTGTGCATGCATACTGAAAGGGCGTGGTTACTACAGAAATTATGTTTTTATCTCATGTTCGCTGTTTATTAACAGTATCGGATAGGTTTAGGGTAGGTTTTAGAGTAGGTGGTATGTTATTTTGAAGCTTTTAATACCATTTATAGGACATTTCATTTCTAAATTGTTGTGATATGTATAGCAACCAATTTAATAAAACTGCAACATTCATATTTGTCTTTTTCGAATGAAACTAAAATGCGCTTTTAGCGACACTCATTGGAAGTTCACTTTGAAAGTCACGAAACTTGCGAGAAGCAACAAAATATAATTTTATAAAAATGTGTCCACAAGCATATTTTTTTATTAATTCTAGGATGGCAGACAGATTGGTGGATGCATCTTTTGGTATGTTTTCAGTCTCACGTGACATTTTTTAAGGTGGAAGGAACTTGAGAGTTTAGACCAAGAGATCTCCACATTTTATTGTACATGGCCAACAATTTTGGGGGTTTTAAGTCATTCTTTAGCTCTATTTTCTCTTCATAATAAATGGCTTGAGGTAAAAACAGTTCATTATGTATTTATGATTTACAAAGCTATTAAGCTAGAGGACATTTGGTTCGTTGAGTCTCTGTGTATTGTGTTTCTGCCTTAGAACATACTGGTATAAATGACCAATTGTGTCACAATGGTTCACAAGCCTTTGGAAACCTCAACACAATGCTCCACGTGGACCAACAGTGCCATCTACTGGTGAGATGATAGACTTTAAATTGTAGATAAAGTCACCGTCTGCTGCACAATGTCTTTGCTTATTTTGCCCTGTTACATTGTCTGTTCATAAAAGATATTTATTTTGATTGTGTGTTTTCTTTAATTCACCTCAGTCTTATTGTTTTTTCTCTCTATGTCCATGTGAAGCCCAGTAGTGGAACACTGTCCATTACTGAATAAATTAATGATACGGTGAAAAAATGTTCATGCACAGAGAAGGGAAAAACAAGAGCATTTTTTCCACTTTTTTGGAACAAATGATTGCATATACTGAACATAGACAAAATCCTTGAGGTGTAAGATGAGCAGTGACAAGTGAATTATTACAGAAAAGACTGGATCGTCATGCTGCAGAGCGAATTTTAACATCTGTATCTCACCTCTCACCACTATGCATGTTCAGATGGCCCTCGTCACATTAAAGCAATCAGAACGAGCAGTTAAAATCGGCTAAATGCTACACTTAGTCCCATTATACAAACCAGTCATAATGAGTTTTCATAATGGAAGTGTCAACTGGAGAAAGAAAGTAAAATGGCCCACTTGAGTTATGCCAGCTATCAGGTCAAGCGCATGAAAGCTCTTGAGTTTATAATCACAGCACTAACTCCTGCTGCATGGATTCATGCACATTTGTGTATTTGTTGAGTGTTTTGTCTTTTTTGAATATACAATCATGATTGTATATGCATGAACGATGGAGCAGGAATGCAAGGGGAAGTGATACAATACAGCAAACAAGAGGGCACATGGAAGTTGAAGTTAAGGACAGTTTAAATGTGAGTGAGAAACCTTCTTCAGAAACTGTGGTTCAGAAGTTGAAAAGCAAAATGGAAGGACTTATCAGCCAGCGACTCTCAACATGAGGTAGATCATTGTTATAAGGAAAGGAAGGGTGTATATGGAGGACACAGGAGGGGGTTTGTTGGGGTTGAGAGTAAAGCTCTGTAAAGTTCAGATTTGCCTTCTCCTCTATCTTTCTTCTACTTTCTGAGGGACAGATAGAGACACCTGTCACCTGTGAACCCAGCATGTGATGCTAAGACTATCTAAACTATGAGAGTGGCTTCATCTACCAGAAGTGACATATATTCCACTGTCTTTTTCTTCCAACTTTTAGGTTTTAGGACAACTTTGATGAAAGGTGTTGATGCACTTCAAATGGTGACTGCTGTGTGTGTGTGTGTGTGTGTGTGTGTGTGTGTGTGTGTGTGTGTGTGTGTGTGTGTGTGTGTGTGTGTGTGTGTGTGTGTGTGTGTGTGTGTGTGTGTGTGTGTGTCAAAAATGTCCAAATGCAGTATAAACGTTTTATGTTTCAGTTTGGTTTAAATGATGAACAGCGTATTAGATTCAAGTATTTTCTGTTTGTCTGGACTTTGCTTTTATACATGCCCAGAAACACACTGCAAAGATTTCAATCTTCAAGTCTCTATTATCTGCGCTTCAAATATCTTAACCTGATTTACCCTGCATTCTCTCTCTTCCTAGTGGCTCAAGCGGAGATACGTGATGCTTAGATGTTTTTCATGCTTTTTTCTCTCCTTTGATTTATTTATATTTACAAATAAATGCTTCATTGTGGGAGAGAACATTTCAAACCATCTCATGCCATTAGTAAGTTGTGCACTTTTAAATGGTGCAGAAGCTCCTGTTGTACTCACTGCCAAGGCTACTCATTCGCTACATCACAAAACATTGGCTCACCTAGCTCGCTTAGAAAGATGCCTTTGCCTGATGATTTTCAGCTGCTGCAAACTAAGCTTCTCTCAGGTGGTCTTGGTGGGAACACCGTCCATATTTACCAAGCCTGTGACAAATTGGATCCGTCTGCAATCAAACCTAAAGTTATAAATGCTTTCAAACAGCTCAAATTATTGTGTTCTCTGATAGTTTTGACATTTTCCTTTCAGTGTGTTCAGTGCTGCATTGCCACAGAGTTTCAATCGAACATGTCAGGAGAGCAGACAGTTCCTTTCAGCCAGTGTCTAGTTAGCCTCGTGCGATTTGTGTTACTGAAACACCACTGAAAAGCAGATTAAACACCATTGTAACAACACCAGAAAATAGAAGAGAGTGTCTGTGTATGAGTGTGAGTGTGTATGAGTGTGTTTGTGTGTAAAGTGCTTAGCCATGCAAGCACTTGCTGAGAGTCATAAAACTCCAAATGCAACTTTTGGGTGATCCAAAAAGCAAGAGAAGAAAACTGCATGGGACCAGAGAAGAAATGAGCCAGACTCTCCTATGGCTACAAAGCACTGTTAAATCACCTCCCACCATCAGACTAAAGAGTGGGTGGATGCTGAGGACATCTTCATCCCAGATATCTGAGCAGGACTGCCAGGGGGCCACGGGGGTGGTTGGAGACCTATGTGAGGTTTCTCATCCAGCGCCAGATCGCTCTGGGAATCCGCATCATGTGGATGGGAAGGAGGAGAGGAAACCGTAAGCCCCCCAGGAGCTTCTGCACACCACAGAATCTCATTTTTGATTCATGAAGAGGTTGCAGTGACATCAAATTGCACAGCTACGGAGATAGAAGTGGAACGAACCAGTTGAACATAACAATTCTTGAAAAGCCAGCCACAGCTGTGGCATACCATAAAAGGGCATTTGTGAAAATCCAAACTGCAGTCAAAACACCCTGAATCAGATCAAAAGGATAGTCCACCCAAAATGAAATCGCTGCCATAATTTATTCACCCCTCATGCTGTTCCCAAACTATATGGACTTGTTTCTTCTTCTGTGGAACATAAAGGAAGATAAACAAAAATAAGGAATACACTTGAAGCCAGTGGTCACCAAAATTGGTTGCAATATTCTTCAAAATATCATTGTGTTCAGATTAAAATAAATACAGGTTTGAACAGGCATGAGGGTGAGTAAATAATAACTGCATATTCATTTTTGGGTGAAGTACTGTATACCTTTAATGTTTTTGGTGTTTGTTGTTTAAGTCAATATGTCAAATGATTCAAGTAAGTTGTTTTGCTGTAGCCTACAACCCACAATGGAATAAAGAAAACAATTTTGGTCTTGGCCTGAAACATTAAATACTTTTAACTGTTTTATTTTAGTATCTAAGCTCTTCAGGGCGCTCAAGGAATATAAAATATAATGTATTTGGATGTGAATAGAGTCTTGATGGCGGTTAGAGACATCACACATACTTGGAGCACCATCTAGTGGTTGAGAGCTGTAATAAAATATAAGCTCTGCCTAAGAACATGCTTCAGAGATGGATGTGCTTTTATTAGCATTGAATCAGGTTGAATAAGTAGGCCAAGAAGGGTAAGAAAGTAAAAAAAAAAAAATAACACACAACATGGCTTACCTTTAAATAAATATAAATAATCAGTTGAGTTGAATTTGCATTAAAGGGAAATGTTTTACTAGGAAAACGAGACAAGACTGCCTAACCATCAGACACTGCAAGTTGTTTTTTAACTGATTTGCTGAGATGTTTAAAATGTAGCAAATGCAGAGTTATTAAAAATAAATAAATAAAAGTATTTAGTATGAAAGTCTTTAGCTGGATCGAAATTTGCTGCTTGATTGCAGGTAGTCATAGTATAACAGTGTCATTGGAGAAAAATGTTTTTATTTTGTTTGTACTACTTAAATTATTTAGTAGAAAGAAAGAAAGAAATAAAGAAAGAAAGAAAGAAAGAAAGAAAGAAAGAAAGAAAGAAAGAACTTTCAAAACTGTTTTCTGAGTTTTATTTTTTCTCTAACGGTTATGTATGGATTGCCGTGGCTTTACCCCTGCACAGGTGGAGCAGTGTTGGCATCTGTGCGCATACAGGGGGCGCTCGTGTTTAATTTGTGCCGGTCTCCAGCTGTTGGCGTGGAGGAGCGCTGCTGTGATTCACAGCTGTAGATCTCGAGTTCTCTCCACGGTCAGGGATGCTGACGGGTCATGTCAAGAGAAGAGGCGAGTGGAACCTAAGTACTCCTCAATTTTTCTTCTCCTGGACAGAATACTAAAAAATCGGAAGACGTTTTAAAGAAGACCTGGCTGCTCAAGAGTGTTCGTCTCCATCCTTCTATTAGAAACTGATTAACTCATAGGATTCAATTACTTTCGGCGGACATGTAAGTACTCAATACCCCAGCACTACTTTCATAAGGCTCTATTTACACCTCATTTACTTTGCAAACGAACGCCTAAACGCGACGCGACTAACGAGCTCATGAAGAAAGCTGCTGATGTGTTTTAGTGTATCGCGTCGTAGTTTATAGGCTGTGTAGTATAAGACTCCATCGTTATGATTCTCATGGTTTCTTTTAGTGGCGGGACATCATAAAATGTTTCCAGAGAGAGGAAGCTGGACTTTTTTCACTGGGGTTTTGATCGTGGCGTTATCATGTGAAGCTAGAGGTGAGTCATGTTGTCTATTATCAATCTTTTATTCATTCATTAGGACATAATTAGAGGACGTTTCCTTTGACACATTCCTTTGATACAGAATACGATAGCGGTATAATGCTGATTTTATATTTTTGGCTCACAAATAACATATTTCAGTGTACCTTTTAGAGGATCATTATTTGTATGTTTCACTTTTGCCTCTTGAACTTTTGTTCTGTCTAAACTTCTCTGAACTAAGAAAGAAGAAGTGTCCAAAAGTGTTCAAATATGATCACAAATACATCAATAAATCACATAATGTTTCAGTATTTTAGGGGTTTGAAGGGTTATACACAGGTTTTTAGTGTTTGTTTGTTTGTTTGTTTGTTTGTTTGTTTGTTTGTTTGTTTGTTTGTTTGTTTTTAGGGGGGGGGGCATTTTGTCCTGTAAAAACTTGCAATATAATTTAACCTTAATTGAAAGTATTCAAATACATTTTAATACATTTAAGCAATAATCTGTAGTGATAAATTCAATGTACTTTTTCTTTTACAACACTTAAAACTGACAATAAAATTGTGTGGAAATTATTAGTTAATAAGTATCAATATTAGTTATTGTTATAACTGATTGAATCAAAGATGCTATTGTAGCATTAAAAAAAAAAATTACAGTGCTACTGAACCAATTTTAGTTTGCTACGAGGTCACGACATTAAAAAGTGACCTTTTGCTGCCCAATTTGTTTATTGACTACTTTAAGCACGTCAGGGAATGGGCCGGCCGTGTTTACTGACACAGCAGACTAACCGCAGTCATTCTTTTGAAGTCTCACATCTATATCTGCACTGCGGTGTCTCAGACCAAACAAGAGGTCCCTGTTCCTTGAACTGTAACAGAAATGTAGAGGTACATAATTCAGTGTTCCCTGCCAAGTTGAAATGAAATTTACATAAATCAAAGTCTAACTAATGACACCAACTGTGCAGGAGATTGCGTATCGGAGAGTTGAGTGAGAAAGGTGTGGACCTTCTCCACATGTGCCATCACCCTGCTGGGAGCCCAAAGGACATTTTACTGCCTCTCAAAGGAAATAAATGAGTGTGTTTGAAAGAAAAGCCATTTCTGTGGGTTGTGTAATATCTAAGCTCATCTTGTATTATTGCAGATTAAAATTCCTTTACAATTTATGCTTTGACTCATACTGGGATTCCAGACCTGTTTATCTTTTATGGTGGCTTAGCCATTTATGGTCTCATTTTTGTCACTATTATCAGAAACAACATTATTTGGTCTGGCATAATAAATGCTGGATGAGTTAACTGTGGTATTTACTCTGTTAAAGGTGATTACTATTATTGCGCTGATAAGAATGCCAGGTTATCCCACAAGTCAGAGCCTGACCTCTGCTAAGTAAACAATCCATTGTCTTCTTTGTTTATTGGTCCATTTGTTGACTCTATCCCTCATTGTGTGCTATGAGCACTTCTTGAGGGGTGGGTTCTCAATCTGTGTTGTCCTTGGATTGCTCTTCCTTTTCCCCTATCAGCCATTCTTGAAATTCTGGGCCCCAGTTTCCCCACTATCTGAGTGTTAAAAGTAGGGAATAAAGGAAACAGGAATAAGATATATGGCATTTCAGTAAACTGGCTATACAGTGGTAGCTGAATGAGATGTAGGTCAGTGGATTTTCTAAAACAGTGGCATTCTTTAAGCTGTAATATTCAATAAACAATTAGGAAAAGTTTCAGGAAACTCTTTGTGCTTTAATAGATTTTGTCAGACACAACTGCACTTGGTTCATTTAAGAGAGTTCATTGTTGGGTAAAGTGACTATTATGTTGTGGAGAAACACAATATGGAGCTTAAGGCAAGACAGTTACTGGATATGTTTCTAATGACATTTTGGCACTGTGTGTTAAGATCATTACTGTGTGACAAACACTTGTATCCCTAGAATTCTGGAAGAGCATGAGGTCTGAAATCAATTTATATCATCTTTCATATCAAATTCTTACATTTTAGTCTTTTAAATCAGTTTTTGAATCTATAAATATGAAATGGTAGGGGGGAAATGCAATGATTTGCTAATTTTAAATATATAAGTAAACCACTAGTTGGTGGAAGTATGTGATTGTCTTAATGAGTGAGTCATTGAGTCATTAATTCAAATGATTCATTCAGTTGGCTGGTTCATTCAAGAATGAAGCAAGTGTCTGGCTGCATCCAAAATCAAATACTGTCTTATAGGTATACTTTTCTGAATAAGTATTTACTTCCTGACCACAAAAAGAATATTTTCTATATAGTATGAATGCGTGTAGTATGATTGTAATCTGGAAGTACTACATTCACCATGTTCATCAGTTGCGTCACATT
Organism: Carassius carassius; assembly: GCF_963082965.1. Classification (NCBI taxonomy): domain Eukaryota; kingdom Metazoa; phylum Chordata; class Actinopteri; order Cypriniformes; family Cyprinidae; genus Carassius; species Carassius carassius. The sequence continues at coordinate 12,310,700 of NC_081783.1, read as the reverse complement.
GCTGCCATTTCTGAATCCTCTCCCGTTGCCTGTAGGGATATTGTCCATCGTGTGCACAGTTTAAAATCATGTCGAAAGTTGTAGGTTATGGGTATTTTTGCTTACTCTTGTATTACTTTAAATTTGTACACACTTATTAAATACTGATTTTCTACATAGTATAAAGGCTAGTAGGGATTTTGGATGCATCTCCTGTCTTTATAAATGGGATTTGAACCATTGAAGCTGTATATTCAAAAATGCTGAATCATTCAATAATGGAGCAGTTGCTCAGAGACGCACGACTATTTATGCATTGTAATGAGAACCTAATGAGAATGCATTGTATTTCAAACGAGTCGTTTGTGTAGGTTTTGAAAAGGAATTTCTGTTAAATAAAATATATCCTTTTGAATTGAACTTTGAGCTTTGTAACTTTGCAGATCTTTTTTATGCTCGAACAGCAACATTACAGACCAACTAAAGTTGAAAAAGTGAAAAAATATAATAGGACCCCTTTAATATTTACTACTCATTTTAACTTGCATAAAATCAATGTTACTTTTGCAATCAACCTGCCAAAGTGGCTAATGGGAGTGACCGTGCTACATGCCACTGCTAAAATCCACCCGCATTTGGTGGGTGTTATTGTCAGCATATTTTGATGTAGCAACTGCAGACCATGAATCTATGATGTAAGGCACACAGGAGTGTTTTTGGGAGGCTGTTTGGTTGTTCCTTACTTGTACACATACTTGTTTGTCTTTTTTTAGCAGCATCTTAGTTGATCTATGCTTTAAAAGCCTGCTGAATAGCAGTTTGATTTAATCATTATTAGAATATATTCCTTTGTGTAATTCATATATTTATATAGTGTAATCTATAACTTAGACCAGAGTTCTGTTATTCTGGTATTTCTGTCGTTATCCAAATAAAATGTGAAAATACTTATATTTACATAGAATATTTCAAGAATCTGATCACAGCTTGGATACGTGTGTACACTAGTGTAGGCTGCTTGCTTTAATCTGAAAACCTCACTGGTTTCTATGAGTATGGACAGCTCAGATTGGCATGACCCTCCTCCAGCAATCCTTACACACACAAACACAGCAGTCAGCTCAGACAAAGTGTGAACACAGCAGTTTGAGAAATGCTCTTGCATCCCTGTTCTCTCGTGTGGTCAGAATATTTCCTGTTTCTCACTAACTTTCCTGCTGGTGGAAAGAAGCTGCCTGCTTTCTCCCAAGAAAATGTTTGGGTTCCTGTGGCACGGTGCCTGGCTGTTATGAGCAGCGCAGCTTGACATTTGTCGGTTTTTTTGACGTTTGTTCTGATCTGGCATATGATTGCTGCTGCAGAGCGTATACTTGAAGTTGAAGCGAAACAAACCGTGTCCATGCTAATAAATATAGCTCTGATTTACACACTCTACCGGTTGTAGAGTTCGATGAAAGACAGAAATGTGTATCCAACAGTCGCGGCAGTTACCAGCTGTTTAGAGTGGCACATGTATCAAAGGCCTGGATTGTGTTCTTTAAACAGGTCAGATACGGTAAAACGTGGTATATTTGCAGTCACAGGAACATCAGGAAAAGGGTTTCTTTTTTTCGCTCCTCTCAGATATTTAAATCAGTTCCAGACTCTGGGGTTGTAAACAGGAGATGTTGGCCCTCATGCCCCATTTACCTCAATGATCTACCTTTTAAAGTAGAAATAGCTTTGATAAGAACAGGGAAAACAGGCTTCAGTTATGCAGCTCTCCCTTCAGCTGGTCTCTCAGCAGGTGTCAGGATCTCTGGGTTTATTAGACAGATAATGCAGCTCTGCAGGCGGGCCCTGCTTATCAAACAAATGATAATGGATCAGCTCTGTTGGAGCCATGCTGTGTCTGTGATCTGCCTCTGCAGGACAACAGTAATGCAGGCGTCAGTCTCTGGCTGCTTTGGCCAAGTTACAGAGAAGCCAAATGCAATGGAAAAGCATAGGCTGCTTAATATGCTTTGTATGATTTGTCGGCCTGTGCTTTAGTTTAATGCAGAATATGAATTTGTTGTTTCAAATCTGCATCCCTGTATTATTTCAAAAGGAGAAATTTTTGCAGAATATGAAGGATGAGCTCTGAAGAAATGACAAAAAGCACCATAAAACTTGTAAACCAAACATGTTTCTAATTAAATTTTTATGGGTCTTAAACATAAACGTGCACTAACGTTTGATGCATCTCTGTAAAGTAGCACATCTTTGGTGTAGTTCTTTTATAATGCCTTCTTATAGGTTCTCTATAGAATATTTATTCAAATAACTTAACTTGCATGTTACTATAAGCACATTTATACAGTTTCAGTGAGCTACACTTAGGATTGAGTTGTACATATTCCTGTGTTAGAGAAATTATGTACTTGGCACAGAGTTGAAAATGCCTAAGGATACAAACAGCTGTAACCAGAGCTGCTCTTATCTGCCTGTCTGTCTGTGTGTACTGGAGACAGAGTTATTGTCTGTCTGTCTGTCTGTCTGTCTGTCTGTCTGAAAGAGCTGCAAACTGTATCAGTTAAATGCAGCACACTTGTGAAAAAAAATTAAAACAAATAAAACACGTATGTATATGGAAATGTCACTATTTAGTTCTTTTGAGGGGAACATTATGTGTTTGCATGCATGTGTACATGTGTTTCCAATTTGGCCAAGTTTTAGAGATAATTATGATGTTGACTGAGGTGATTTCACTATTAACACATTTTTCTGCTGAAGTTTGTCTTGCCACAGGAAGTGAGCATTGTTTAGTGTACCTATGTGGCAGCTGAGTTTTTTTTTTTAAAGGATTATTTGGCAAATACCTCTGTCTGCGTGTGTGTATGTGCACACACATGCACATGTGCGTGTGTTCCTTGGCATTGTAAATGCTGAACAAGTTAACCAGCACATTTCAATCGGGAAATAGTGCAGTTGTTAAATTTGAACATGATGTTCATAACATCAGGTCCTGCACTGAGTCCAAACACACACACACACACACACACACACACTAGAACATTAATGTCAGGACATCATGAACCCAGTCTGGCAAAAGCTGATGCTGTATTTTATCCCCTATTTTTTAATCTGAGATGAAAACCAGAACCATTAGCCCATTATTCTCCTCTGAAGTCCGAGGGCTTTTCTTTGTAGTTTGTGATCTATGTTAAACGTGCGCTCACATCACAAAAGCCGTCGGTTTTGTGGGTGAAAAGTCAGTTTACGTAAACAAAGCGGCTAATGAGCTGCATTTGTCGGTGCTGTATTGCGTCGACGCGGCTCTTTGAGTGTCGGTATTTATGGAGGAGGCATTAAAACACAAAGGAGGCGCGCCAAGCCTTTGAACATTTCTTTTTATAATCTGAGTTAAAAAGTTTCAGCGATTGAATAGTTCTGGGAGTTCTGTTTCTTCCCCTTCTTTTCTATGTACCTGTGACATACCGAGCTGGAGTGTTTGCACAGGTGGGAGAGGGCATCTCGATTTAAATGAGAGATTGAGAGCTGCCATCCCACCTTTGTTCTCCCCATTCCCGCGGACTGAGCTTGTCGGAGCATTGTCCTCGTGCAAGACCAGGCCGATGCCTTCGTCATGTGCAATTTGCTGTGTATCGGCGGTTCACTGTTTCGATACAGGAGGCTTCTTGGGAATTTCTTTATCCCTTGTTTAAAAGAAGGATTAGCTTGTGTTTTACAGGATTACAGGTGTCCAACACAACAAGGATCAACTTCAGCTGCGAGAGATGCACTTCACTGTCGAAAAGCGAATCCAAGATCTCATGTTGTGAGCTCTAGCATTCCAGGACAGAAGGGCCTCTTTTCCAATAGATGTTTTTAATGTTCTCTCACACTTATTGCTAACTTGGGTGCACTTTTCCTAGGGTCATTGCTATAGGTCAAAGGTCAGGATGAGGTCAGGAAAAGCACAGAGAGCAGGAATATAAACAAAGATCAGTGGCCTCGCGTTTGTTTCAGCATCTGGGAAATAAAAGCAAAGATAAAAGGAATAGGGTGAACTTTCTGTGTTCTTAGTGTAACGTAGGGTGAGATGTGATTAATAACGCGAGCTCGGCAAATGCGTTGTGTGCAGTCTTGTCTTTTTGTGAACAGCTGTGTCTGCTCTGGCACGCGATTCTGTCAGTGTCATTGCAACAGCAGTAGCTCACGCTGCAAGGCATAATTTAATATATAAACACTCATGAAAAAAGAAAGAAAGGAGAGAAAGCAATAGAGAAAAAAAAGAAGCAGCAAAAAGAGAGCCAAATCAGGATTAGAGGCTTTGCGTGTGATGGCTGTCGGCCGGGATTTTTGACACAAAGGCCGTGCTTAATAAGCAGGTGCTCATTACAGTGCTGGAGACCAGGTTACTCAACATTACCCCCGAAACCCTGCAGAGCTGTGGGTCTATTTACGAGGGCGGGTTTGGCACGCTGCAATGCCCTTCCCTGTGGTCCAAATTTCTGGTGGTCCATATGAGGAGGAAACAAATAGGGAATGCTGTCTTACACAGAAGAAATTGGAGATGCTGTCCTGCATTGGGTTTCTGAGGTTGTTGGATCACATCCTCACTTTGGGGGGGTCTTAAGTACTGAATAATAAAGCAGAAAACTGTCATAATTTTAAAATATTGTAGAAACTTAATTTTCTGTAAAGATGCTTTGCAATGATTTGTATTGTAAAAAGCGCTATACAAATAAACGTGAAGAATTTTAGAGCAAAGATAAATAACCAAGATAAATCTCAGATTAGCTCTGTATCCATAATGAATCGTACTATATAATTGCAGCCCACAATGAAACACCAGTCATGCTTGAATAAGGCATTTTTTTTCTGTATATACGGTAGCAGTCTATGGCTTGAAACCATTGGCTATAATCTAACATCTCCTCCTTGTAGATCATTTGGCTAAACTGCAGACTGGAGCAGCATGGCAGCTTGATGACAGACAGGAACACTTTAGGTGCATTTACAGTCATGGATGCTACTTCTCATCTCCAGCTCTCAAAATATCTCTGTCAGGGTGAGGGTTTGGCGAGCTTGATGAGACTGGGCAGTCTTGAACCAGATTCCCCAGCTGGCAGTTTAAATGTCAGGGGTTCATCTGAGATCCTTGGCATCAGCCCCTTTCTAGCAAATGGACTTAACAGGGTTATTATCGTAAGCTCGAGTAAAGCTATTGTAAATTTAACTAAACTAAACCGGTCCTATTATTATATTATATTATATTATATTATATTATATTATATTATATTATATTATATTATATTATATTATATTATATTATATTATACAGTAAAATAAATTAATTAACTGTTTTTAACATTATTAATGATAAAAATGCAAATCAGCATATTAGAGTGATTTCTGAAGGATCATGTGACACTGATGACTGGAGTTGTGATGCTGAAAATTCATCTTTGCATCACAGGTATAAATTACACTTTAAAATATATTAAAATACAATATATATATATATATATATATATATATATATATATATATGAAGAGTTTGGTTCCAAAATGCAATAAATCCATTTTGATTAATTTGAGTAAAAAAATTGTTTAGCAAGAATGTGGAAAGATGAAAACCACTATTTTCAAACTTTCACATAGCATCTTTAGGTTATAATAACATAAATAATTTAAATCCAAATTTTTATTTTCAAAGATTTATTATAAAATTTTATAATTTTTTCCCCAAAATGCAATAAATCCATGATACTTTTTTTTCTCAAAATGCAATAAATCCATTGAATCAATATGAAAGTTTTTTTTCAGATTGACAGTGATGAAAATGCACTACATAGTAAATTAATCCACATATGACAGCCTCTGAACTTGGTCAATACTAATCTTATATACAGGCACTGAGCTAAAAATACATCCATCAGTCATCATTTCCAAAATTAATTCAACGGGTCATCTTGTTAATGCTATAAATTACAGCAATAAAATAAAATTTCATCATGAACAAGAACAAGAACATGAACAACATCAACATCATATTTCCTCGGACAGCACGCCAAATACGCGTACCATACCTCAGCTAATTATATGTAAGCGTCGACTCGTGAAATGCATCTGAATAATTTATATCTGAAAGCACATTATGGAGATTTACTGGTACTATTAATCACAGAATAGGCTTTACTGACGAGATGCGCAATCAAATGCAATTTATCGTGCAGCCCTTGTTTGTGGATCACAAAGTACAAAGTAAATAAGGAAAACTAGGATGTCGGGTGTATTCAAAGCACTGCCATTAGAGCAGGGCTGTAGTCAAGACCACCTTTGTCGAGTCCAAGACAAGTCCAAGACCAGGACTAGTCGAGTCCAAGTCAAGTCCGAGTCCAAAGAGGTTCGAGTCCAAGACAAGACCGAGTCCAAAAAAGTTCGAGTCCGAGTCAAGACCGAGTCCAGGACAGGAAAAAAAAATCTTATGCATGACATTATCAAGACTTCGGGTTATTATTTGTTGATCTAAAAGCAAAAACAGTGTCACAACACCCAGGATTTTTAAGTATAGACATTCCCCTTGATATCATATAATCTATTAATCTAAAGAAAACAGAATGATGATATATAGTAATACCTCATAATAGCAGTGTTAGAACTGATATACAAACACCAACCCACTTCTGTTACCAATGCTAGGTACTAGTACTGAGCATTTAAGCAACTAAATTACAATATCGCTTCACTGCAGATGTACAGTAGTGTAGAAAAGAAGTGACCAGTATTACAGAGGGGGTACACTCTGTAATACTGGTCACTTCTTTTCTACACTACTGTACATCTGCAGTGAAGCTATATTGTGGTTGGTATATATATATATATATATATATATATATATATATATATGGTTCCCTGAAAAAAATATTGTATTGTATTATATTGTTATTTGGACGTGGGTTAATAGGAAAGACATTGTATTTTCAGAAAACATTCAAGTTTGGTTGTAGAACAACAATGAACACAGTGTAATTTAACATATGTTATTTTTATTTGAGGACAAACTGCAAAATTTTAAAATAAATTCATCAGGTGTTTCAGAAATTCATAAGAATAATTTTTTCACAGTAAACTTAACAGTACAAGCATTTGTACAACGGTGTATTCTTCAAAAGCTTTTTTAACATGAACTATAACAAGAAAAACAAGAAAAATCTGAGTAAATTATCAACTTTTAGAGTGTAGCATTCTGTCTGCAGGTGAGGTAAGTAAAACTATTCAGTTTTACAAAAGTGTTTTGTTACACTTGAGAAATATAAGGGAGGAGAGCATATTATAAATTTATGTCCAAGAACATTACCTTTATCTTCTGCTATAGCAGAAGACGTTAACATGTTATGCTATGTTAGCCAATGTTAACGTTAACACATAGTCAAGGATTAGCAGCTCCAGCTCTGCAGTTAATTTACCGCGATGTATGATTCCTCTGCAGGTGTCTGACGAAGTTTGACGTTGTCCCACAGGTTTCCGAATTTGTTGCTTTGCAGAATTTGCAGTCTGCTCTGTGTTTCTTTTTAAGTGCAGCGCTGAGAAATTCCTGGTGATTTCTATAAGCAAATTTAATGATGGCAGAATTGGCGGACATTCTCGTTTGTGTGTGAATCAATGAAAATGAACGTTAGCAGGGTGCAGCACGCAGATGCAGAGCGTACCGTGCGAAGATAATCTAGTGTGTGATTGGTTATTAGTTTTTTTTTTTGTTTTGTTTTGTTTTTTTTGTGATTGGTCATTGGTAGTGATTGGTCGTTCGGGCGGATGATGTGACGAAAAATAATATTTTAATTAAATTCGGACGGGTGAAATGGAAAAATGAAAATGAAAAAAGTTTAATATGTGTGCTTACTGTGAACATAATAAAGACACCTGGACTCGGTCGAGACCAAAACCATATTTGGCAAGACCAGTGGCCGAGACCGAGACAAGTCCGAGTCCGAATGACAGCGAGTCCAAGACCATAAAAAACCGGTCTCGAGACCGGACTCGAGTCCAAGACCGGACTCGAGTACTACAGCCCTGCATTAGAGTGCATGGAATGGTGCACTGTGATTGGTTGTTACCGTTTACAGTGCATGCAATGGTGTACTGTAATTGGTTGAGCGGATATTTCGCGTTCTCCAAAAAAGGGAGACTGGCATTGGTCGCGGTTTGGAAAAAAAAGGGAGAAAACATGACTTAATAACCCTGAGAAAATTGCATTTTGCGTAAAATTTAAAATGTACTCTTCAGTACCAACCAGTTACAATACTGATTTAGGCAGAAACTCAGGTTTTTATTTTTGATTTTTTTAATGCCGTTTATCACGTTTTGGAGCCAAACTCTTCATATATTTAACAGTTTTTACTGTATTTGTAATAATATAAATGTAGAGTTGGTGAGCATAAGAGCCTTTTAAAAACATTTCAGAAATCTTATCAACCTCCAAGGATTTGAAAGGTGATGCATATTTCAAGTTTGAACGTAGCATTACAATAACAACATAATTTGCAAATGCAAAACTAACAACCTGTTGGTGCTTAATTTGGTAAGATGTACAGAAGGTCATCAGAATTAAGACAATGTGAGACCATGCAGCCTGGGCTGCGCTGTGTTTAATTTAATAAATGGATCAGTGGATGACGGGCAGCTGCTCTGTGTCCTCTTCAGGGCACAAAGAGCAACCCATAACCCACAAGGAAGTCTGTGTGGAATCGCACACATGATGTCAGACTTCTGCAGTGCCTTATTGAGTTAGCTTGGCTCCAGAGGCAGCAGTTGGTCGAGGTACAAAGTCTGGCTCAAGATCTGATTACACTCCGTAGAGAGACAGCTGTGAGCAGTGGCGATGACGGAACCACAGCTCTGTGTTCAAATAACCAGAACTAAAAGGAAGAGGTGTAAGTGAACCTGTTTACCTAGCAATCCTGTGTTTGTATCAGTGTAGGAGGCTCTGTGCAAACAGCATCAGGCCTCAATCTCTGCCCATTATCTCTCTTCCTGATAAAATAGTTACATTCCATTGCCAAGACCAGTGCTGCAATGCTTGGTCTATCTGTCTCTATCACTGATCACATGCTGAGTACTATTGCAGCTCTCCTCTCCTTTTGCAGGAGATTCACCATAAGAGAAGATAAAGCTGCTGGGTAGATCACATGAGAGTGGTAGATCAAACTCTAGATGACCTGGCAGAAGCTTGGCTGCCAGTGCTGTTTGTATTTTTCATAGAGGAAAAGAGTGTTATGGCAGAAGTAGGGATTCACGATATTGTATTTTTGCCGATATCCGATATGCCAATTACTTTCTACTGAAACCGATATATAGGTTAAAATGTTTAATTTTGGTTTGTTTTTAACAGTAACCTATTTGTTAGAATAATTATATAATTAAAGAATAATTAAATAAACAATAATAAAGTTATTTTATAATGACAGTACACTGAAGATCTGAAATTAACTATAAACAAACTTTGGGCCCTATTTTAACGATCTGAAACGCAAGTGTCAAAGCGCAAAGCGCAAGTAACTTTGTGGGCGGGTCTCGGCGCTGTTGCTATTTTCCCGGCGGGATAAACGGCTCTTGCGCCAGGCGCAAATCTAAAATGGGTTGGTCTGAAGTAGCTTCATTATTCATAGGTGTGGTTTGGGCGTTACGTGAAATAAACCAATCAGAACATCATCTCACATTCCCTTTAAGAGCAGGCGCGCTTGTTCTAAAGCGGATTCCTATTATAACGGCGGATTTGCCAGACGCGCGCCAGGAGCGGTTCACAGCCAAGGAGAGCAACGCTCTCGTCAGGGACGTTGGGGATGGAGAAACCCACCCAAAATAACATCGGTTAAAAAAAAAAATTTTAATTATTTTTTTTTTTAAATCTATCTATCTATCTATCTATCTATCTATCTATCTATCTATCTATCTATCTATCTATCGTAATAATGTATGATTTGCAAAAATGATAACTGCTGCTTCTGTGTAGATGAGAGAATCGTGCGCGTTGTGCACACGCTACATTGATTAGGCTATGGCCAAGCATGCGCCCTTAAAATAGCATATGAATAACATGCGCAACGCGCCACTGACTTTAAACTATTTTTTCCTGGTTAGTGGCGCAATTGTTTTCTAAACCTGCAAAATAGCATGAAGGAACGTTTGCGCCGGAACACGCCTCCTTTTTTGCGCTGAACCGCCCAGGGAGCGCAAGTTCATTCCCTAGTTTAGCGACGTGCTTCTGTGGAGGGAAAAGCGCGCTTTGCCCGGGTGCAAAATAGGAATGACACATGCGTCGGTGTACAAAGTCAATTGCGCTGGGTGCAAGATAGGGCCCTTAATGTTAATCACTGCATTTATTAATGTTTTTCTTCAGAAAGATGCAGTGGTAACCTTAACATTTTATTCTGTTTTAACATTTGTAAATGGCTTAAAGCGAAAGAGTTGCAAAAATTTGTTTTAAAAAATAAAATATTAAACATTAATGAATAAACCGGTATATATAAAATTATTTCATTTAAGTGTCATGTTTGTGATTTATTTTTATTTATTTTATTTTTTCATGTAAGCTATAGCCTTTGACCTTTAAATCAAAACATACTCATGATTTTATGGTATCGATTGCTGCCTTGTTTAATCAGAAACAGAATTTATATTAATTGTGTATTTTGCTTTTATTTTATTAAAGGTGGGCCAACACAGCCCCCTTCGGAATTAAAACTCCTTACTAAGCGGCCATTCGGACCTGGGGGAAGCTGCCGCTGCACGTGCTATTACAGTTCAATCTATTGCTGTTTCTCAAATGGAAGGCTGCATCCTACATTGGTTACATTTGCAGGCTGCATACCTCATCAAGCCTGGTTTATTTCAGTTAAATGAGCATTACATTTGCAAGTAATAAGCAACAATTTACTCTTAACTGAGAATTATGGTAAAATATATAACATATGTATAATATATAATATATGTTCTTTATGACATATGCAGCCTACAAATGCGACCTCCAGGGGATGCAGCCTTCCGTTTGAGAAACGGCCCAAATCATGCACCGAACGTGTCATTCTGCACGTGCATTCTCTGTTTAAATGCAAGAGATCCAAAAAAGTGAATCCAATTTAGGCAAAACTTTGCTTCAAGAATGAGCCACAATAATAACGTGATCTAATCGCACTGTTGACAATCTAATCGCTAGCACACCCTGAGCACATGTGAGTTAATGTATTCCTCTTATCGGCAACACATATCAGCATAATTTTTTCATATCGGGGCCGAAGCTGATATTTACATTTAAAGCCATTATCGGCCGATTCCGATATTGGTTCGAAAATATAGTGCAATATAAAAAATATAGTGAAAATGTTTTCATCACAAATTCGGTCTAACGTTGTTGCAAACCTTTACTATTTAATATCTTTTTATACTATTTAATATATTTTTGAGATTTTGTCCATACGATGAAAGTCAATGGGGTCCAATTTAGCTTGGACCACCAACGTTGTTTAAAATATTTTCCTTTGTGTTCTGGAGAGGAAAAAAAAAGTCATACAGGTACTTTTTACATTTGATCAATATTATCATATTAATAAAATTAGAAAAACAGTATAATTTAAAAGGTACAAATAAAAAGATTAAAAAAAACTGTAACTAAAATATTAAGTAATTTATACTTGAACTTGAAATTTCTAAAATGTATTAGTGCTGTATGTGTACACTACAGTTTAATTTCTTTTAAAGAAGTTAATGACATTTTATTCAGCAAGGGCACATTAAACTGATCAGAAGTGAAGGTAAAGACTTTTACATTGTTACAAAATGTTCCGTTTTAAATATATTCTGTTCATCAAAAACAAAAACAAGAAGGTCATGGTTTTCACAAAAAAAAAATATCAAGCAGAACGAATGTTTTCAACATTGGTAACAATAAGAAATGTTTCTTGAACACCATATCAGAATATTAGAATGATTGTGAAATTGAAAACTTAAAAGCAGCTGCTGAAACTCCGGCTTTGCCATCACAGGAATACATTTGCATTTGAAATATTATAATAGAAAACTGTTATATTGAATTGAGCAAATAAGATATCATGTAACATTAACCTTGATTAATAAATGCAGTTAAAGTGTTATTTCTATATTGTTAGTTCATCATGCCTAATGCATTAACTAATGCCAACAAATTGAACATTTTTGCAATAGTCTATCAGAATATGTATAAGTTAAGCTACAGGAACTAAAATGCTATTACATGTTTTATTCAGTTCCTGCTGAACATTTTTAATATGCGGTCATAGGCTATGTTGAGCAGATTTGTAACAGTGTCGGGTGATTTACCGCTGAAATAATCCCCGGAACCGCTGACAGAAATGTGCAGCGCGGTCTCTTGCTCTCATAAAGGGTCGGACTGTTTGGATGTTGTGTACACGTGTCCTTTGACAGCAGCAGTTAGTTAGCTGGCTGCCATGCCTGGACTGTTCATCCAAGTCTTCAGTGTTACTCCTGCACCTTCCTCTCTTACACACTGCCTTCTCTTTCTGTCTTTCTCGCTCTGTCTTGGCCTTTGATATTCATGTCACTTCCTCTATTCTAATCATTTATCCATGCAACATGCTGTCAAGCTCTGTTTGAAGCTCTCCGTGTGACACCAGTGATGTTCATCTAAAGCTGTGGAGGCTGCCCAGGCTTCAAAGTACTTACACTGTGGTCTGTAAGGCCTGTTCATAAATCCTTTGAGAAAACAAAAAAAACATATCAATATGTCTGAGACAAAATGGGCCAGTGAAGGAGTGCATGCTTGGTAGCTAGTAATCCTTAGTTTGGTCTTCTTTTGACGTGGAGACAGTGGAGAGCTGTAACTGGTCATGTGTCTAGTCCAGTCTATAGACCTAGACAGAAATTAGTGATTCATATCAGTGTAATCATTTATTGTACAGTCGGGCAATAACTGTGTATACATTTTTATGTAGCATCAGTCCATTGATCTTGTCTTCAGTGTTGTCTTGAATGTGGTAAGGGGGTGTTTTTTCTGGGAGGTCTGTTAAAAACACATTGTATGTGATGCCTGCACATGGAAGCAAGATGATGATTGCCTTTCTCTCTGTTGCTCTTTGTCTTGCTCTCATCTTCTTTGTCTAGAGATTCAGTATTCATAAAAGTTACCAATAGTGTGACGTGCACATTAGTGGTGCTTAATCTAAATCTGTTTGCATGATAATTATTATTTTAGAATGCACAGATATTGGATGGAAAAGTTGGGTTTAATTAGATTAGACTGAAAAGTGTTGCTAAAATAGTTTTCATGAAGTATATTTATAATAGCACTTAACTCTGTCAAGCATCCTTTTTTTTTTTTTTTTTTTTTTTTTTAAATTCACATACTCAGATTTTTTTATTATTATTATTATTATTATTGGATTTTAAACTGATGCCAGAACGAAGTACACTACCAAGGCTTTATTTTATTGAAAATACAGTAAATATAGTAATATTGTGAAATATTATTAAAATGTACAGTAGCTGTTTTCTACTTTAATGTATTTTATTCCTGTAATGCAAAGGTGAATTTTCTGCGGCAGTTAATTCAGTCTTCAGTGTCACATGATAATTCGGAAATCATTTTTATATGCTTGAGATTTGATACTTAAAAATATTTTTTGTGATTATTTATTTTATTTTATTTTTTTATTTTATTTTTATTTTATTATTATTTTTTTTTTTGCTTAAACCAAAATGCACTTTTCAGGATTTTTGAAGGATCAAAAGAACAGCATTTAATTTGAAATATAAATATTTTGTCTCAGAACATTATAAATGAACAAGTTCATCCACAAGTTCATCCTTGCTGCTAAAAGATTTATTCATTATTTAAAATAAATAAATGAATAAATTTTACTGCTCCCAAACAGGTAGTTTATCTAGAAAGGCAATATGACAGTAGTAGGTATGGCTGGGCAAGATGGCTCACCAGTTGATCCAACAAAATCAATAACTGACATCAACTAGTTTAGTTTACGGGGAAGTCGTGGCCTAATGGTTAGAGAGTCGGACTGTCAATCGAAAGGTTGTGAGTTCGAGTCTCGGGCCGGCAGGAATTGTAGGTGGGGGGAGTGCATGTACAGTTCTCTCTCCACCTTCAATACCACGACTTAGGTGCCCTTGAGCAAGGCATGGAACCCCCAACTGCTCCCTGGGTGCCGCAGCATAAATGGCTGCCCACTGCTCCGTGTGTGTGTTCACTGCTCTGTGTGTGTGCACTTCGGATGGGTTAAATGCAGAGCACAAATTCTGAGTATGGGTCACCATACTTGGCTGAATGTCATGTCACTTTTTTTTTCACTTTTTTTATCTAGATTAACACACACACAAAAAAAATGTTAGCTTTAATATTATTTTTAACTGTTGTGCTACAAAGAACATGAGTTTAGAGATGCAACTTCTCCAAAAGTGTTTTAGTGTACTGTGATTTAGCAAACGGTACTGTCTGCATGCAAAACAACCAAGCCTTACCTTAACCTCAAATACTTAATATTCTGCCTAAAAAGACAAAGACACATATATGGGCTGAAATGTGTGCCACCAGAAACTGTATTTGAATTGCTAAACTTGAATAATTGCATTGAATAACTGAATTTGAATAACATAATTTGAAAGTTCTATGTTTAATTTGAATCATTGCATTGAAAAACTGAATCTGAATTGTATAATTTGAAATTGTATTTATTCAAAAACTGAATCTGAATTGTAGTCTAATAAAATTTGTCCAATAAAATTTGATCCTCACTTAAAATTAAACTCTCCATATATCTTCACATTCACATCTCACAATTCAGATTCAGTTCTCAAATTCAATTTCAAGTTACTGAGACAGACATCCGGGTAGTTGGAGGATGAAGGAAGAGCAATCGAGCACAGATCGATAGATAGCGTTCATTGGCGCACAGGAGCCAATCAGAACCTACGTTTTGAAGCATAGTACGTACCCACCATGAAACAAGGAAGAAGTGCTTGCCTTGCCGACTGACTTGACCACCATGGATCCGGTGTGATAAGAATTTTTATTTTTAAATATGAAAGACAAGAAAAGGAAAGTGCTAGTATTAGTTGGTTAAGTGCTGGCGAAAAAGATGAGTCTTTAGATGTTTCTTGAAAATGAGTAAAGACACAGCTGTACGAATAGAGATCAGGAGGTCATTCCACCAGCTGGGCACAGTCCAGCAAAAGGTCAGTGAGAGTGATTTAGAACTTTTTTGGGATGGCACCACGAGGTGTCGTTCACTTGCAGAGCGCAAACTTCTGGAGGGCACATGAGATTTAACCATTGAGTTTTGGTTTGTTGGTGCCGTGCCAGTGGTCGTAATAAGTGTAATAATTAATTATGTTGTTATATATGGTTTTGCTTACAGGCAGTTAATGTACTGTAATTACTGATTGTCTATTATTTAAGAAACTATTGTTTTCAAAGAAAATCATACAGTAATTATCACACTATTTAAATTATGATGACAGAAATTACAATTGTAATTGACCTTAACTCATAACACAGTACATAAAATAGTACATTATAATAATAATTCTACTGATTTTTTTTTTTTACACATAAATTGTCAAGCAATATGCACACTATCAATGTAATCCATTTATAAATTTTTCGAAATACATAACATTTCAAAGAATCTTTACAGAAAGACATACTGTTGTGTCTATATGGTCAAAAACACCCTCACTATTTTAATAGTTGGTGCTAAATGATTTAGTCTTCATACATACAGCAAGCAAGCCATAGGCAACAGTGGTTAATAAAGAAAAATCTGCAAGATGTTGATAATGGAGTAAAAAACCTTTGGAGAAACCAGACTAATCAAAAACACTGGGGACCAGTTCTCCTCTGTATATTCAGTCTGAACATTTGGTACAATGTCAATAGTAGTTAACAGTGTTACTGCATTGATTCAGCTGTAAGGTTAAAGGTTAATTGTGCCATGTACAGGCAGTAACATTGTTTTCTCTGTGGCCCAGGTGATGCAGGCAGTGTTAGTGAAGAGTTCTAAGGTGCAGTCATCCATTAATGAATCCTTGCTGTTTTGCTGAAACTGGAAACAGTTCATCCTACAGTATGTGAAGTCCATATTGGAAGATTGGGGAATCATCAGTCTCAACGTAACTCGAGAGTGTCTCGGGACAGAGTTTCTGTGGTAAATAAAAATATAAAAATGTTTAGGAACTGTAATATAATAACAATAATTATTTCCTCTCTGCCGGTGTAATATACAGTACAGTATGCTGGAAGACTTTCTTGACATCATGCAGAACGGGGTCAGAAGACATCAGAAGCAGGAAACATCAAAAATCATTGTTAACCGTAGAGCATCGGTTTACAAATCTTTCGAAATCAAGTTATGATTTATGTGTATGTTGTTATAAAAACAATTAAACAGACATAAATGTAATCTGTTCAACTCAGTCTATTTTGCATTCAAACATTGCTTTAAATTCTTTCACCTGCCTCTTGTTTCTCAGAAACTGTGGTGTATGTACGTGAATTATTCTTTCTCTATTGTGTGTTTGCAAATTTGTGCCATTTACTTTTTTGTTGCTTCTGTAGGGTCATCGCTTACAGGTGATCCCTGGATTCTTTGACATGATATGAGGTACTTGGCCCCAAAAGTTTGAGAGGCTTAGGTTATTTACATTTGAAGGAGAATATAGAAGCGTACAAACCTAGAAATGCTCACTTTTGTTTTGAAGTTGAAGGAATGAAGTCAGCTTTGCTGAAACGACAAAACACAAGTATGAAATATAATGTAAAATTAAAATGTAAAAATGTGTACAATAAAGTTAAAAAGTGGACTTTTGAGAGAAAGCAATTTTGCTATGGTCAGGACTAACTGATCAATAATAATCATATGGGAACAGTGACAACCAAAAAAAAAAAAACCTTTGTACTGTTGAAAATAAATGTATATCACACAGCACAGTCAGCCTTTATGGTAACAGCTCAGTCAATTTAAAAAGCATTAAATCTAACTGGTCAATGCATTAATCCATTGGTGGGGAGACAGATGCTTGGAGGGATATATCTAACTAAAATGCGACAATATATTGACATTTTTTTATTGACTAAAAAAATATACTAAAGTTTGATGTTGGGCACTGGGCCCAACAGGACCATGGGAAGGTATTGCATCTGTGAGCAAATATGTTGAATTTACTATTTCTGAGTTGTCTCCTTGTAAAAACATAGTGAGACATACAGGCTTACTACTCTCTCTCTCCCTCTTAGTAAGCAGTACCCTGACAATGACAATCACGAGGAGTAGTTATCGTAAATAATCACGCTGAAGACATGACCAGTCTACTTGGCGGCAACAACATTTTCACCGGAGGAAGAGGCAAATGCTTAGAAATAATAAACGCCAAGCAAAGATGTTGTTACCAGAGCTACATTACCACAAAAACGTGGGATAATAGCTACTGTGTTTGCAACATCTCGAGAAAGATGTAATTTCCCCCGTTTCTACAAAACAGCTACACCATTAAACTAAAGATAGTTAGATCGTGAAAAAAAAAATTGTCATTACCATATTTGTCCCAGGCGGATCCATGGTGGTCAAGTCAGTCGGAAAGGCAAGCACTTCTTCCTTGTTTCATGGTGGGTACGTACTTTGCTTCAAAACGTAGGTTCTGATTGGCTCCTGTGCGCCAATGAACGCTATCTATCGATCTGGGCTGGATTGCTCTTCCTTCATCCTCCAACTACCCGGATGTCTGTCTCAGTAACTTGAAATTGAATTTGAGAACTGAATCTGAATTGTGAGAAGTGAATGTGAAGATATATGGAGAGTTTAATTTTAAGTGAGGATCAAATTGTATTGGACAAATTTTATTAGACTACAATTCAGATTCAGTTTTTGAATAAATACAATTTCAAATTATACAATTCAGATTCAGTTTTTCAATGCAATGATTCAAATTAAATAATACACTTTCAAATTATGTTATTCAAATTAAGTTATTCAAAGCAATTATTCAAGTTTAGCAATTCAAATTCAGTTTCTAGTGGCACATATTTCAGCCCATACACATAATCTCTCTGCACACAGTGTGGTTATTTTCACCTCATGTAGGAGATTTCTTTTGCCACCCTGTCTGCCATCAGCTTCAGCCAGACATGTTTTTTTCTGTATGGGGCATGTGTGTGGCCTCAGTCATCTTTTGTCTTTTCCACTGTTATGGGCAATATTTGTCTGTCAGCACGTATGACGCTTTACATCAAAGCTTTTTCGGACAGCTTAGACACGGCTCTGTGACAAATAGTTAGCAAGCATGATGGATGGAAGCAATTTTAAATGACAGTCCCAGGCTTTCTTCTAATGCATTCTTTATCAAGTGCGTGATGTATGCTGTGTGTGAAGCGTGGCCTGTGGACAGAAAGGCAATGAGATATTTCAGCTTCTGCTCAATGCTATCCACCAGGTTGTTTTAATATCCTTACGCAAACATTCAAGAGCTACCCTCTTATTTTCTATTCATTCAGCCACCAGGTTCATCAGATCTATCTCACATGGCCCATGCAATCCATCTCCTCTCTGCTGGTGAATAGATCCATTGTTTATTCAAGGAGCCCACCAATTACATTACATCTTCATTATAAACACACAACTGTTTTCCTTTCCAAAGCCTCACAAATGTTTATTAAGCCACCAATAGCTTTATACACTTACATTTGGAAATTCATCTAACATCGACTTCTCTCCAGCTGTGATGTTCATTTCCACCTTTTTTCTGCTCTATTTCCAGAGAGGAATTTTTCTGCCATTCTCGGCCCTTCTCAGTCTAACATTCTGGAATTTACTGTAATTTAATTCCAGCGCCAAAACAACCTTTTCTTTTCCCTCCCGCGTGTTCTCGTGGCACTTTCCTGGATGGCAACCAGCATCTTCAGGTTAAAACACTTCACTCCAGCAGAGAGACTTGAAGGGAAGTAGGGAAAAAAAGAACGAAAAAGTACATTTAGGGCCAGTGTCATTTTTCAGTTTATAATCTTGGTGGTTCTCACAGCAGCTGCTAGAGCAGCAACAGGATGTGACAGTACAAGGCATGAATGAGATGTGCCTTCCAACGTACACACACACCAGTGCAAAGGAAATGGAAAGCAAGTGCTCATGGGAGTCTTCGCAAGCTGCAAGGAGGGGATGAAAAGGACTTTGTACATGCAAGGACAGAGATTCCCATAAGATTCTTATGCTTAGCTTTCCCCTTCATAATATCTCTTTGTGGGGTTAGATGTATTAGCTAGAGTAAAAAAAGAATTATAATGCCAGAAATTTTGTGCCCATGACATTTCTGGCAGTGTTGTCTTTGTGCTTATTGTGCCATAACACTGGCAACGGAACATTTCTGGCTAGGGCACATAAATCTTCACATACTGTACATTTCACATAGCATGAGTGTGCCAGCAATAAATAAATAGAACCTGCTGTTACTGGAACTGGAACTTTACATAATATATATGTAGCAAATATCATATATAAAGCAAATTGGTATTAAGTTCTCAAAAATAAAAATTAAATTTTTTCATTTAAAAACTTTTTTATTAAATTATTAAAATTGTTATTATGAATATGTTTATTATTATTATTATTATTATTATTGCATTAAAGCAAAATGCACCAAAAAATACAAACAATAATTATTTTTTGCAAAACATTAATAAATAATTAAAAAAAGGAAAATTAAAATGTATAAGTTGTTTATCAAACATATATTATATTCATATTATTATTATTATTTGCATTAAAGCAAAATGCTATATATATATATATATATATATATATATATATATATAAAGAAAACAGTGTTTCTAATTTTAAATGAGTGATGAGCTGTCTTTGTTTTTTATTTTCTGCCATTCTCTGAGGTCCTCTTATAACGTTATCAAGATTTTTACATAATTTTTTTTTTTTTTTTTATTCTGTTTTTAACCCCCCCCCCCCCCCCCCTAATCAGAACGGTCCTTGGAAGTAAACACCCACTTCTTTGAATGGCTAATAGTTGTGAATGTTCGACAGCATAAAATCCTCATAGATGGATGCTGCTGTGATTTACGTTCAAAATGTAACTATAAGCTGTTTTTAGACTAACAACATATTTTGGATTCTGAAACTTACAAAATATTTGTATACAAATTTACAATGACCTCTTAGTATGTCAAAAGAACAAGGGAATTGTATCTCAGTACATGACCCCTTTAATGTACACTTAATGTGTACACTTACATGTTAGGTATGTGGTTATAATTTGTTATTCAAATGCACATGCTATACTTTTACTTAAGACGATGTTTTTTGCTCCAGGTCCTCCATGGGTGAGTCGTCAGGTAGAGGACAGACAGACAGCAAAACTGGGACGCACGGTTCGACTTCCATGCCCAGTGGATGGGGACCCCCCTCCGCTAGTCCTGTGGGTGAAGGATGGGCGGAACGTGAACCCAGGCTGGAGCCGCTACAAGGTTCTGAAGCAGAGTCTGAAGATCAAAGAAGTGGAACTGGAGGATGCCGGCGTGTACATCTGCCGCGTCACCAATGGATTTGGCAGCCTCGCCCTCAACTTCACACTCATTGTAATTGGTAAAGACTGCCTCCCACGCCATACACCACAACCCTTTATATCTCAGTTCTTTATACTTTTGCTCACCCGGAGCATTTGTAGGCCACATCACTCATCCAGGCATAATCAAAACCTGCACCGTTGCACACGCAAAACGGCTTAAGGTAGTGTTTTAGGGGGTTAGTGACCCAGCTAGACATATGGCATCTCAAAACAGCAGAGCTTTCAACTGCAATCTCAAAAAGAGCAGGGCAACTTTCAGATGCCCTCTCAAAAGGCTAATTATGGCACAGAAAAAAGCAGTGGAGTTTACGTAAAGCTGCTCCAAAATCATATTTGACAAAACTGACATGACTGGCAAGGTACTTTAGAGCAAGCATGGTTTCATGAACGTAACATTAACTCCAAAAGCACAAGAGAGCATTGTGCTGATGGAAATGTATGACTTGTTAGCATTTGTTGGAGCATATGGCACTGATGCCGTCTTGCTTTATCAAATCTAGAGAACAAAGAATGGCTTCATGTCGTTCGTCACACAATACCTGCAGTTGTTTATGTAGGCAGTAATTTAATACCAAGTTTGTACTTTTACCCGGGTAGTGGAAGCTTTTTTGTCCCACTAGAAGCTGACAGGCAAGGAAATTAATACATACCTACCTGGATGGATGGAAGGAGAAAGAAAAAGAGGTGTAGAGGCACGTAGATATTGTTAGGCAATGGGGGGTGGGGTTATGTTCGAGCGTGTGGTTCTCACTTCTCCTGATGACTGTTGAGGGACTGTGGGGCAGTCGTTTCCTGCCAAAACGTCCTGTTCAGGGAGAGGAGACAGAGACTACCTGCCGCCTTCTCTGCCATAAATCTGAACTGGTCCGGTGAAGTTGAGAGGCCTTGAGGACCCAGAAGCCCTTGGCTCTTCCTGTATAGCTTGCCACATTTGGGGAGCCAATCGAGGCAACTAGTGTGTGGATGCAAATTATGATTATTCTGCTGTGCGAGGCAGCTTCTTAATTGGTTCCCTCCCCTTGATGTCTTTGCTTTGGGCCTCCTGTATGGGGAGTGATGGCGGCCTGCTGTTTTCCTGTTTCGTCCCTGAGAGCTCTGTGGAGCTCAGAGTTATGGTGCATTGGACTGGTTCACTCCCTTTGGAATATAGTTGCAGAGTTTACTGAAGTCATTAACTGCAATGACCAAAAGCCCTCGAACAAAAGGCCCATTAGACCCTCCTGCTGCACTGTTTGAGTGTTTAAAGCTGTGATTTTTGCTGAAGGGAATGACAATGTTAGTTAACCAGAGAAGTGTTAAGAAGCAGCATTGTTTAATGAAGATTAGTTGACCCTGCAGCTAAAGAGTTAAAGGGGTATTTTACCCAAAAACCCACCCTTTTGTTGTTCCAAAACTGTATGACTTTCTTTCTTTTGTAGAGCAACATTACAACATTAGACTATACACTTTACAATCTTAGACTACAAGTTCTTTCATATTTTATCATTGCCAGCAATTTTTTTCTATCTGTTATAATTTGATGATTAATCATGATTATTTGTATTAGCTTTATTTATTTATGTATTTATTTATTGCTGTATATTGAGCTCTTGTGTGCTGTTTTTATTGACATGCATGAAAATGAATGGTTAAAATAATGAGCAGAATTTTCAGAATATCTGAAAAATAATATGCATTTAAATGTCAGTGTGAATGAAAAAGTAATAATACAGTTGTTTAAGGTGGGTTTTTGGCAACTTTACAGCAAAAGCCCAAATGCAAAATTACCTAACAGATTTTTTTTAGAGATTAACCTTTTAAGCAGCTACTTAATGTAAATTAATGTTCACCAAAAGCACAACAGGGAAACTCCAGCCACGACTGACTGCATCAGGAGCTATTGAATTTGGGGACATTCAATAGCACCTGTTGTCATCAGTGCAGCTCTAATCTGCAGCAGGATTCGCACTCATGGCAAGCATGGGCAGAACCATGCCCTCATATTTTAATGTGCGTGCAATCTATACCCCACTTATTTCCTCATGTCTAATTTTAACTTTCAGTTGATATTCTGCCCCTGTCAAACCAGGCAGTTGATGGTTTGGTGTAATCAGTTGGCAATAAACCTAAGCTGAGGTATCAACTATAATTTAAGCCTTCAGTTTTTCCTGACCACAGTCACCAAAAAGTCTCTGTGCTTTTTACATGTGTAAATAGAAACACTTTTTTTTAATCATGTCTGCAGTTGTGCATGAGAACAACAACTTGAGTTTTAAATATAGACAGAGATTAGTGCAGCTTTACAGCTTTAAAGCATTTTAACGGGATCTTTAACTTGCTCTAAAATGTTGCTCACATATTCAGTTCTTTTTTGCAATCTGGCACAGGGAACTCTGGGAATTTAGGTTTGTAAGAATGGCATATTGGGCTTTAAAGGTCACAGAGAAGGTGATGTTTACTAGAAGGTGTTAGAAGAAATGCTTCACCACCATCTCCACTGACCACTCTCACATTTACCAATGTGTTAGGGAGTCAAATCAGTCTCTATGTCATAAACCGCTGTACTTTAAAATGTCCCACAGCACCTGGGCCTCTCTCTCTTTCCCACACGGTGGTCCCAGACCCTGTACCCCTGCTGTTTCTAAAGAGCTCCACACACTGTCAGCATTGTTTTCTCACAGCTCTGCTTTGCAGGAGTCCAGGGCGAGGGAGATTTTACGCTTTTTTTCTGCAACATAATTGTCTGTATTGTTTAAATATATGTTGGATGTATGAATCTGTGAGTGGAGTAGAAGATCTCGAGTTTGCCTCCAAAAGTAACAGACTCTGCTCACAATTGCACTGTTGTAGAGTCCTGGTTCCTGGACATTGGCTCCCTCTTGTCTGCATTTCTCACCTATCGTATAGAAGGCCGTACTGTGTACGTACGCAGTGGAGGGAGATTGTGGTTTGTACTCAGACGGTGGTTCGGGCTGCCTGTTTTATGTGGGGACTGGTGGAGAGCTTCCTGCAGTGGCCCCTTGTTCTTTGTTTGCAGGCCACAGTTTACATGTGTTGCAGTTTAGCCAACGTCCTCCTCACCTAAATGGACAATTTTATCAAAATTACACTCGTAAGTCAACCCAAGACTGCAAAGGGACGCCTTAGGTGGGATAAGGGAGGGGCGGGATGTTTGGGATGACGTGGATATGCCTTCCAGTCTTTGGGTCATGCCACCTTGGCCAGGATTGGCTTGAGTGGGAAACACAGCACTGACGTTCATTCATTCGAGATGATTTGCTCATATGCTTTCCCGCTGTTGAACTCTTACACAAGCTCTTTTCCATTCCAATAGACGTGCGTTTACTCATTTAACATGGCTGGTCTGAATGCAGAACAGCCTCACTGCTGGAGTATTT
The DNA here is from genome assembly GCF_963082965.1 of Carassius carassius. Taxonomy (NCBI): domain Eukaryota; kingdom Metazoa; phylum Chordata; class Actinopteri; order Cypriniformes; family Cyprinidae; genus Carassius; species Carassius carassius. The sequence goes on along the minus strand of NC_081783.1, from coordinate 12,286,749 downwards.
ATATTTAGTCTGATTTACGTCTATTTTCCACGACAGCTCATCTTTTGGGAAATGCTTCTCTCCTATTTAAACAGTCCAAGGGGGAAGAAACATAAACTGGGTCTTTTATAAAGTTATAAATGATATAATATTATAATAGTTATATATTATATAATACACAATTTAAATAATACAATCTCTCTCTCTCTCTCTCTCTCTCTCTCTCTCTCTCTCGCTCTCTCTCTCTATACAGTATATATATATATATAGAGAGCGAGAGAGAGAGAGACACACACACACACACACACAGTTGAGGTCAAAAGTTTACATCCCCTTTTCAGAATCTGCAAAATGTTATAATAGTTGAATTTATAAAAATGACCCCATTCAAAAGTATGTACACTGTGTTGTTACCTGAATGATCCACAGCTGTGTTTTTTATTTTTTATGATAGCAAGTCCCTTGTTTGTCCTGAACAGTTGAACTGCCCGCTGTCCTCCAGAAAAATCCTTCAGGTCCCACAAATTCTTTGGTTTTTATGCATTTTTGTTTATTTGAACCCTTTTTAACAGTGACTGTATGATTTTGAGATCCATCTTTTTACACTGAGGACAACTGAGGGATTCATATGCAACTATTACAGAAGGTTCAAACAGTCACTGAAGCTCTAGAAGGAAAAACCATGCATTAAGAGTTGGGGTTTGAAAACTTTTTAAATTGTAGATCTTGGTAAACTTTACTTATTTTGTCTTCTGGGAAACATGTAACTATCTTTTGTAGCTTTGAAGTGCTGTACTAAATAAAAAAATATGATATTAAGGCAAAATAAGACAAAAGTTTTCACTCCCGACTCTTAATGCATGGTTTTTCCTTCTGGAGCATCAAGTTAGTGTTTGAACCTTCTGTGATAGTTGTGTATGAGTCCTTCGGTTGCCTCAGCATGAAAAAATGGATCTCAAAAGATCTCATTGTTGGAAATGGTTCAAATACAGAAAAATACTGGAAAACCAAAGAAGACTCGTGAAAAACTATTACTAAACAAAAAAACACAGCTGTAGATCATTCAGCTAACAACACAATATTAAAAATCAAGGGGGTGTAAACTTTTGAGCGGGGTCATTTTAATAAATTCAGCTATTATTTTGTCTTGTGGACTTTAAAATTAAACATATTTTATGTGAAATATCTTATTCAGGTCAGTACTAAATAAACAATAGCATGCATTTTGTTTGATACCTCTTATTTTGGTAAAATAATTAACATTTTGCATATTCTGAAAGGGTGATGTAATTTTTGACCTCAACTGTATATATGTGCGTACATATAAATTGTCCTTCCATAATATAATGGCTTCAAAAAGGTACTCCTTTTCAATAATTCAGATGGTTTGTACCCTACTGGCAATCATAAGAAAATATAAAGTGATTAATGATAAAGTGATTTACAAACAATTTATTTATGGATTTTTATAATGAAGTAATAAAAAAAGCAAAAATTATGTAACAGGGTTGACACACTAAATGGACATGGGAGTTATATAAAATCTTAAAGTATAAAGAGAGATTATAGCTAAATACTAGCTTTTATTTTCATGTATTTTGTTTTCCTTGTGGATATTTTTGAATATGCAGGGTTTTTTTTACACATTGATGTATATGAGAGACACAAGAAGCACACATTTTGTAGAATGACTATTAGTATTTTAAGAAAAGACTAGAAGAATACAGTAGAATTTATTTATCTGTCAAACGTATCATAAGAACAAACCAAAATGCTTTTAAAGCTCTACTTTGATCATGTGTCTCTCTAACACTGATGAATTTCGTAATTCTGATTACTTGTAACGTGACACACATGGAGCTTCACAACTTGGGCTCCTAAGAGCGTGTTTGTTGTATTTCTTTCATTGTAGGGAAATAAGCTCAGGCAAGTTCAAAGAACAAACACATATGGACACAAATGAATTCATGCTTGTGAGTAGCAGAAGAAAAGACATGGTTGAAAAAAGGGAAAGATGAAAGGATGCTTGATGGAATTGAAACCAGTCTGGACTCACATGAAATTAAGCTGAAATGGCACATAAGAGTGAGTTCAGGCGAAGAAGTGAGAAGCATAACTGAGAAACAACAGTCTTTAAGTTTAGCAGCAAAAGGGCATAAAATAACCAAAGAAACAGTTTCTGCTGATTTAATCTAAATATAATTATAGTTTGATATAATAATGTAGATTGTATTTTATCATTCCTTTATTTAGATACTTTGTTTTTAAATTACCAGTTCAACCCTATAGTGGAGTCCAAAGTATAAAATGGAGGGTTAATATATATATATATATATATATATATATATATATATATATGTATATATATATATATATATATATATATATATATATATATATATATATATATATATATATATAAAGAGCTTAAAGAAATATTTCTTATTCATTAGATATCATAATGCTTAAGATTCTACACTATATCTTGGTCACTAGAATAAAAAGGAGGAAATATGACAAAATAAATTTTGAAACTCAAATTGTATGCACAAAATCTGGGGATGATAAGATTTTGTTTTTGAAAGAAAGTCTCTTATTCTCACCAAGGCTGCATTTATCTGATCAAAACTGCAATAAAAGCAGTAATAATGTAAAATACTATTACAATTTAATAAGTGTTCTCTGTATTATTATATATTTTATGATTCCTTTAATGAGAAAGCTGCCATTATTCCAGTCTTCAGTGTCACACAATCTTTTAATATCGCTCTAATATGCTGATTCGGTGCTCAACTAACATTTCTTTCTTTTATTTTTATCACTGTGCTGCTTAATATTTTTGTTGATATTTATTCAAAGTTCAAAAGAACAGCCTTTTTTATATAGAAATCTTTTGTAACATTATAATGTCTTTACTGTCATTTTTTATCAATTTAAATTTGTAATCCCTGCTTAAAAACAATTACTTGTTTCTTTGTTTAAAAAAAAAAATCTGTCCCCAGATTTCAACAGTAGTGTATAATATGCATATTAAAATAGAACATTGAAAAAAAAAAAAAAAAAGGCTCTCAGATGTTTAGACCCCACTTTATGTCAAATTATAGCATCCAGTAAATGCACAAAATATTTTGACCACCCTGCCTTTCCTTCTATGCACAGTTTAAACCAGAACCTAATCACATCATGGCTTTGGTTTCATGGCGTACAACTGAGCCTTCTTTGAGCTGCAGGGGGAGCAAAGGTTTTAATTAAACTAAAAGGATGCAAATTACCCACCTTCATCAGAGCCACATTAAAGGGCCTTTCATCCACCTCATTAGAGGGGCCAGAGGCTGGGCCGGGCCCTTTGCAGGATGCTCCGGGCCCACTCCACTCACAACAGAGAGGAAAAGAACCTGGGCACATTAGGTTTGGCCAATTTCCTCCTGGGTCTCCATACTACTGTTGCTGCAAACCACTTATGGCCCCATAAAAGATACAAGGAGACTTCTAATTACCCTTTCTCCTCTGCTTCTCTCTGTCTTTCCCTGCTGTGAATCAACCAACAGTCTCTAATTTACCTCTTTAGTCAGTGCATAGAGATCTGCCAAATATACAAACTAAAATGAGGTGTATGTGTAAATCTAAAAAAAAATGGAGGTACCAGATCATATGCTTAAAAACATGAAAGCTTGCCTACATTACCCATCTGATATGATTTTCTTTTCTTTTTTTTCTTCTTCTTTTTTTTTGGCAAGAATAAGCACTTGCTTTTATAACAGCTCAGTCTATTGTTTAGTATTTCCCTCTCATCTCTCTCCAGTATTTTTGAATACATTTGAATACATGAAAACACATAACCATGCTTCTTTCAAGAAAGATTAGAGCTCTGTAATGTTTTCATCAGGAACAAAATGATTGGAAGAGCTCAAAAGAACTGGAAAGCATTCAAAAAGTGCAACATGTAGCCGATCGGTTCATACCTTTTCCATCCTTATGGAACTTCGTGAGAACTATAATCCCACCATAGTAAACAGCATTGGCAGAGTTTTCCTTTGATTTACAGGAACAGACATGGTTTTAGTTAGTGATAGGCTATAACCTGAAAAACACAGCATCACTCTCAGCCAAACAACAATCTTCATTACGTCTTTGATTGAAAAAAAGGTAATGAGGCCTTTTTCCTTTGATGTTTATTTTATTTAGATGTCGCTGAAAATCAGCAGAAGTCCGCTTTCTACTCCATGTTTTGCTTTGATTTTTTTTTTCAATCATGTGGAGCTCTCCATGACAGATCTACAGGAATGTATGTTTGCTCACACAGGTATGAATGGAGAATGAACCTTTTTGAAGGCACGGTTGGAAAAAATGTTAACACTCAGTCCACATGAAGATCATTTGTAAGTTGAGCTGCGGGGCTGCATGTGGACCTCTCTGAACCAAACCCTCCTTTAAGCAGTCCTCTCTTTGAGCGTATCTCTATGGGGCTGCAGAGGAAAAGGAGCTCCCTGTACTTCAAAACTTCAGAGATCCTTTTCTGCTATTTTCCTGTCCTAAATGTTCAAAAACATCTCTGAGAGTATAGGTGAACTGTGAATTGAATCCATGAGAAGCATGCATAGTAATACCCATAATGCCATACAGCTCCAGAATCCCCTGTGAGGAAGAACCTGTATTTTAGACACCTGTTTAGAGAACTCGCCCCTTCACATACCAGAGAACAGGGAGTCTGGGGTCTGGCTCTCAAGTAAGACTACTTTAGTCCACATAAAGCTCCGCTGATTCCACTCTGCTGGTGCTGAATAGAGCGGCAATGGCTTAATTTTACACCTACACCCCGGGGCCAAAGGTAACAATGGACTAAAGGCTGGTGAAAACACTTCTGCTTGCTTTGGCCTGGTTGTCTGTGTTGAACATGCAAGGCCTGTGCTCAGCATATGAGGCTTAGCAGGAACAAAGGTGCAGTGCTTTACTCCAAAGCAGCTATACACACAGCCTCAGGACAGCAAAAACTATAGAAAGAGAGTTTGAAGGCTTTCCCAGCTGAAGAGCCATTACCAAACTTTCATTTATTTTATTTATTTATTCTGGACAGAATAAAACATACAGTATGGCAATAAAATGAAAGAAAACAAAACTCAGCTTTGCCATAACATGAATTATTTAAAATGGTATTCAAATATAGTGTAATCTTTTAAATTACTAATTATTATTAAAATGTAGAATTATTAAAATGTAGAAATGTAGCCTTTTAGAGTGTGAGGCGTCCTTCAAAAAATGTAAAAATCAAAATTATTTGAATGAAAATATATTTCCTTTATATTTAAAGATTTGCAAGACCATGAAAATGGAAGTGAGATTTTTTTATAAAGGTTTTTATATATTTTATGCACTTAAAGAATATAAGAATATATGTAAGTATAACATTTTAAAAAAGATCTACTAACCAATGGTAGCAACCCTTTTTTTCTCTCACCATTTATTGATAGACTTTTATTTTACATTTAATAATAACACCAAACAATGTATATGATATCCAAATATTGGTACCAATCATAGTGACACTGCTGTAAGCTTTAAACTCTGCATCATTTAAGGGGGAACAGCAACCTTATAAAATGTTTGGTTTCGCTTATTCCTCCCAAGTGAAGAACTAGCTGTACCATCTTTTAAATTACTAATTATTATTAAAATGTAGAATTATTAAAATGTAGAAATGTAGCCTTTTAGAGTGTGAGGCGTCCTTCAAAAAATGTAAAAATCAAAATTATTTGAATGAAAATATATTTCCTTTATATTTAAAGATTTGCAAGACCATGAAAATGGAAGTGAGATTTTTTTATAAAGGTTTTTATATATTTTATGCACTTAAAGAATATAAGAATATATGTAAGTATAACATTTTAAAAAAGATCTACTAACCAATGGTAGCAACCCTTTTTTTCTCTCACCATTTATTGATAGACTTTTATTTTACATTTAATAATAACACCAAACAATGTATATGATATCCAAATATTGGTACCAATCATAGTGACACTGCTGTAAGCTTTAAACTCTGCATCATTTAAGGGGGAACAGCAACCTTATAAAATGTTTGGTTTCGCTTATTCCTCCCAAGTGAAGAACTAGCTGTACCAAGCACTGATGATGCTGGCTGAACCGAATTATGGAAAATATTCATAAGGCATTTTATTAAGTAGTTTCATCACCTAGCCATGTGAGAACCATTTGTTGCTAGTGTTGATTCATGGCTTGTTGATTTGGGATTGCTCAGAATAAGTAATGTTGTGTACATAAAGATGTTGTGCTGGGTTCATGTACACACTTATGTGTGCTGACGATCCGTCCGCTGTGGATTCAGGGAAGTGAGAGGGTTCTCTGTGCATTCCCGTGAGCCAAGCCAGAGAAATTCATCCCAAACAAAGCAGGGCTCTCAGCTGTGTCTGCACAGTTTAGGTTAAAGTCAGTTAATTGGTTTCCTGTCCAGGGTTAAGTCAACAGGGTGTTGTGTCTTAAACAGTGTGGAAACCGGAGAGAAGCAACAATATAACCGTGTTTGTTCACCTCCAGCGCACAAACCCCTCTAAAATAATACATCGGTTCGGCCTGGTTATCGTTCCCATGGAGTTCTGAAACGTCACCATTTCCGAAACAAAACAAAATCCTTTACACACCTCACAGTCCACTGATCTCAAAGTGAAATCGCTTGTTTTTTGGCACAGAGGGGTTCTGTTGGCTCTCATAGCACTACAAATAAATCTCACCAAGTGTTGGCCTTTGCATTGACCCGCTCATTCAACATGATTTACATGACACCATTTGCAGGCATTAATAGTGGCTATGAAGATGAAAGAGCTCATATTGCTAGAGAAACATCTGACCGCTGATTTATGGACCAATATCTGAACTATCCTTTAAAGTATGCCTGAGATCATGGGGATTGTTCAGTTGATGAGTTAGACCGGGGTGCTTAAACAAGTTTCAGTGGTTTCACTTATGCTTTAAAAAATGAAACATTTTCATACTGAATTTAATCCATTAACACTGAAACAAGCTGACATTTAAATTGCTCCCTGCATAGCAGAGATGTGCCTGAAATCATTTGTCAGCAAGTCTTTACAGATAAAATATAAAATATTTTAACATTTTAGTATTAAAGGTTTTCAGCATTAGAGAACAAAAATAAATAAATAAATCTGACAGTTTTGGACGCTTAGGTAACATTAAAAAAATATTATACGTGGCAACTGGAAACAATACTGCATTTTTTCCCAGACATTATTTTGAGATTTTTTTCAATTATGTGTTAAGTCAGTTCACTGCAGTTCACCACTTTGTTCGAGATTTTGTTATCCAATGCAAAGATATTCATGAATTTTTTATATTAGGTTTAATTTTCTAAATACTTTAAAAGCCATTGTATATTTGAATGTTACAGGTAGAAATGCACAATGATTCATTTAAAAAAATATTTTTCCTCCACAATTCCTATTGATTATTTAAATAGGACGCATGATGAAAATCATAACAGCAAATACTTCTCATGATTCTTTACTTTGAATCGTGTCTTGCAGATGATGCAGTTGTGACTCAGAACCAGCCTCCGCCAGACGCAGAAGAACCTAACGCAGATCTTACCCTGCAGGACCCTACCGGAGAGCCATGGGGTAAGCATCTGATACACACTCTCCTCATCTTTCACTCCACGTTACTCAACACATTAGGTCATCAGCATGGGCCGTGTCTGTGCCCGCGTCCTTAAAGAGCTTAAGACGGTTTATTTCATCACTGCTGTGTGACTACCTAACAGAATATGTTTAGTCATCCAGCCATAACCTCATGCTGTAAATGTTTTATTTCCTCCGCAGTGAAGCCACGCTTCACTCAGCCCACAAAGATGCGCAGGCGTGTGCTAGAGCAGCCTGTCGGCAGCTCGGTGCGTCTCAAATGTCAGGCCAGTGGCAATCCAACACCGGTCATTACATGGTGGAAGGACCAGAGCCAACTGCCCAGTCCTCACCAGAGTAAACGACCACAGTGGACACTGACTCTGAAGAACCTGCAGCCGCAGGACAGTGCCAAATACACCTGTCATGTCTCCAATGCAGCTGGCCATATCAATGCCACCTACAAAGTGGATGTGATTGGTGAGTTTGGAAGCCAAAGTTTAATAATATATCATTTGTAATATATATATATATATATATATATATGTATATATTACGTTTTATTTATTTCATTTATCATTTTTAACCTAACAAATTTATTTTGTGGTTTGCTATATTTTTTAATAATAATAATAGTAATAATAACATTTTATAATAATTTAGATTTTTTTTTTTTGTTATCCAATGCAAAGATATTCAAGATTTTTTTTTTACATATGTCTTACTTCTCTAAATATTTTGAACTTAATTTTAAATAATATATCCATAGTATATTTTTTGTGAATGTTTTTTCTTGAAAAATTTATGGTTGTAGCCTATTTCTTAGTCATTACGTTCAGTATTATAAATTATATATGTATATATATATATATATATATATATATATATATAAAACATATATTTGAATAGATTTGTTAATAATATATAAATTATAAATAATTATGAATATTATAAATTATATCAAATAAAATATAAATAAATATGTTTTATCTTGTAAAAAAAGGTATATATTTTAAATTATAAAATGTTTTGCAATGTTTATTGATATGGATAGTTTGAAGATGACAGAAAAGGATTAGCAGAATATGAAGAAATGTATCAGAACATGTTGCGAGCCAGACTTGAATTTATTTTATGCATTAGCACCATGACTCATTAAGTATTCAGTATGCCATGGTTCCATCCACTGTTTCTGTTTACCATTACACCATAATCAGTTACAAATATGATATGCATAAGCAAGGTGCGATTTGTGAAAAAGAGGGAGGTGCTTTTGAAAAATTTTATGATTTTTTTTGTATACGACGGAAACTTTATTTAGTGTGATCTCAGGTTAATAAAAACATTGTAGGCCTACGTTAGGCTTATTAATTGTAAGGATTTAATGTGCACGGTTATTAAAACAACAAATATAGACAAAATGAGCAAAGACCACAACAGAGCTTTTTGAAACTCCGAATCAGTTAAACTATTGCGTTGCAAAATCATTCACTGTTTCGAAGCGTTCCACTCGGATCGCAGATCACAAATCATTTGATTCAGATCGGGACAAAGCATGTATCACGAATCATTTAATTAAGATTGGGATGTCACAGCGGGTTTGCGGGATGTTTTTATCCCCATCGGGAAAAGTAATTCAGGAGAGGCAGGGATGCATAGACCAGAGCAAATCGCACCCTGTGCATAAGTAATCTCATGTTAGTTTAGACAACATTTTCAAACTGCTTTTAAGTTTTCAGTCTGTTTTCTCCACAGAACGAACCAACTCCAAACCCATTCTGACTGGTACCCATCCTGTTAACACAACTGTGGAGTTTGGTGGAACAGCTTCCTTCCAATGTAAAGTCCACAGTGATGTAAAGCCTGTGATACAGTGGCTGAAGAGAGTGGACCCAGGCACAGAGGGGCGTTATAACTCCACGCTGGAGGTAGGAGGCCAGCACTTCGTGGTGCTGCCCACTGGAGACGTGTGGTCCAGACCTGACGGTTCCTACCTCAACAAGCTGGCCATCGTCAAGGCACGCGACGAGGATGCTGGAATGTACATCTGTCTAGGAGCGAATACCATGGGCTACAGCTTTCGCAGTGCCTACCTCACTGTTCTCTCAGGTCAGCTCCTGGAATTCTCCCTCAGATTTAGGTGGATGATAAAAGACTTGGTAAAAATTATGGTAAAAAAAAACTGTTAATTGGTTCACTGTAAATTCCCTTACTATATACTGTGAAGGACTAACTTTTCATGTATTTTACAGTGAAATATTATTAAAGCTTTTGATATATATATATATATATATATATATATATATATTCTAATTAGTTACATCAGGGTATATGTTACTTCATAAGTTGTTAAATAAATTATCATTGGTTTATTTTAGTGTCAAGTTTTGTATGACACTATGTGTCTTCACCCTAAAGAAAAAAGGTACAAAAGCTATCACAGAATATATTATATTTATATAGCTAAATATCTATATTATGGAAGGATGGATGGATATATATATATATGTTTTTTACTCTGTTTTAAAGTTTAATTTGTAAAACCTAAAATGTTGCTAACATATTTTTATGGGAAAGTTATAGCAAACAAAGCTGCCATTTTTACAGTTCAGTGTAGTAAATCAAATTAGAAGTAATTAAATGCCTCTGTTTGTTTGCAGATCCCAAGGTGGATAAGGACATCATTCCCCGCCACATCAGCCCCGGTCTTCCCTGGCCGCTGATCATTGGGATCCCAGCTGCTGCCTTGCTCATCGTAGGAGCCATCGTGCTCTGGTTGTGCCACAGCCGCAGACGCCAGAGCGTTTTGCCTCCCCGACCGACAACCTATCGAGACCACCACATTCCAGACAAGGAGCCCAACACGGCCAGCGGCATCAACCCTGACCTGCCCAACCAGAGACTAATGGGAATGGGGCCCCCAGCTCTCAGCGGTCCGCCAAAGATTTATACCAAGGTCTACACAGACATGCACACTCACACCCACACACACTCCCATGCACACATGGAGGGAAAAGTACACCAGCATTTCCATTACCAGTGTTAACAGGTTACCATCATGTAACCCATGCTGCTGCTTCCTCTGTTCTCATGAGCTAAGGGCCACCACTCGAGGACCACAACCGTACTGTTCTGATGGAGCCCATTTACCTTGAAATGTCTCAGGTCAAGGAAAATGTCTCACACTCAGTAGAGCTGCAGTGGACCTCAGTTTTCCTTTAGGTTTTTCGGAGTTCAAAATCGAATAACACTGAATCACAGCAACCCGTGCAAGTGCTAACAATCCAAGAATACTTGGACCTTTTTGCTATCTGAAAGCCAAGCATTAAACAGGAAGTAGAGCAGAGATATTTTATATTTGGAGAAACTGTGATGATCTGTGTCAAGCATACTGGTGGCCCTGTTTACAATGTGTTTTATCAGTAAATTAGTAATGATGTGTTTTTTTATTTCTTCTTCTTCATGTTTTTGTGTATTGTATTGTGAAGAAATTATGCAAGGAAATGTCAGGGAAAATAGATGGATGACTAAATGGAAAGAGGGAAAGGGCTTTTGTTGTATTACCATTAAAAGGTACTTTGTGTGTATGTATTCAGCTCAGCTTTCTAATAATTGCAGTATTACATAACGTACGATCTCTCTTTGTCAATTCAGTCTCTCTGTTAGCTAATTACAGTCGAGGAAGCTATTTTATTTCAAACACATTGTGTATCATTTCAACTTACAGATGAGCTATAAACATAGCCTCGCTGTTTGATGATGATATATTTTAAGACTCCACCAAAAGCTAATTAGCAGGGTCTTTAGAAACCCCTTGTGAGCCGATATACAAATTTAAAATCTATAAATGTGACATGTTTATCTGAGATACTGCATGCTGCGATTTAACTTTGGTGCTCATGTAAGTGTATTTTAATCATATTTTTGTAAGAAATAAATCATTCTTTTATTTTGCCTCATGCGTTTACAGTTTGACCCCCAAAAGCTTGTGTATTTTCTGTGGGAATTGAACATTGGATGCCACCGCAGTGGCTGTTGACTCTCCTCACCCTCCCTAACACGGCCTCAGACCACTGTTAGTTCAACAGGCTGAGGAATGCAATGAGAAAATCAAGTTATTCTTTTCGACACCAGGAAAGGAGGGAAATATTCCCAGCAGGATTTGATGGGTATTAATATTCGGATAGGGTTACAAAGAGGGGGCTACAGTTCTTAAGGCTGTTTCCTCTGTGTTCCCTGTGGATGACAAAGGCAAGAAAAACTCTCCGGCAGCACCAAAAGCCCCAGAGGTGAGCGCTGACTGAGCACTGGACATCTGAACTTTTCCAAGAAAAAAAAAGGAGAAGGGGTTAGTCTGTTTAAATGTAATGAATCAATTGTGTGAATTGAGGGACTGTCATTACCTGCCAAAACAATTTTAGGGTAATATGGAAGAAAAGGCCAGGCTGCCATCTAGAGGCCATAATTAGTGTTTCCACTCAATGTGCAATAATAGTGCCTTCTAGTACTATTAATACTTCACCATAAATGTTTTATAAAACAGTCTCTGAGCTCAAACTAAAATCAAGTAAATTTCAAGTTGAGATGTATACTATAGGCATCTTTAATGTGATAATTACATGGTTAACTACAGTTGATTACTCTAAATTTATCTCAGTTCATTGATCTTCAAAGTGTGTGTGTGTGTGTGTGTGTGTGTGTGTGTGTGTGTGTGTGTGTGTGTGTGTGTGTGTGTGTGTGTGTGTGTGTGTGTGTGTGTGTGTGTGGCGATATATTAATGTCTGTCATGTTTTCAAGCTTTTCATTTTGAAAGCATGCAACAGCAGCTGACACTTGTTTCTGTCTTTGTGAATATGGTGGGTAAAACCATGCTGTTTTTGTCAGTGGTTTAGTAACCACACCAAAATAGTTTGTTTTTACTCTAAAAATAAAGTGCTAATAAAATGTTTCTGTGACTGTTACAATCTTTCTCACAAGCAGAAGCAAGTTTTGTAAATGTTCGCAAATGGTTCAAGCGCAACTTTTGAAGTTATTTAAAAAGAAAACAACAGAAAATGATTTTTCATTATTATAATTTAAAAACATTCCCTGACATTGTTATTGTGCTGTATGTGTAAGGGACTGAGAGACTGTTAGAATGTTCATATAATTCAAGCAATGAAAAAAAATCCAAATATAAGTTGTTATGTTTTATATTCATTGCACAAGCAATGCACTTTTCTGAATATCAGCACATGTGCTATTAATGATATACAACAGTACATAGAAACACGGTGGTTTCTTGAACATGACAATGAGTTCACTTTAATCAAATGGCCTCCACAGTCACCAGATCTCAATCCAATAGAGCAGATTTGGGATGTGGTGGAACAGGAGATTTGCATCATAGATGTGCAGCCGACAAATAAAATCTGCAGCAACTGCGTGATGCTATCATGTCAATTTGGGCCAAAATATCTGAGGAACGTTTCCAACACCTTGTTGAATCTATGCCACGTAGAATTAAGTCAGTTCTGAAGGCAAAGGGGGTCTAACTCATGACTAGTAAGGTGTACGTAATATAAAGTGCATGGCTAGTGAGTGTAGTTTCTATTTATATGGTGTTTTTGTGTTTGTGGTCTTCTTGTGCTGTGCTACATGGTTTTGCATATCATACTTTTGTATCTAAAAATATCTAAAAATAAAGCACCCTTCATGTTAAGACATAAAGAACACTCCTCCTTTTTGTGGTTTTGATCTGTCCTTTGACAAAGCAACCATTAAAATCATGCCTTCATTTACAGAACCTTCGGGTTATGTTTAGTACATTGGAGTTATTGATGTCATACAAAAGAAAAATGCATTATTATTATTATTAGATTTGTAGAAATTATTATTTGACTCTGATACAGCTAATAGTCATGTGATGCATACATGATGTATGAAACATTACAACCAAAATAGAGTGAAATAAGGAAGGGATTCAAGTTTTATCTTAGATTTGGACATCGACGCATCTTTAATATGAGACTTTTCTATGTACTTCTGCTTTCGAGCGTTGTTTGTAAGTATCATCTTATAATGCTTTAGATCAAAAGGAAAGCAAACTGGGGATTTAGTTGTTGTAAATAGTACATTTAGAACATAATGGTTATATTACAGTTTGGTATAACGGTTTGACTGAAACTTTTTTTGGCATGAGAAATCACTTCCCTATAAAGCCAGTATTTTTTTTCTTTTCAGGCTCTGAGGACAGCAACAAAGGTAAGAAAAAATTTCACTCTAATTCTAGATAAACAATATTTGTGATATATATATATATATGTGTCACACACCTGGACTTATTTTGTGTGTTTTTTCCCCTGTGACCCAGTTTCTGTCTTCCGTGTGTGGTTTTGATTAGTTCCCAGGTGTGTCTAGTCATTTCCCCATGTGTTCCATGTCCCTGTTAATTTAGTCATGCCATCCACCTGTGTTTCCCCAATTATCCCTTCTATAAAAGCCTTGTCCTTTCAGTTCTGTTTTGTCGGGTCAACTCGTCTAAATGTCAACTTGTCTACTTGTCACCTGTTACTTGCCACTTGCCTCTTGCCACCTGTTATTTACGACTTACCTTGTTTATGTTTTATTTAATAAATCCTTGTTTTGTTTATCCCTCGGCTCCGTGTTCCTTCCAGCAGCATAAGCCGTGACAATATGCACCATAGATGATAGATTGACTTTTTAAGCAGTTTTCCATCTTTCTATGTAATACAATTGTTTTGTGTGTATGAAGCTAGTTTCATCATTTCAATCATATATATATATATTTTTTTACATCTCAGATTATTGTAATGGAAACATTTACATTCCTATCATCGTAATTCTCTGTGAAGCATTGCTGCTTTCTTTAGCTGTAAATGTCTACATTATCTGCATGACAAGATATAGAGACTCGTGCCAGAACTTTTACAGTATGTATCTTTTATTTTATTACCCCTACAAAATAAACTTCATTAGTTATTATAATAAAAAATTACAATAATTATCATATGCTATTTTGCCTCTTTTTAAGATAATTATATTGCTGTCTGGTGTAGTCGTGGAACAGCAAATGAGCCTGAGCAATCAGATGACCAGGTACAGTTTAAGCACATGCAAGCTTTTATTATTTACAATTTTTGTTTTCAAAGATCTTTCCTGCAAGTATTAGATCGTTCACCTTTAGAAGTATTTCATATAAAACAATTATGAAGTATGAACAAGCATAATGTATTTATTAAATCGATATACTGAGAGATATACTGTGTTTATTTGTAGGTTCCAGACGACACATTATACTCGCTGAGTGTTTCCAGAGACAGAGAGTGTGAGGAACGAGCAGAAGTGAACCCCAATGAGTGTGTGTACTCTGCTGTGAAAACCTAGAAAAGATTAGACCTCATCAAAAACGTAATGTCCTCTTTCTCTCTGTTATTGTTTTTCATTTTTGTTTTCATTTTCATTCAATCTATCTGTCATTTATATTTAAGCAGATAAATAGAGATGCTTGTGAACTACTTTCCCAGCACAAGAGTCAAAGAGCTGAAGTTTAGTGGATTGTTTATTGTAGAACCACCTTTAGTGGACACTGATAGTAGTTTTTGGTTGTTAATTAGTTGCAGTAGTTTGCTCTTGGCATCTGAGTTCACTGTTGGTTATCAGCTGGTGTCTGTATCTTTTGGCTAAATGCAAATGAGCAATTAACACATTTCTGTGCGATATGTGTGGTTACATGAGAAGCATGCACTTTAAAGAAACTGGTTGCGTAAGACAGTTAATTCATATACCTGTCAATTTTGTGGTCAAGAAAAAAATGTAGTAAATTATATTTACTAAATAATATTTTGGAAGGATTTGGAATTCTATATTAACAGAAAAATGGAGTGTAAGAAAAACTCCAAATGTTCTTTTAAATATAAAAGAACAATTTATATTTGATGTAATTTTTTTATACAAAAAACGAATGTAAACCAAATTTTGCACATTTTATAAATGACTTTAAATTATGTAAATTTCTTGGAACAAACAAAAAAGCACTGAAAACATCTAATGCTCTGAAATCATTGAAATGTATTTATTTTTTAATTTAATTTTTCTCTCCCTCTCTATTTTTTTCTTCTCTCTGGCAGCTAATGTTAATTTGATTACGCGAGTATGTAATTTCATGTTCTTGTGGCATTTAATTAATAAATCATAAAAGAAAGAAAGAAAGAAACCGGTTGCTGTCAGCAGTTCAAAACATAGCAGATGCATTTTTCTATTGATTTAGCCTTTGTGTGATGTAGGATTTAATGTGATGTACATTTTGTTTTGTTTTTTAATCATATGTCTGAAAATTTTATTTCATACGGGCCAGCGCAGAAATTAATGTACTAATGTTGTAAATTTACAATTCAACAAGTTTGTTTAACGTGAAATGTTATGTATTGTGACTGAAATGCTCATATTTTGGTGACAATAAATGGTTAACAGCACAAGGTTTGTCGTTGCCTGCAATCTCAAAGCTCACCTTATGAGGGCAGCAGAACTCACTCATTTTAAAATGGTTGAAAAAACGATTTGACTATATTTGAATATAATGAGCTGATTCTTATACTAAATTGTAGGCTAGTCTTACAATATGATTGTGATTTTTTTACAAGTATTACACTAGAGATTGGATGGACAAAGGTAGTAAAGATATGGTGATAGCTACTAAAATGCATTCAACACTTTCTGTGCTTTATCAAGTTTTCTGAGCATTGTCAGTTTTTGCCCATGAACACAGAAAGATCTGTCACATCAGATGAACATCACAGCCTCCTGAAGCTCTCAGATGGCGGCTCCTCTCGTGACTTTGTTCTTTGAATCTGCTGGATGACTCAGGATTTATATGCTTGACCCCAGAGCTGCCCCAGACGTGACAGTCAGTGTTAGCATATGCATTACCGACAAGCCAAAATAAAAGACAAAAGGCCACCTAGTCTCACAGTTTCATTTCTGCTTTTTCATTTATGCACAGTCTGTGATATGTGCGAGCATTATGGAGCAGGGTTAACCCTAACCCTAACACTCATGTTCTTTAATGTCTGTTTCACAAGTGAGACTCAGGAAATCCCTTACATGGACAAATGCATCAGATATCATATGCTTTGACTGATGAAACATGGACTGTTCTCAACCCTTTAAGTGCTCCGTAATGTCCATGTCTCGTTTTGGATATGAATAAACAATACGGTCATAATAGACCTATCTTGTTTCTTCGTCCATGTGCTCACACAACCAAAGCATGCACACAGAAAAAAGAGATTTAATGCATCTGATCAGTCAGATGCAGGTAAAATGCATGCGCTCTTATTTCAAAGTTGTTGTTAGTGTTGAGGTTATTTTAGCTTCGTACATTTAATTTAACTGCACTGTTAAAGAGGGATTTTTACCATTCAACTGAACTATGTGCATGTATTTTAGACACATTGTTCTTGTTCCATCCATGCAATATGGTAAGACCCATTTTAGGAGTTGGCAAAATTACAATTTAAAATCAGAGCATAGCTTACATACACTAAAATACTGAAACGCTTATGATGCTGATTCAAAACAACAACACCGGTGACTGACAGTCAAACAAAGTGCGGTTCGAACGGTCCTCCCCCACAGCTGAACTAGAAGTTTTGATTGTTTTTTTTTACCCGAACCAGACCTGTCTGTTATTGGCTGAAGCACAGGGCTCCACCCTAGGATTTTGAAAAATGCCAGTTAAAAAATGCCAGTTCGCTCTGTATCCATCAGCGCCTTCTTTGTCTATTTTTGTCACAGTGTCTGGGTTGTGCTCCCTGGGTTTCCACTAGGTGTCCTCCTTTCTCACGGTGTCTGTCTCCTTATCACTTCCTGTTCCCTTATTTGGTCACCTTCCTCCTGTTTAGTAATTGATTGTTCCCCACCTGTCTCCTGTTCCCTCATTATCCTTCTGTGTATTTATACCCGGTCTGTCTGAGTCTGTGTTACGGAGTCCTTGTTTAATGTTCCTTGTTGAATGTTAATTCATGTCCGTCAGTTCTTGCCCTTGCCTTGTCTTCTTGTTTGTTTTATGTTATGTTTGGATATTCTGGTTTTGACCCTGCCTGGACTAACACCGAACGTGACAGAAGGACTCCGTCTCACAGGGAACCAGCGGTATGTCGTTTTTCCGTTCCCCAGCCAAGATGGCGGAGCGGCGAACCAAGTACCTTCGGTTGATCGCCCTCCGCCAAGAGGGCTATGAAGTGGGGGCCCTGGCTCAGGTGTTCTGGTCCCTGGCCGAGGGCATGGGCTACAACGATGCGGCCCTCAAGGACTATTTTAATGGCGGGCTGGATGATCCAGTGTCTCAGGAGGAGATGGCGCAGTTAGAGACACTCGAATTCTGGGAATTTGTGCGCTACCTGCAGCATCGGTTTCGGTGGGATGCCCCAGCCGCTTCTGTCTCTTCCGGCGGGGTGGTCGTCAGCCCAGCACCACTGCCCAGGATGGCAACCAGCCAAGCGCCACAACCCAAGATGGCCGCCAGTCCAGCACCACTGCCCAGAATGGCTACCAGCCAAGCGCCACAGCACAAGATGGCCGCTAACCCAGCGCCAATGCCCAAATTGGCCACCGCTCCAGCGCCACAGCCCAAGATAGCCGCCAGCCCAGCGCCAATGCCCAAATTGTCCACCGGTTCAGCTCCACAACCCAAGATGGCCGTCAGCCTAGCGCCACAGCACCAGATGGCCGTCAGTCCAGCGCCACAGCACAAGATGGCCGTCAGTCTAGCGCCACAGCACAAGATGGCCGCTAACCCAGCGCCAATGCCCAAATTGGCCACCGCTCCAGCGCCACAGCCCAAGATAGCCGCCAGCCCAGCGCCAATGCCCAAATTGTCCACCGGTTCAGCTCCACAACCCAAGATGGCCGTCAGCCTAGCGCCACAGCACCAGATGGCCGTCAGTCCAGCGCCACAGCACAAGATGGCCGTCAGCCTAGCGCCACAGCACCAGATGGCCGTCAGTCCAGCGCCACAGCACAAGATGGCCGTCAGTCTAGCGCCACAGCACAAGATGGCCGCTAACCCAGCGCCAATGCCCAAATTGGCCACCGGTCCAGCGCCACAGTACAAGATGGCCGCCAGTCCAGTGCCACAACCCCAGATGGCCGCCAGCCCAGCACCACAGTACAAGATGGCCACCTGTCCAGAGTCATGGCCCAAGATGGCTGCTTGCCCAGCACCGCTGCACAGGATGAGAGTCTCAGCTGACCCTCTGGAGTCGAGTCCAGTCCCAGTTGACCCTCCAGAGTCGGGTCCGGTCCCAGTGGACCCTCCAGAGTCGAGTCCGGTCCCAGTGGACCCTCCAGAGTCGAGTCCGGTCCCAGTGGACCCTCCAGAGTCGAGTCCGGTCCCAGTGGACCCTCCAGAGTCGAGTCCGGTCCCAGTGGACCCTCCAGAGTCGAGTCCGGTCCCAGTGGACCCTCCAGAGTCGAGTCCGGTCCCAGTGGACCCTCCCGAGTCGAGTCTGGTGCCAGTGAACCCTCCCGAGTTGAGTCAGGTGCCAGTGAACCCTCCCGAGTCGAGTCAGGTGCCAGTGAACCCTCCCGAGTCGAGTCAGGTGCCAGTGATCCCTCCCGAGTCGAGTCAGGTGCCAGTGATCCCTCCCGAGTCGAGTCAGGTGCCAGTGAACTCTCCCGAGTCAGGGCTGGTCACCGCTGATCCTCCAGAGTCAGGGCTGGTCACCGCTGATCCTCCAGAGTCAGGGCTGGTCACCGCTGATCCTCCTGAGTCAGGGCTGGTCACCGCTGATCCTCCTGAGTCAGGGCTGGTCACCGCTGATCCTCCTGAGTCAGGGCTGGTCACCGCTGATCCTCCTGAGTCAGGGCTGGTCACCGTTGATTTTCAAGGACTGAGTCAAGTCACCGTTGACCTTCAAGGACTGAGTCAAGTCACCGTTGACCTTCAAGGACTGAGTCAAGTCACCGTTGACCTTCAAGGACTGAGTCAAGTCACCGTTGACCTTCAAGGACTGAGTCAAGTCACCGGTGACCTTCAAGGACTGAGTCAAGTCACCGGTGACCTTCAAGGACTGAGTCAAGTCACCGGTGACCTTCAAGGACTGAGTCAAGTCACCGGTGACCTTCAAGGACTGAGTCAAGTCACCGGTGATCTTCAAGGACTGAGTCAAGTCACCGGTGATCTTCATGAACAAAGGCAAGTCACCTCTGATCTTCATGAACAAAGGCAAGTCACCAATGATCTTCATGAGCAGTGTCAGGCCAGCACCAATCTTCTGGAGTCCAGTAAGGACACCAGGGGATTACCAGAGTTTCGTTGTCCCGTTGATCCAGCCGCACGGAGGTCTGCTCCTCCTTGGGGGGCTCTGGTCCTGACCACATGGCTGTGGTGGTCTTCTGCTCCGCCCTGGGGGCCTTCCGCCCTGACCACACGGTTGTGGGGGTCTTCCGCTCCGCCCTGGAGTACTCTGGCTTCGTCCACAAGGACGTGGTGGTCTTCTGCTCCGCCCTGGGGGGCTTCCGTCCTGACCACGTGGTTGTGGTGGTCTTCTGCTACGCCCTGGAGGGTTTCCGCCTTGACCACAGGGGTGGGGTGGTCCTCTGCTCCGCCCTGGGGGGCTTGTGCCCTGACCCCACGGTTGTGGTGGTCTTCTGTTCCGCCCTGGTGGGCGCCACATGATGTCCTTATGGATTTCTGTTTTGTGTTTCTTGGTTTCTGTTATGTTTCTGTCTGTTCCCCTCAGTGAGTCTGGCCCTCTGTCCCTCCCCCTGAGCCTCCACCTGTCCGCCTCCCTCCTGGTCTGTGTCGTGTCTTGTCGTGGAGCGTCTGGGAGCCGCTCCTTAGAGGGGGGGTCCTGTCACAGTGTCTGGGTTGTGTTCCCTGGATTTCCACTAGGTGTCCTCCTTTCTCACGGTGTCTGTCTCCTTATCACTTCCTGTTCCCTTATTTGGTCACCTTCCTCCTGTTTAGTAATTGATTGTTCCCCACCTGTCTCCTGTTCCCTCATTATCCTTCTGTGTATTTATACCCGGTCTGTCTGAGTCTGTGTTACGGAGTCCTTGTTTAATGTTCCTTGTTGAATGTTAATTCATGTCCGTCAGTTCTTGCCCTTGCCTTGTCTTCTTGTTTGTTTTATGTTATGTTTGGATATTCTGGTTTTGACCCTGCCTGGACTGTTTACCCCTTTGGATTACCCTTCAAATAAAGGACTTACCTGCAATTGGTTCCCTCTCCTGTGTTATCTGTAACACCGAACGTGACAATTTTTTAGTTGAATACTCTAGTTGTATTCTACTCGAGTAAAAGTTAAAGTACCACAATTTAATTATACTCAAGAAAGTAGAAAAAAAAGTAAAAGTATTGTAACGAAAGTATTTGTAATTAGTTACCTTCCACCTCTGCTTTTTATCAAGACCTACAACACATGCAACATTTTTTAAGTGTGATGGAAATGTTACGCCCCTTACCATACTATGATGCTCTGTGTCCTGGCGCGATGAGACAAAACCAATAAAACCCATTACAAAGAAGGCATTTGTTGCATCCAGAGGGGACATAATTATTGATTATAATGAATACTGTCTTTTTACACATTGTATATTGAGCCGCATAAACATAAAACCCATGTCTGCGTTTGTGATCGGAGAACTTACAAACAAGCGATACTCTACTCTGCTCAAAACTGGCGTTTGAATCATCAGTGGCAAATTCTTTGAATATGTAAACGTACATACAGACTGAGTCAGAAGCACCAGACTGTCCTTGCAAAGTTGGACTTGCCCCACTTTATAGAAACAGACACCGGCATGATGGGCTACTCTCACATGAAACAGTCCTCATCCTCCTTAAAATGTGTTGCACACATCTGAATATTTGGGTTGGATTGTTCTGGAACAGTGTTGTAAATACAACTTAACCACTGATTTCTAGTTATGTCCTCTTTTGGAAGGCCAAACAAAGTAGTTTTGCTTTCACAATGAAACACACGGCATCTCCACGACATGGCGGTGGTGGCAACAGTGAGAATAAAAGTTACACCTTCTTTCTTTGCATGAACATTAGGCTGGCGTTATGCAAATCTTCCCACATCGTGACGTGGACATGTGGGGGTGTGTTAGAACGAGCCGTTTTAGGAGGGTGTGGTTGACTCTCTTTGGATTTCAGACTTTAGTCTTCGCAACTTTACAAATAACTTTTTTTTTTTTTTTGGTTTGTTAGCCTTTGATTCTTCTCAGTGAGGCAACTTGGCTTACTAAAATTTAAAATGAACAGGTTAAATTCATATGCAGTCTCATTCTGGATGGTAAAGAAATCTTGGTAGTTACAATAATAGATAAACATTTTTTTTGATAAATGTTCTCATTTTAGATTTTAAAGAACATATTTTAATTTAGATTTACAGAAAAAAAATTGCAACATGAGCATAGATTAACATAGAATGGAAACTTCTGGTTGTATTTTAACTCCTTTGTCACACCTTGAACAATGACCAATGTGTGCTAAAGGTTCTGTTGCTGGAAGAACAGGAAGCTCGAAGCAAATGCACGCGTTATACTAAATGTCTCAAATGTATTATCGTGCTATACAAATTATGTTTGTCCAGATTATCCAGACATTTGTGGTACTTTATCTTAATATATGTAAGTGACATTTTAACCTGAAAAATATTTTATTTAGAAAGCAGCAATACACGGGTTTCTTGTATACAAACAATACCGGATGCGCGCACATCCAGGAGGCAGAAAACCGCTATCTGTTATGCCGAGTTCAGTAAAAGAACATTGTAATTAACGTAGATTTCGCATTGTTTGTAATTTCTTGTTGACTCAATAATAAATTGCAATTTCAGAGTTGGATCTGTTTGTTTGTGTTTCATATTAATATATTATTAATATAACATTATGTAAAACGTCCAACTGTTTACGAATCAAAATCCGGACATACTGTGATGCATGTATGAATTATCATGTTATACTAAAGTTAGTAATGTAAGCCTCTATAGAGCCCGAATTTGCTTTTATATAAGTTAACCACCACCACCTAAACCATTTACTCCGGTACGAAGAGCGCGGGTCTTTTGCCTCTTGGTTGCGTGCGCAAGCAGTGATGACGTCGCCGAGAAATCCATGTATAGGCTTTTAAAAAAATACCATTATGCATTTTAAGTCAGTGGCTTGTTTTTTTAAACTTGGTGTGAATGCTTTTGTTTCTTTATTTCAGATTTTACTCACTGTACAGTTCTTCATCAGCCTGACTCTATTATCCCAGTTGACCTCGGTGCCAATGTGACTTTGCAGTACTTTTTTGCAGAAAACTCCAGCATGTATGACATGTTTTGGTACAAGCAAATCAAGGGCCAGCAGCCATTTGCTGTTGTTAAGGCGGGAGCTGTTGCTGATCCTATTTTTCATGAAGGATATATGAACACTAGCTTCAATGTCAATAAGGTCAAAGAAAAGACTTTCTCTTAGTGTCATTAACATTAGTCACTGGGATGAGGCGGTCTATTACTGTGGAGTGGAGATTTTCTTTGATACTGAGTTTGAAAATTGAGTATTTGTGATGTTAAATATATCTTTTTAACTCTACAGGTGAGTTCTTGTTTTATGAGCTGAAAACCTAATAACATCGAAACTAAACCAGATATATTTGCATTTCTTAAAGGGTTAGTTCACCCAAATAGCAAAATTATGTCATTAATAACTCCAAACCCGTAAGACCTCCGTTTATCTTCAGAACACAGTTTAAGATATTTTAGATTTAGTCCGAGAGCTCTCAGTCCCTCCATTGAAACTGTGTGTACGGTATACTGTCCATGTCCAGAAAGTTAATAAAAACATCATCAAAGTAGTCCATGTGACATCAGAGGGTCAGTTAGAATTTTTTTGAAGCATCGAAAATACATTTTGGTCCAAAAATACCAAAAACTATGACTTTATTCAGCATTGTCTTTTCTTCCGTGTCAGATAATGAACGAAAGATTGACTCGTTCAGGGGTTGGGAACAACATGAGGGTAAATTATTAATGACATAATTTTGCTATTTGGGTGAACTAACCATTTAAGTTTAGCAGTGTGCATGTAAGAGTGATTTTAAGTCATAAAATTAATAGTAACTGTTCTGTTTGTTTTGCAGCTTCAAATCCAACAGAGAGAGATTATCGTTATCAGTCGTTATCTTTTAGTGCAACATTATTGGAATATCTGCCATGTGGATCATATGTCTGTTAATCAGGATTAAACAACAAAAGGGTCTGTTTTCCTTTATTTTATATTATGCATCACATAATCTACAGTATATATTTTTAATACTCTTCTGCACTCCTGAAACCTCAAATGATGTATCTGTAAATTGACCAAATTTACAAAACTCATAACATTGTAGAAAGAGTACTGTCATTTGATAAGAATAGGTATAAAACCACTGTTTATGTTAACAACATACAGTAAACCTTATATTTGCAAGTGATGGCCTTTCAAAAATAACTGTTGATTATTATTAGTTAAAAAAGGCAATCCTCAGTCACTGTTAATCTAAATTAATGTATCTTTTTTTTTTTTATAGCTTTATCTCCAGTTTATTCCATCTCCAGTCAGCGTCATAGAGGAAACACACCCGTCCATATTGAAATGTCGGACACAAAGGTAAAGTACTTGTTTTTTTGTTTTTTGTATTCTCCAAATTTCTGTTTGTGAAGTCAGAATGTGTTTTATAAATGCAATGTTTTCTGATTTCTAGGAACAAAAGTTTCAGAGGAGCTTGTGATCTAAACCAGTCATAAAAATTCAAACGCTGATGCTTACACATATTTATGTAATTTCTAATCACTGTAAAATCAATTAAAATCACACCAGAGCTTTTATTTTAACAGATGTAAGTCTAAGATTGTGGCCTTTAGTTTGCACTAACCTCTTCTAGTTTTACATTTATTTTATTTGTATTATTTTTTTTATAGAGTCACGCATCCAGTTTTTGATGCCAATCAAGATCAAGAAGCTTGAGGGGACAATGATGCCCAATAAAATGAGAATCATTTGAGACTGAAACATCTTGGTCAAAAAGAGGAAAAATTGGCTATATTCCTTTAATATAACATATTTGTAACAATTACTGTACAATTACTGTAAGTACTGTATATTTGATAATTCAGCATAGTTTTTTTTTCAGTAGAATTTACAATTTGAATAAATGAGCATTGGCAACTTTTTATGTTCCATTTAATGGGGACTGCAAAATTAATTTTGTCTGGGCTAGAGGTTGGTGGTTAATAAAAAATTTAATCACAACTGTGTAAATTCAAATATGTTTTATGTACACAATTTTATTACAAGAATTCATGCAATAATGTAATAACAAAAACACACATCTAGCTAGTTAGTAAATAATTCACCATAAATTTGCTCTCTAGTTCTATACACTTCTGTACCCAGCTACACTATAGCCAGTCTCATGGGGGTTATTGATCAGGCTGTACACTCTGTCTTCAGGCGTTTCCCCCTTCCTTTGCACTCTTCTGTTTTTTCTCTCCTTAAAATGCAAAGCAGCATAACTCAACTCCATTGCATCATGGTCCTAAGAAGTAACACATTAAAAGAAAGATGCAGTTAAAAGAAAATGGAAGAAAAAATGAAAAGAATTTTAAATAATATTTTATTTAATATTAAATGTGCACTTGAATTAAAAAAAAAATCATTACATAATATGAAATTACAAATCACACCACCCTGCATCATATTTGCTAAATTACATTTTGAGGGTGCTGATTTTAAACTTTGCACAAAATAAATACATGCATTACATAGCGTTTTGTTTTTGGCAACTATTCTTGTCTTGAAACAAAAGTCTTGTATAATCCCTTAATCAGCAGAAAAACTTTGACAAAGACATGATTCATATCTTCTTCTGAGCAAGGTTACATTTTCTCAATGCTTAGCCAATTTTTACATGCATGAATGATTCTGCAGATATATTTTTATGATCATATCTTGAGGTTTCAATGTAAGAATTATGGTCAGTGACAAAAGACAATATAAATGATTTAGTTTTTACCACATCGAAGCAGCAACAGAAAATTTACATTAGAATTTCTTTGGGGAAAAGCTCATTTATAAACTTTTATGTTATTTATGTAAAATTATTTGACATTGAATGAGTACATGAACATACTTTTCCACTGCTTTGCAGCGTTAAATTATAAAAATATTTTACGCTTTTTTGAAGTATTCTTTATTAATACTGCCATGAGAACCAGAATGTTTGATATTTGAAAAATCTTCATTCATTATTGGGGGGTGGGGGGATCAGCATATTGTATTTTATTTTTATTTTTAAGATGCAGGGCTGTGTTATATATAAAATAGACAACTGAATTTAAATTGATTTATGACGCACACCTGACTGGAAGGATGTTCTTTTTCAATGTCTTGTAGACTTTTTTCTGGTAAAAAAAAAAAAAAAAAAACTTACAATGGAAGCTTTTGCAAAAAAAGATAAAATAAAAAATAATAATAATAATTTTGTCAGATAACTTAAAGCGTTTAAAATCTCAGTTCAGGAAGAACATTTTTTAATACTTTTTTTGCTGGCCATTTTACTATCATTTACATTACTAACAAAGACAGTGATCTTTATTTAAGCCCATTAAAGTAAGCTTATATTATATATATATATATATATATATATATATATATATATATATATATATATATATATATACAGTACAGACCAAAAGTTTGGACACACCTTCTCATTCAAAGAGTTTTCTTTATTTTCATGACTATGAAAATTGTAGAGTCACACTGAAGGCATCAAGGGCTATTTGACCAAGAAGGAGAGTGATGGGGTGCTGCACCAGATGACCTGGCCTCCACAGTCACCGGACCTGAACCCAATCGAGATGGTTTAGGGGTGAGCTGGACCGCAGACTGAAGGCAAAAGGGCCAACAAGTGCTAAGCATAATTCCACATGTGTTAATTCATAGTTTTCATGCCTTCAGTGTGAATCTACAATTTTCATAGTCATGAAAATAAAGAAAACTCTTTGAATGAGAAGGTGTATGCAAACTTTTGGTCTGTACTGTATATATATATATATATATATATATATATATATATATATATATATATATATATATATATATATATATATATATATATATATATTTTTTTTTTTTTTTTTTTTTTTTTTTTTTTTTTTTAAGGAGACAAATTAGATCAAAATGCTCACCTTTGTTATTGTAGTATCTTTCCTTTTTATGACTTAAAACAGCTTGAGCAGTGATCACAATCATACAAACACCCAATAACACACCCAAAATAATCACCAGAGGATCCACTGGATTTACTGCAAGACAGTACAACAAAATATATTGTGTGTATGTGAATGTGCTGTGTCAACTGCAGGGGTTTAAATTTATGATTTATATTAAACATTTAAAAGAATTAAATGAATACAACTTGATGAATTAATTAAATATTAGTAATAATACCAATATTTAGTCAATTGGCATATTAAGAGGCTGTGATTTGTCTGTTTTATACAACAAAGATGTTTTCTCCATTAAAGAATGCATACAGACATATTTCAAATGAGCAACAAAACCATTTACGATTTAAAAATTAAAAATTAAAGCCTGAGAAGAAAAAAATTTGGCACTTACCCATATTTATTTTTATCCCATTCCCAAAGAGAATTTTTCCACAGGTGACCACGGCGCAGTAATAAGTGCCCGTGTCCATTTGGCTGCTAATGTTTTTAAACAGTTTGAAAGTGCAGCTCTGTGCAGAATCAGTCTCACAATGATTAGACTGATTATGAGTGTAGAGGAGTTCTGGAACAGATTTTCCTGAATTGGATCTGAACCAGAACATCCTGATATCTGTGGTGCTGTGTTCATACAGTACAGAGCACTGCAGGGTCACTGTGTCCCCAGATTGCACAGGCTCTGATTCGGGAAGCTGAAGAACAGACACCTTGGATTTATATTGGTTGTTTTTTGACCCTAAACAGACATGGAGACATTTTATACAAAATCACGCTTCAGCAAAGGTCTTATTTTAGAATTTACATTAAATGCAAATAATCATATGTAACAAATACAATTATATTGTTATAGTACAGAAATACTATTACAGAATTATAGTATTTCTAGTATTATTTACTGGAGACAACAAGTAACAAGTAGACTACATTATCTGAATCTTCAATAAATGTACTCCTCAAGAATAAAACACAAACCTTTCAAAGCCAAGTATGTGCCTCTAGTAAAGTGAGTTTCATACTTTCTCCAGCCACAGTAATACATTGCTTCATCCGATGAAGTGACATTTGAAATACTTAAATGACATTTTTCTGTGTCTGTCTCAATGCTAAAATGTGAGGATTTAAAGTTGTTGAAGAAATTAGGAGTTTTGGCAAATTTCTGCACCATCACAATAGCTTGTGGTTGGTGTCCAGAGGTTTGCTTGTACCAAGTAATTGGATCCGTGTGATCTATCAGAAAATAACAGCGCAGAGTGACATCGTCCCCAGCAGAGACCATTATCACTGGATCTGGTTGATAAAAATCCTTAGAATGTGTTGGGTCTGTGGGGAGGCAAAAAGAGAAAAATACGAAAATAATGTCATTTAATTTATGCGACAGTGTTATACAGTACAGTAAGCTCCTATTTCAGAAAACAATGTTATCATTGTGAATACCATGCTAAAGTTAAATGTAGATATATATAAGTAAAAAAAAATCTATGCCCCATAATGACTTACATAATTTATGAGAAGTTAAAAAAAAAATCAATAGGCAAATAAATACTCATAAACAATGAAATAAATCCTTAGTTCAAGGTAATACATTATTTGAATAAAACTATTGAATTAGACAAAAAAAATATAGACCTCATTTATTATATTTATTATATGTTCAAAACAGTTATTTAGAAAAGTTCTCTACAGGGGTTAAAAAAAACATGAAATTATAGAAAACTGGAGGTTACTTACCTTTGTTTATTAAAGAAAATTATTAAAGAAATGCATTTAGATACAGCACACATATTACAAACTTACACATTTCATTTAGAAGCATGACAGATATCCACAAAACCATCATCCTCTCAGCAGTCTGTGAATCATTGGCCTGCCTTCATAAACAACTGCAAGATTATACTGTACACCTCTGTATTGTCTGTCCATTCGTGACATCACAGACTTCCTGTAACCTTTTCTTGTAAACATTACTGCTGTTTGTAGGACAGTCAGGATATACTGTAATCTCAAAAAAGCATCTCAGTATGTTGCAAAAAACCATTGTGAATGTCAGCTACCAAAAATATGCAAACTTTTATTCAATTTAAAAAGTGCATCAGTGAAAAGGTGAAGAATCAAAAAAACTTTCCACTGTATACAGTGTAGTTAAAACGTTTAACAGTCTTCTCTAACAGTCACTAATCTACAAAGTGGTCAGTTACATTAAATATGCATACATAATTATTATACCAAATTAAGTAAAGACAAGGCCAGAGGTTACTAAATACATAAATAAGTTCATAAATAAAGTTTGACCACAAAATATAATCATTGCTGTTAACAGCACCATCTGTTTGATTACATGAGATTAGCTAACTGCTTGATTTTTCTTCCATATGGAAATCAACTTGAGTCACCACTGATGCTACAACTAAATATAATGTGGAAACTTTAAATAGTCACTATCTGAAGGTTTGGGACTCTATGCATGTGCTTGGGTTGTAATGCAACCTGGACTTAAATAATTCCTGCAAGTTGATAGTAAATAAAAGGCTATAGGCTAGTAAATAAAAAAACTCTGAAGCCAAGGTAAAAAACTGAATTTAAAAGAAAGTGTTGTGGAAACCCAAAGGAGCCTATAGAGACAAACTAACAAACTTAATAACAAAAACAACAGGAAGAGGTGAGACATCAAAGTGGGGAAATTAGTACCACAGAAACTTGCATATGTGTAGTAAACCGCTATTAAACCATCAAAGGGAAAACAATGTTCACATTTATTTGAGTTTTCATAACCTGGGAGAACAAATAATAGGAAGGTGTGGAGAAAGCTGCTAACAACCTGCTGCCAACACCGAATGTATATGGCACTAACACATGGAGTTAATTGGTTAACAGATGTTCAGGAGCAGGGGCACGCCCCAAACAATCACCTGACTTCCTGAAACCTCCATATATATCGGGTCACCTCATACCATACTGCTAGTCTCGTTCTCTCGAACCCACCCTTCCTTCCCTTTCTCATCCATTTAGCCAACCTTATCATAGCTTGTTTGTGGCGTGGTCCTAGCTAGTGAAATCTTATGTAAACCGTCGCTTTCACACAACGAAGAAGTGGAACCAGAATTAAAAGGAAGGCATCTACGCAATTCAAAAAAAGACGTGGCACGACAAAGGAAAGAGGAAAGGCCTACAATGATGACCAGAACGGGACACAATAAATTGAATAGTACATTTAATCTTATAGGGGAACATCTAACTGTATTTTGTGAACATTGTCAAATATCATGAACAGCTGAACAAGTGATTGTTTGTGGTTAATACGAAATATTAAATAAATGGAAAGAATCGGAATACAATCATTCACATATGTGCTTTCTAAACAGTGGTGTAAAACACCCCTACTGTTTTTCCCCCCAAAAAAGAATCAGAATCAGAAAGGGCTATATTGTCAAGTGTGTTCACACACAAGGAATTTGTCTTGGTGACAGGAGCTTTCAGTCCAAAGAAAAAGTATACAGACATAGTGCAGACATAATTTGGCATGGGCTAAATATAATAGATATGCCTATAATACTAATAATAAAGAGAATAGACAATAAATTAAAATAATAATAACTATGTGGCATTAAGAATTTAGTGGAAAAAATACCATGCTGTACAAAAGTGCTATTTAAAGATGAACAGTGATTAAACATATTGCATTGTTCAGGTGGAATATGGCCTAAGGAAAACAGCTGTCATGATACTGTGAAGCTTACACTGGTGACATTCCTGAGAGAAAACGGATTTCACAGTATAAGTGATCTAATTTTCAAGTGTTTTAAGGTGAAAACATCACAGATTATATGTGATATAAGTATGGTAGGCAGGTAGTTATTTAAGAAAAAAAATATATATAATTATATTTTCAGAATGACATAATTTAATGTTTTGTTTTCCCAAAACTAGCCTGTGGAGTAAAAACGGACCCAAGCGGCATCGCTCCTAGTACTGCAGTTATTCATTTCTGAAGATCACATCTTTTGTTTTAACGTCGGTGACCGAAGAATATGGGATCCCTATCAAAGTGCCATGGGTGCTGCCCCTTCCAGTGCCCTGTGCGAGCCGCCTGCGCCCCTATTAGGTGTAGGCCGGGGCTCAGAACAAGTAGCTCCACTCACCGTTGTCAAAGCACTACCTCACTGGCTGAGATTGGATAACACTGGGAAAACGTACCTGGTCCGCTTGGAGCCGGGACGCTGCGGAAGCCCCATCCTTCCCGAAGGATGTCTCGGAGGCAAATACATATATAGCATCCGTTTAGGAGTACACAGAGAAATTTGAGGTGATTAAAACCCTCTTGGGAAGGCAGAAGTCTGCCGGAGAAACACTGGCTCTAAGGCTATACCGTGGACTATACACATATGAGTACCGCTTAGGTCTCAATATGGAACCCACCCTTCCATGGTTCTCACGGATTCATCATGAAGGTCTGGCGCCGGACGTTCCGCTGCGTCCAGCTGCTTAGGGTGATGGAGGATCTCAACAGGGTCTACAGTACGGACACTCTGGAGCGGTTGAAGCAAGCCGACACTAACCGGGGCCTCTCAGTGCCACTACCCATTTGAGGTGAGAACACAGGAGGATACTGGCTCTACACGAAGGCTATAGAACCTAGCGAACGTGTTAGGGGTCGCCCAGCCCGCAGCTCTACAAATATCTTTCAGCGAGGCGCCACGAGCCAGCGCCCAGGAGGATGCAACACTTCTAGTTGAGTGAGCTCGCAACCTGAACGGGCAGGGCACATCCTGAGTCTGATAAGCCAGGGTTATGGCATCCACAATCCAGTGGACCATCCTCTGCTTAGAGACGGCACTCCCCTTCTGCCGGCCTCCGTAACAGACAAAGAGCTGGTCTGAGGTCCTGAAGCTTTGTGTCCAGTCTACGTAGCACCTTAATGCTCGGACGGGACAAAGCAAAACTAGGGCTGGGTCTGCCTCCTCCAGGGGCAGTGCTTGCAGGTTCACCACTTGGTCTTTGAAGGGTGTAGTGGGAACCTTGGGCACGTAGCCAGGCCGGGGCCTCAGGATTACCTGGGAGTCAGCCGGCCCGAACTCTAGGCCCCTACCCTCTTGATGGAGGCCAGTGCAAGCAGGAGCAGAGTTTTCAATGAAAGAAACTTTAGCTCAACTGAATGCAAAGGCTCGAATGGGCCCTGCTGTAGTGATTTAAGCACTAGAGACAGGTCCCAAGAGGGTATACAGGGGGGCCGGAGAGGATTTAAACTCCTGGCCCCTCTAAGGAACCTGACGATGAGGTCATGCTTACCCAGAGACTTCCCATTCACGGGGTCATGGTACGCTGCAATAGCGGCAACCTGGACTTTGAGGGTGGAGGGAGACAGCCTTCGCTCCAACCCTTGCTGCAGAAAGGATAGCACAACCACAATCGGGCATCTTCGGGGGTCTTCTGGGCGAGAAGAACACCACTCAACGAACAGGTTCCACTTCAAGGCATAAGCGTGTCTAGTAGACGGTGCTCTCGCCGAAGTGATGGTGTTCACTACCTCTTGGGGTAGGTCACCTAGAACCTCCGCGTCCCGTCCAGGGACCAGACCTGGAGTTTCCAAAGGTCTGGACGCGGGTGCCAAATGCTCAGTAAATCCCTCCTCAGAGGAACCGGCCAAGCAGGGGCTGTCGAGAGGAGCACTAGTTCGGGGAACCAGGTCTGAGTAGGCTAACATGGCGCTACTAGCAAGACTTGCTCCTCGTCCTCCCGGACTTTGCACAATGTCTGTGCGAGAAGGCTCACTGGGGGAAACGCATACTTGCGTAGGTCCCGCGGCCAGCTGTGTGCCAGTGCGTCCGTGCCGAGAGTTCCCTCGGTCAGGGAGTAGAACAACTGGCAGTGAGAGGTCTCTGGAGAAGCAAACAGGTCTACCTGAGCGGCTCCGAACTGTCTCCAAATCAGCTGGACCGTCAGGGGAGGGAGTCGCCATTCTCCCGGTAGCATTGCTCGAGACAGCTCGTCGGCTGTACGATTGAGCAGGCCTGGAATGTGAACGGCATGAAGTGACCTCAGAACCTTCTGACTCCAAAGGAGGAGGTGGCGAGCAAGTTGTGGCATGCGACGGGAGCGCAGACCACCTTCTCGGTTGATGTACGCAACGGTCGCAGTGTTGTCCGTTCGGACCAGCACATGCTTGCCTCCCTTTAGAACTTCTGGGTCATGACCACCCTCGTGCAAGTCCTTCAGTGCCTTAGCCTGGTGCACCTGCAGTAACGCCATGGCATGTAAGGCGGAAGCAGCTTCCCCACAAGCCATATAGGCACTGCCAGTCAGACCAGACGAGTGCCTACAGGCCCGGGAAGGAAGCACCGGGTCTCCACGCCAGGAGGAGGCGGACTTAGGACACAATTGCATCGCTACCGCCCGCTCCACCGACGGGATTCCTGAATACCCCTTCGCTGCACCGGCCGGATTCTGGCAGTAAAAGGTGCCGTCCAAGACCTGGTGAGCTCGTCATGCACTTCCGGAAAGAAAGGCACTGGGGTGGGGGCGCGCCACCCCGAGAAACCAATCATCCAGCCGCGAGGGCTCGGGATGCGGTGGAGGATTCCACTCGAGCCCTACCCTCTCGGCGGCCCGGGAAAGCATAGCTGACATTTCGGGGTCCGACTCAGGCCTTGCCACTGTCCCAGAGGGCGGCAATGCAGCCGAATCTTCGTCCGACAGCTCTCCCTACGATGCGGACATCAACATCCGGTCGGGGGGAGGCCCACTGGATACCACTGGTACGCTCCTTGTAGAGGGCCCAGTGCATTCCAAGGGTTGCTCCACTGGATCGGAGGTGCAAGAGGAGTGGTGGTCCCCAGAGAGTTGGTTCCCTGAAGGTAGCGGAGCCTGGTTCGCAGCTCCGAGATGGTCATATTCCCGCAGTGAGAGCATGACTCATCCACTAAAGCCACCTCAGTGTGCTCGACGCCCAGACACGTGAGGCAGCGATCGTGACCATCACCAGTTGTCAGGTAACGACCGCACCCAGAAAAGCACGGGTGAAACGGCATCCTTATAAGGACGATCCGTCGTCTTTACAAAGACGCAGCCGTGAAGCTCTTTTAGAGAAATTTGCTCTTTAGGAAATGCTCTTTTAGTGCTGAGGCGCACAGGGGAATTGGCCGTTTGCAACACGACAGGGGTAGTGCAGCCTGAAGTGTGCAATCCACTCGACACAGGAACAACCGCCGCTGAAGCGCCGTCTCGCCAACACATGAAGCTTCCGAGAGTGTGCTGAACTCGTAGTTCACAGCAGACACATTTGAGCAGAGCGATACTAACGCTCGGCTCTGAAGCGAAAAACTGAAATGCATTACACCTGCTGCCTTCTTATACTCACGTAGTGATCAGCGGCAGCTGGATGCAATAATTGCAGGCCAATGTGCATTGGTTCGTTTAGTTTACACTCGAAGTAGATTGGTCTGTCGAAGCGATATCCCATATTCGTCGGTCACCGACGTGGCGTCGAGAGTGACCGACTGAAAGGGAACCCTAGTTCCTCGAGGGAACAAGACGCTGCGTCAAACAACGCTTTGGGGAACGCGTTTAGCTTGAGCGACTCTGAATATCATATCCAATCTGTCTTATAGAAGAGCGTGACGTCACCAGCGGGGTGACGTAAGCGACCAGGAAGCTATAAAGGCACAAGCCGGGCAGCTGGCTTCAGCTTCGAATACCAGCAAGCGCCGGCAGGGGTGCCGGGGGTATGGCCTCGAGACGCAGCGTCTCGTTCCCTCGAGGAACTAGGGTTACATACGTAACCTAGAGACGTTCCTCTTCAGGAACTCGAGCTGCCTCAAACAACGCTTTGGGGAACGAGTACCAACGCTGCCAGACTACCAAACCCCTGCCTAGTGTGTATCCGAAGAGCACAGCTTAGGACGAGAGGACTGAAGTGCCTGGCATGTCTAAGCCATAGAATCTTGCAAAAGTAGAAGGCATGGACCATCCCGCAGCATTGCAGATGTCCAGCATGGATGCACCTGCTAGAAAGGCCTTGGAGGCCGCCATACCCCGAGTAGAGTGAGACTTCTAAAAATAATGTAATTTCCTCTAGACTGATGCAATAGTGGTTTTAAAGCAGGACACTGCCCTGGATGATGTAAAGGGTGCCACATACTGTGCTGATGGGGCTTCTTCATGACTTCCTCAATTATGCTAAAGAGATCATGAAAATTGACATTGATGCATGATCTGTATTCATGGACTATAAAACAAACTGTAAGTGTATAATTTGTAAAAACAAAATGTTAAATGCTTGTTCTGTGTTGTTTATTAGAAATGGAGTTTACACTCTGTCATTCATACACATGCTCAAATTCTTTCACACACACATGTCTGTTAAATGTTATAATATCAGTGTTAATGTTGTGGTTTATTTGTGTACTGTCATGCCAGAATATAGTTTGTAAAGAACTTAACTAATTGTACAATTATTGTATAATAGTGTTTTTGTATATTTTATACAATATATAAAATTTACTTACTTATAAGAATAAAAAACGATATAATTGATATGCAAGGTTAATGGTTAAGTAAAGAAAGGGGTTGATTGAATAAGTAAGGGATAATAATGTAGCTACATCTAGCCGGTTGTTCTCGCAGAATAAACACCGACAGGCAGCCTGAACAGGTTTATTCTTCAAGAACAACCGGCTGGATGAATATTTTCCCGCTTATTACACAGCTAATTGCCACATAAGTGAATAATTAGACGTAAAATATTTATTTGAGTTGAAATATTTGAACGCAAATCTTCTGTGAAGACAGAATGCGAGCAAGTGGCAAATTCAAACTAAATGGACATTTAAGGAAAACGGTGCGGTCAAACCACGTATTACACAACATTTCACCACAAAATAATTAAGGCAATAAAATAAATAAGACGAAAATGTTTTAAAACCTTACCAGTTTCCTAGTTCTCTTCTAATCCATGACAGCGTACAAAACAATAGTAGCAAAATGGGGGCAGCTGGGTTTGTATGAAACGAGAGTGAGTCCACGATACCAGGATGACATAATTAAACAATTGTACACCACCTTTGATAGCGCGCTAAAGTTAGTTTTAAATACAAATTTACTACAACCTTTGGAACATGAAAAAACCCTTTTGGTGATTTACAGTAATTGTTTTTAAATAATTATTATGTACTGTACGTACAGTAAGAGAGATATTGTTAAACTTTCACCTGTAGTAAGTTAGTCTTGTAACTAGTGATGTACTACAACATTTGGAACATAAAAAACCCTTTTGGTCAATTACAGTAATTGTTTTCTAAGATGAATTATGTACTTTACATACAGTAAGGGAGATATCCGCAAACTTTCACTCATAGAAAGTCAGTCTTGTAAATACAAACTAACTACAACCTTTGAAACATGAAAAAAACCTAATGGTGAATTACAGTAATTGTTTATTAAAGATGAATAATTTACTGTATGTACAGTAAGGGAGATATTGGCAAAATTTCACCTGTAGTAAGTCAGTCTTGTAACTACAAATGTCCTACAACCTTTGAAACATAAAAAAAAAAACTTTTGGTGAATTAGAGTAATTTTTTAAAGAAAATAGCTTGTGTGTACTGTACATACAGTGAGGGAGATATTGTTTGTAGCGACATATTGGTTAAATATTTTCTGTCAGTTTGCCCACAAGGCATTTTCTGTGGTATTGGAAACATTTGTATTGATTATTGGACTTCGTTTTGTACTGAGAGGTAAATTTGCAGACGGTCCCTAAAGCAAGCCTAGGCGAATATCCAGCGAATATCAAACCTAAAACTAACTTTACAATACTGAAGTGTCATTCCAAATTGAAGTGCTCAAAACTGGCCACTTCAAAGGGCCCTTCGTAATGATGGATTTTGGATGAGTGCCTAATTTTTTTGGTCCCCACACCCTTCGGCCATCTGAAGCTCTCACTCTGGAGGAAAAACCCTTCAAAGGGATCAGAATGGAATACACTATTAATCTCTGATCAAAACCCAGCTTGCAAGCACACACAGAAACATGTTTACTGTAAAATTAAATTCTTAACTTTGTGCATGATCCCCAAAATACTCAGCATTAAATTTAAAGAAGCCCCTTTTGTTCATGTTTACCTTTCATTCTTTTTTAGTATATTTAAAATATATATTAATATCTGTGATTATGACATAACCTGAGTGATATTAAATTGCCTGTTATCTAGATATTTAAGGACTAATTTTGCAACAAAAAAAAAAATTTTTTTGTACAATAAATTTTGTACAAAGTATAAAGTATAGAGAAACCTACTAATGTTACAGAATTGTGTGTAACCCCAAATTTGACACAACTTTGTTTTATAGTTCAGAAGATAACTGGAAAGTGAAGAGGATCTTTTTCCCTCTATAAGTGTCTCAACCAATGGTAATTAATCTGAGTAGGCGTGGTTAGTCCAGGTAGTACTGTATATAAGGAACGCATACTTTACAATAAAACTATTACCAGTTTGATGGAATAGATGGGCAGCAGAAAATTGTTAACATTATTTTAACAATGAATCCTTGGACATTTTCACTGTTCTTTGTATTTTATGTAAGTCATGTTTTATTAAACATTTTTTACAGTTTTGAAATATTTATTTTAAATGATTGCAGTGATTATTTAGATTTTATAGTTCTGTGGATTTTTGTGGTTGATTTTCTGCAAACATATTGTGAATTAGTTATTTATTGCTACTGAATATCCAGTTCATGTCTTAACCTGTGGACATGATCAGTTTTTTCAGGTACTGCACATCCTCATGTTCTTCAGCCAGTTAAAGTCATAACTGTGGCACTTGGCAACACTGTGACTCTGCAGTGTTGTTCAGATAAAGACAACAGACGGTATATTGGTATAAGCAAATTGCTGGACAACCACCTTGAATCATGTCAGCATTTCAGAAAATGTCAGAACCCATATTTTTCAAAGAGTTCAAAACTGATCGATTCTGGGGCAAGAGATTGGGCAGATCCTCCAATCTGACAATTTCAGACATCATTCAGTCAGATGAAGCAGTTTACTATTGTGGAGCAAAAGCATATTATATTGAGTTTGGAAATGGAACACATCTGATCATTAAAGTTGTATAAATATTAAGTGTATTTTTATCAGGTTGTTTCATTGAGATTATTTCAATATGAAGAGTATTTTTATTAATTGATCATCTTGGTCTTGTCCATTCATTTTCTCTCCACTCTATCCAATCTTCTGACAAGGGATCTGTTATCTTGATTCATTTATCCTCAATAACATAAAGAAACTGACCTACACTGATAAATATTCGCTGAAGTAAAACAAATAAAATAAATAAATAGTCCTAACCTCATTTATGTAAAATTTCCAAAGGATAGTAAGCTGAGATGTATTGGTTATAAATTATATGTAGCATTATATGTAGCTGTTAGCTAGGAAACAGCTGGGAAACAGGAGGACCATAGAAATAAATGTCTTTTTTAAATGTCAAAATACAATTGATAGGTTATTTTGAGTTAAACTAAACATGCATCTAATTCAAATAAAATACTTAAAAGAAGTGTTACAACTAACCAAATCAGTGTCATGTTTGCTGATAAGATTAATACAGAAAAATACTTTTTAAATTATTTTAAATACTGTTTTCACACTGTAGTGAAAATACAGCCGCTGTAGTCATGAATAGAATTTATTCTGCACTGTTAAAGCAACACTAGCATGAAGGTATTGTAGTGCAACAAATGTTGACTCCTGCTCTGATGATTGTGTGGTAATATGTGTTCCATTGTAGCAGAAAGCTGGATTAAACTGGACTAAGCATTTGCTCTAATCCTTGCAGTTTATAGTGACTATATTACATTTCTAAGCCTTTGTGTGGGCTGGTGATAGGTTTAGGTGACATCCACCAGAAAGAGGTCAGTCATTCATCTGGTTGAAATATGGCTACTTGAAAGAGAGTGAAGTAGGCACACTTTATAAATGGTTAAATTGATGAGAAATACAAAACACAATGACTTTAATTTAGTATTCTGAAACAGGAACGCTTGTCGTTTTTGACAGTGAATAGTCAAATATTCCCCATAGCATTTGAACATTTGTGCAAATGCAGATTATATTCGGATTAAATGCAGAAGTTTATTTGTATATCTTAACAGTGTGACCATCTCAACTTGATGTCCACACATTTTTTTTGGGGGGGGGTTCTGCATAACTTCACTTTGTATACATATGTATTACTTGTCGACACTTTTGAAACAATGTTTGATAATTGTATTTTAATGAAGTTTTGTTTTATTTATTTGTTTGGAACATTTTCTTCCACAAAATAAGGAATAAAGAATGTTTCCTCACCGTGTAACTTGCAGAATATAAGGTCCAAACCTTTCAATAGAGTTTGGAACTAAGATTTCTTCTCAGAGGTTCTTTTATTTTTTGCATATGCTTGTATTTAGTTTATACACATCTTATATGCTGTAATATGCTGTAATGATCTGTAATTATGCTTGGGAGGGTTAAGATTCAGTCACAGTTTAGGCTACCAGATTAGGCTACAGTGAAAAATCATTTTCTATTTTTTTATTGATTTTCTATCAATAAATTCTTTTTAAGTCCATTTTTAAATAATTTTCAAAGTTTTTAAATTGCTTGTTTTATTTTTTTTGATTATTTTTCTTCCAGATCTTTTTTTTACTTTATTATGTAAAGCACTTTGAATTACCATTGTGTATGAAATGTGCTATATAAATAAACTTACCTTGCCTTGCCTAGGCTCCACCTCCACCACGTTTTTCAAAATGTGCTTTTGTGTGTCTGCCTGTCTGCCGAGTTTCTCAGGCAGGCCATTATTATATACAAACCCGATTCCAAAAAAGTTGGGACA
Source organism: Carassius carassius (assembly GCF_963082965.1). Taxonomy (NCBI): domain Eukaryota; kingdom Metazoa; phylum Chordata; class Actinopteri; order Cypriniformes; family Cyprinidae; genus Carassius; species Carassius carassius. The sequence continues at coordinate 12,246,985 of NC_081783.1, read as the reverse complement.
CTGTACAAATTGTGAGTAAAAAAAGAATGGAATAATTACAAATCTCATAAACTTATTTAATCTCATAAATTTGCTTAAACTTTATTCACAATAAAATATAGATAACATATCAAATGGTGAAAGTAGGACATTTTGAAATGTCATACCATATTGGCTCATTTTGGATTTTATGACAGCTACAAATTCCAAAAAAGTTGGGACAGGTAGCAATAAGAGGCTGGAACAGTTAAATGTACATATAAGGAACAACTGGAGGACCAATTTGCAACTTATTAGGTCCATAGGCAACATGATTGGGTATAAAAAGAGCCTCTCAAAGTGGCAGTGTCTTTCAGAAGTCAAGATGGGAAGAGGATCACCAATTCCCCCAATGCTGTGGTGAAAAATAGTGGAGCAATATCAGAAAGGAGTTTCTCAGAGAAAAATTGCAAAGAGTTTGAAGTTATCATCTCCTACAGTGCATAATATCATCCAAAGATTCAGAGAATCTGGAACAATCTCTGTGCGTAAGGGTCAAGGCTGGAAAATCAAACTGGATGCCAGTGATCTTCGGGTCCTTACTGTGCGTTCACACCGCCAGCGTCGAGAGCGTCAAAAATCGCTCTTGCCGCTCTGCTCACGACACTGCAGAAAGATTCGTGAGCGCTCAGACGCTCTGACGTAGATCGAATGCTTATTTTGTATTTAAAGCAGCCGCAAAGCAAACAAGCTTGTTGATCTCATGCAGACTAACCACAAACAGGGTAACATTATAAGTTAACCTCATTTAATATTGTTGTGGACGAAGTATTAAGATCCTTTACCTAATAATGTATAAAGCACTGTAATATGCAATACTCTGATGCAAGTACAGTAAAAGTCTTGCATTGAAAATGCTACTTAAGTAAATATAATCAAGTATTACTTAATGTAAGTATAATCAGGGAAATTTGTTGGGACTACAGTACTATTATTTATTATATCATTAGATTATTATTCCTATAACGTTACTGCACATCAGCAACTCACCAGGAAAATGAACAATCTCAGACACCTTGGTCCACGTATCACTTTTAATTAATTTTTTTTATGTCCCTTTACGCAAACAGGGACACATCATAGATTATTGCAAAAGCAAAACAGCAATAATCAACCTGTCCTCTATTGTGCTTGGGAACTAATGTGGTCGGAGTTGCGTTCTCTGGAATCCTCTCTGTGGACTTCTACGTTCCGACTGGTTGCTGCCCAACCGTGTCATAGCTCATTACCATAAAGTTGCCTTGATTTCAACTCTCCTCGACGCTCTCAATGGCCAAGTCGCGCCGCGCCGCTGCTCGACGCCGGCTTACATTGAAAATGAATGACTTCCGGCCACTTTGACGCTCTCGACGCCAACGGTGTGAACGCACAGTTAGACGGGACTGCTACTGTAATGGAAATCACAACATGGGCTCAGGAATACTTCCAGAAAACATTACTAAAACTCTATAGGTCAAAAAAGAAGCCATAACTAAACATGATCCAGAAGCACAGGCATTTTCTCTGGGTCAAGGCTCATTTAAAATGGACTGTGGCAAAGTGGAAAACTGTTCTGTGGTCAGACGAATCAAAATTTGAAGTTCTTTTTGGAAACTGGGATGCCATGTCATCCGGACTAAAGAGGACAAGGACAACCCAAGTTGTTATCATCGTTTAGTTCAAAGGCCTGCATCTCTGATGGTATGCGGTTGCATGAGTGCATGTGAAATGGGCAGCTTACACATCTGGAAAGGCACCATCAATGCTGAAAGGTATATCAAAGTTCTAGAACAACATATGCTCCCATCCAGACGTTGTCTCTTTCAGGGAAGACCTTGCATTTTCCAACATGACAGACCACATGCTGCATCAATTACAACATCATGGCTGCGTAGAAGGATCTGGGTACTCAAATGGCCAGTCTGCAGTCCAGATCTTTCACCTATAAAAAACATTTGGCGCATCATGAAGAGGAAGATGCGACAAAGAAGACCTAAGACAGTTGAGCAACTAGAAGCCTGTATTAGACAAGAATGGGACAAGATTCCTATTCCTAATCTTGAACAACTTGTCTCTTCAGTCCCCAGACATTTGCAGACTGTTATTAAAAGAAGAGGGGATGCCACACAGTGGTAAACATGGCCTTGTCCCAACTTTTTTGAGATGTGTTGAAGCCATGAAATTCAAAATCAATTTATTTTCCCCTTAAAATGATAATTTTTTTCAGTTTAAACATTTGATATGTCATTTATGTTGTATTCTGAATAAAATATTGAAATTTGAAACTTCCACTTAGCTGCATTCTGTTTTTATTCACAATTTGTACAGTGTCCCATCTTTTTTGGAATCAGGTTTGTATCATATAATTCATATGAGAGAAAAAGACACCACAATAGTCGTGTTGTAAAAAAAAATCCAGTCCTCTATCTGTGTATGATTTGTTATACATGATTGGTTCTGGCTCTAAAACACACTTTTTTAAAACACAGATTGTGTATCTCTTGGGACCATCAAAGTGTCAAAGATAAAGATTAATCAACCTGTGTGCAGTGTTTTAATGCATTTGCATGTTTGAGTGGATGTGTGAGTTTTTATGTGCATCTCTGTGTGCAAGAGTGCATCTGTTCTTAAACGTGTGAGCATGTGTATGAGGTGTTGTGCAGAAAGCGCTGATGTGCGGTTTCTCTTTACTGCTCTTGTCCTCCTGTCACCCACCACCTTCTCTTAAGTTACCCATGACCACTCATATCTACTGACTTCCGCCATCCTCAGTGGGTTTCTCAGTAAACAAGCCACTTGCTGCAACAGCATTTAAAATTTCCACAGGATGTATAGTTATTTTTGCCACTGTTAAAATTAGTAGTGCTCAAATACATGTTGTATTTAAGGGAGAACTCAAAAAGGTCATCTCTGGGAAGCCCTTAATCATGGATATTACACTCTTAAAAATAAAGGTGCTTTACACAATGTCATGGAAGAACCTTTTTGTCTAAATGGTTCCATAAAGAACCTTTAACATCTGAAGAACCTTTCTTTTTCCCAAAAGATTCTTTGTGATGAAAGACGGTCATTCACATAAAAAAAGTAAGAAAGAGATAGTTCTTCAAAGAACCTTTGACTGAATAGTTCTTTGTGGAACCAAGAATGGTTCTTCAATGGCATCACTGCGAAGAACCTTTTAAGCACCTTTATTTTTAAGAGTGTGTATAGTAACATTACAGTTGTAACAATTTATATTGCATTTAAAAACCCTTGCATTAATCTTTTAATGGAAATTATTTTCTTTGTTGGTTTTTGTGTGGATATATATAAATATACACAACACTAAAACTAAAGAGACAGTCAAGGTTAAGGAGTTTTAATTATGTTGTTGATAATCAGGAAGACTTATACCTTACAGCTTTCTGTGCTAAAACCACAATGACACACAATAAGTTTCCAATCCATGGCCACTATGTGTAAAGACAAAAACTGCTGCTCAGTAGTGTGGTTTAAAACTACGGCCATACAACTGCTGTTACTGTCAGACCAGGACTAGTTGTCACACATGGAATTTGTCATAAAATTAAACTTTTTCTGGCAGTGGTATTATATGTTGATTTTTAAGAGCTACAGTTCAAAATGCAAAGCATTGACCAAACCGAAATACATAAAAATCATACTTTTGCTATAGATATTGGGTGAACAAGTTATACTACCATACTAACATCCAATCAGACCATATTTTTTATAATGATTTCGATTTTAAAGCATTACATTTCAAATTTTTAAGTTTTAAACTTTTAACTTTTAAGAGTTTTTTAACATTATTTTTAACCCCCATTAATATTGAGATAATGAGAGCCAAGTTGTCACATATTATTAATGTCAATATAAACTAAATTTATACAACTGTATTGTATTGTATTTTGCCTTGAAAGCTTACACTGTTCAATGACAGTTTCTTTTGTGACAAAATATCCCATATTGTGACAACTCTGTCCTGCAACTGGGGCATGTTTCCACAAAGGTCAACACAGGTCCATTGTACAGTATATTTTAATTCTAAAACCTGTGGAAAGTTTTACATTTTTATTTATTTTGTGCCCAAGTCTGTATGTTCAGCCTGAAAGAAATGGATCTATCTAGTATTAATCTATATCGCCATCTATTGTTTCACTGTATATTGTGTAAATAAATCTGTCCAGACAAATCAGATTTAGATTAAGATAAACAACCCTCTATGGACACATTTGCAATTAAATCAGCATTGGCTAGTACATTTTTTAGTATACTCACCACACCGAGATATGTACACTCACTGCTTACTTTATTAGGTACACCTTGCTAGTAACAGGTTGGGCCTTTTGCCTTCAGAACTGCCTTTATTCTACGTGGCATTGATGTAACAAGGTGTTGGAAACATTCCTCAGAGATTTGGGTCCATATCGACATGATAGCATCGTGCAGTTGCTGCAGAATTGTTGGTTGCACATCCATGATGTGAATCTCCCATTCCACCACATCCCAAAGCTGCTCTATTGGATTGAGATCTGGTGACTGTGGGGGCCATTTGAGTAAAGTGAACTCATTGTCATGTTCAAGAAACCAGTCTGAGATGATTTGAGCTTTGTTACATGGTGCATTATCCTGCTGGAAGTAGCTATCAGAAGATGGGTACACTGTAGTCATAAAGGGATGGACATGGTCAGCAACAATACTCAGGTAGGCTGTGGCATTTAAATAATGCTCAATTGGTACTAAGGAGCCCAAAGTGTGCCAAGAAAACATCCCCCACACCATTACACCACCACCCGCAGCCTGAACCATTGAGACAAGAAAGGATGGATCCATGCTTTCATGTTCTTTATGACAAATTCTGACCCTACCATCTGAATGTCACAGCAGAAATCGAGACTCATCAGACCAGGCAACGTTTTTCCAATCTTCTATTGTCCAATTCTGGTGAGCCTGTGCAAATTGTAGCCTCCACTTCCTGTTCTTAGCTGACAGGAAAAGCACCCTGTGTGGTTCTGCTTCAGGCTTCGATGTGTTGTGCATTTAATCCTAATGTTTTTTTGTACCAAAACACACTACAAGACACTATTTAATGGTTTTGAGAAATGTAATGGTTGGGAGAAAATCCAGGGCCGTTTTTTTTTTTACTGTCCCTGGTTAGGGTACGTCAAATACAGGTGCGTTGCACATCTATGGGATCAGATTTCCATGAAAAGTATTATAGTCATGGATGAAAAAAAAATTTAAGAACATAAAACTATATTGCACAAAATCTAAAAATGAAAGCAAACTTTCCAGAATAGCAAACAATGTTCACGGATCAAAAAATAAGTGTAAATCAAAAATTTAATAACGCATTTAAAAAATAAGCATGTATCAAATCGTTAAAAACATACTAAAATCATATTGCGCAAAACTGAAATATTAATGCAAAATGATGTGAATTGAACACAAAATCTTGTTTTCCTTGGTTAACTTCAAGTTCAAGGTGATTTATTGGCATTACATTTGTGTTACAGTATTTTCATAGCATTTTAGATGTGTATGTAACACTTCAACAAAAGTAAAAGGAGTAAAGGGAGGGACCAACAATCATTTATTTTGGGCATCAGTAGCAAAGGAGATTCAAGCACACAACTTTAATAAATAAAAATATGGCTTTTATTCTTATACAATATTTGTATTATATATTTTTTTTCTTTTAAATATCTTAAGTTATTTAAAAATATAGATTTTTTTTATTTTTTATCTTAAGTTGTTAAAAATTTAATATTAATATTTATGTGTGCTTTATTTATTTAAAAAAATTGTCATTAATTCTTTTGTATTTTTATCATTTTGTATTGTCTTAAGTTGTCTGAGTTGTTAAATTTTTTTCATTTTTCTTGATAAAAGCTGTATATTTAATTTGTTTGAATGGATTGCTATTTTGTTGTCTATTAGATGTATATATGTAGACATTCATTGGTCTACCCTTGGGCTATGGTTAGATGTCTATTAATTTTTCACTGACAGCCCAAATTCAGTCTTGTTTAAGCCTAGACCCATGTTCACTGTCTATTAGACGTATATACAGTATGTAGTCATTTAATAGTGGTCTAAGATTATATTAATAGCGGGCTATAATTATACGACTATTAATCTTGTTTTAGCCTAGATGGCTGGGCTGTGTTTAGATGGCTAATAGACATCTTTTAAATGCAAAATTGCTTGCCGGTTAATAACTGCTGATGTTTTTATTTGTGCTTATTATTTTTTTAAAGGGGTTATTCAATTTTAGATTTTTTATCCGTGACTGCAATACATTTGGCGGTAATCTGATCCCATACACATCCTTTGAGATGAACTGAAAAATAGCACAGATTGCTTGATAGAGAGTAAACCTCTGAAGCGCTCAGTAAGAGTGTGTTCGGCGAGTGAAAATATATAGCCTACCTGTACTAAACTTATACCTAGCCTTCAACTCTGGCGAGTAAAATATTAGAATTCATTAGCCATTGGCTTGTATTAGACATGATTTAGTCGCCCAAAGTGAAGATTTAGTCGCATATGCGAGTGATTTAGGCCTACTTTCAATGTTGAGGGTTGAATAGAACAGTTTCATTTGGCATTGAGATAGATAAAAGTTTTACAAAGGGATGTTTTTTACTTTTCTTATATATAATGCAAGCAGTTTAAGTATCTTAAAGAGCTTATTCTAATCTTAAAGAACGTCCCCAAAACATTCCTGGACAAGATCATAGAGAAAAGCAATGGCTGGGCGTCCGTGTCCAAAGTCAGGGACGAGGAGGCAAAGTGGTGGTAAAGAAGCATTTCGTGTTGCTCATTTCAACTGGTTCTAATTTATTGTGAAGACACTTAAAAGTTGACCCGTCAAACTCTGTATTCTTGTACGTATAATAGCTTAATGTTTTATTGACGTTATGTGTAAACTATGTTCTGTTTTATCTAGACTTGTGCCCGCAGGTACCAGGATTGGAGTTTTGGTTTATTGGGCAGTTATTGGGCGGATGTTTTGTCATGGAACAGGACCTTACCTTAGTGACAACAAAAGCTTATTTCTGTGGACATCAGCAGCCTTTTAGGTGATTATGCTCAACCTCTTGGACTACTGTTAACCAGAGGCCAACTTACAGTACAACTGTATTGAATGCAGACGTATTCAAAATAATATATTACTGTAAATATAAATGGTTCATCTCGTGTGATGCAGTATTTAGAAATATGTTAGAATGCATCAGCAAATTTAAAATAAAGAGGAATACAAATCGATGTACAGTACCAGGTAAACACACTGTAACTTTTAGAAGTTCCAAAAAGGCATTTATTGAAACTAAGCAGCAAACATTTACCCATTCTGAACATACTACTAATGAATGGACCCCAGGGAAAAACATCTCTTATGTTCATCAAGGCTGTATGCAGACAATTTGATAAATATTGAACCAAATAAAATTTCCTATTTTAATACTTTAAAATATAATTTATTTCTGTGATGCAGCATTGAATTTTTGTCAGCCATTACTCCGATCTTCAGTGTCACTTGATCCTTCAGAGGTCATTCTAATATGCTTATTTATTATTATTTTTGGAACTGTTGTGCTGCTTAATACTTTTTTGGAACATAATTTTTTCTTTGATTACTTAATGAATAAAAGGTTAAAAATAACAGCATTTATTTAAAATAGAAATCTTTTCTAACAATATAATTCTTTACTATCACTTTTTTTATCCATTTAACACATCCTTGCTAATTAAAAATATTAATTTCTTTAAAAAAAGAAAAAAGAAAAAGAAAAGAAAAACATTTACTGATCCCAAACGTTTGAATAGTAATGTATATTGAAACACAAAATTTCTATTTTCTATTTATTTTTAACTTTTTATGCATCAAAGCATCCTGAAAAAAGTATCACAGGTCCCAAAAAATATTAAGCATATTAAGCAGAGCAACTGTTTCCAACATAGATTATAAAGCAGCATATTATAATTACTTCTGAAGGATCATGTAACACTGAGGACTGGAGTTAATGATGCAAAAAAAATCAGCTTTGTGTCAAATAAATTATACTTTTAAAGTATAAAAATAGAAAACCATTATTTTAAATAGCATAATATTTCGCAAAGTTAGAATAAATTTTATACACACACACACACACACACACACACACACACATATATATATATATATGTATATATATATATATATATATATATATATATATATATATATATATATATATATATATATATATATATATATATATAAGCATAAAAAACATTAAAAGTCTTACTGATCCCAAACTTTTGAATGGCAGTGTATGAGTGCTATGACACTTTTAAGTCTGATATCATCTAATTATATTTTGTAACCTGAAAGCCGAGTGCATCCTTCAAGGCCCAGGTTTGGCCTCTTCCTTTGGCTATGACCTCGCTGTTCTTGACTTAAATGGAGATGGGTGAGTCTTCACTTAATAAGTCACTAAAATGACTAAAAAGGATGTGATCGTAAAAAATTTTATCGGTAATAAAGGCATTATACCTTAACAAAACACAGTTGATTAGGGAGTTAATGTCTGCAATGCTTCAGGTAGGATGATCTTGTGGTGGGTGCACCCTAGTTCTCCAAAATAAGCATTGATGAAGATGTAGGAGGAGCTGTGTATGTTTACATCAACCAAGCCAAAGGGTAGCACTGGAACCAAACCGGAACCAAACCAGTGTGTCTATATGGGAAAAGGGACTTCATGTTTGGACTAGCAGTGGCGCATATTAGGGATCAGTATTAAAATTGTATTTGCACCCTCATATTCCAGATTTTCAGTTGTATCCTGTCCTATCCTAACAAACCATACACCAATGGAAAGCTTATTTATTCAGCTTCCAGATGATGTATACATCTCAATTTCGAAAAATAGACATTTAAGGTTTTGTGGTCCAGGGTCACATTTTGTAAAATAGGCTTTAAAAGAAAAAATCTTTCCTTGTCATTCCTGAATTTGGCTGTATCTTTGTGTGTTGAAGGGGAAATTATATTCCTGTAATTTCTCCTGGTGATATGAATGTTGCCCTGGAGGTCACTGTAACCAACAAAGGTGGAGATGGTATACACCAGAACCAACTTTCTGTGACGTTTCCAGAATTTCTGCAGTTATCATCAGTTGAGCCAAAGAAAAGTAGTGTGTGTCCCTGAAAACAAATTTCTGTGTAATTCATGGTAAGTTTGTATCAAAAAGCCTCACAATGTTTTGTTTTTTACCATAGTAAAGTCACATTTGTATAACCAGGGGTGCACATAAGTGGTCCACAGGTCCGCATGTGCGACCAAAATAAAAAATGCGCTGTAGAAATAAGTTCTGACAGCGCATTTGCGCACCGACATCTTTGACAGTTATTATTGCACAAATAAATAGTTTAGTCATGAAACTCTAGATCGCGCAGACTGATGGGATATTCAGATTGTTAAACGACTTGGCACAAGCTGATTGATCATGTTGCATATGCAGCCAATGAGCTTACTGCCTTTAATTTATATGGCTGGCTAGCATTCACTAGAGATTCCTGCAGCGCGCTTTTCAGAGTTTCTCTGAAACCCTTCACTCCTTTTTTTATTTCTTCTGCTCACCAAGACTGCATTTATTTGATCCAAAATACAGCAAAAGCAGTAATATTGTATTTTTTTACTATTTCAAATTACTGTTTTCTATTTAAATATATTTTAAAATGTGTTAAAATATGTTCATTATGTCCTCAGTTGTGTAATGCTGTACTGATTTCTGTGTTATGCATATGTGTATGCCACAAGGGGGCACTAAAGTGTAAGATACAGAAGACGCGTTTGCTTTATTATTTTTGTCCCATTTGATTTACGGTTCTCTCTTACTGATTGCTGTATGACCGTGAGACTGATGTGTCGGCAGCTAGAAAAATAAATATGCCAAGAACGGCTAAAGATAATCCATTTCTATCGTTCACTTTTTCCCCCGAATGCAACGCTAACTGAAACTATGAGTGTAGCACAACTCAACAGGTTATGGGCCCAGGAGTTGTTCGGAGGATAAGTTTGTTGTTTTCCACCGTTGTAAAAGTCGCGACGGACCGCGTGCTGACATGGCGGAACAACGGAGGACATACAGTTTGCCTCGACTGATGTTCGACGGAGATGAGACTAAGTATGAGCTTTGGGAAACCAAAATGTTGGGACATTTTAATTTATCAGGGCTAAAGGACACGGTGCTAAGAGAACCGCAGTCGGAAGCTGAGATAACAGCGGATGCAAAGAAAAATGCTGACGCATATGCTGAATTGATTTTATTGTTAGATGACAAAAGCCTCTCATTAGTTATGAGGGATGCACCCAACAACGGAAGAAAAGCTCTGGAAATATTGAGAGGATATTATGCAGGGAGGGGAAAGCCCCGCATAATCAGCTTGTACACCACGCTGACATCACTTCAAAAGGCAAACGATGAAAGTGTAATGGACTATATCATTAGAGCAGAGGCCGCCATCACAGCACTGCGAAACGCAGGTGAAACGTTAGGAGACAGACTGCTAGTGGCTATGGTCTTAAAGGGACTGCCTGAAAGTTTTAAGCCATTCGCAATACATGTGGCGCATACAGACGATAAAATCACGTTTGCAGAGTTCAAGACTAAACTACGTAGTTTTAAAGAAACAGAAAAGATAAAAACAGCTGAGTCGAGCGACAGTGTGATGAAGACTCAAGGGAAAGCCGGACGGCGGCCTGCAAAGACAAGCGCACGTGGCTGGGTCAAAGATGACACAGAGATAGTCTGCTTCAAGTGTGGTACCAAAGGCCATCGAGCTAGAGGATGTCGACAGAAAACGTGGTGCAGTATCTGCAGAAGTGACACACACAAAGACGCAACTTGTAGGCGTAACGACAAGGACATTAAAGACAAAAAGGACGGTGCGAGTAAAACCTCAGAAGATGTTGAGGACTACGTGTTCAAGATGAGAGACGGAAGGAACAGTGCTCAGCGACCAGTGCTGCATGCAGCCGACATGCAGCATCCAGGAGAAGGGGCTAATGGTGGACACGGGGGCTACCTCTCATACCATCACGGACATAACCATGTTCAAAAGTTTCGACAGCACATTCAGGCCAGAAACGCACAGTGTCGAGCTAGCAGACGGCACTCGGTGCAATGGGGTCGCTCAGCGGAGGGGAAATGCTGAGGTTTCGCTCATCGACAGCAAAGGACAGCAACGCAAGGCGGTGCTGAAAGACGCTTTGTTTGTACCGTCATACCCCCAAAGCATTTTCTCAGTGAAGGCAGCGACCACAAGCGGGGCTACGGTTGTCTTTAAAGAAGATAAAGACACCCTGATAACCAGAGACGGTACCAGGTTTAACATGCACGTATATGGCAAGTTGTATTATTTGCATACTGGAGCTGAATCTAATGATAAGTGTAATGCATGTCACGACATACAAACATGGCATGAGATTTTAGGTCACTGTAACTATGACGATGTTCTTAAGTTGCAGGGTGTTGTTGAAGGTATGCAGATAAGGGGTAAAACAGGCAGGCCCGAACAAGAGTGTGAGGTGTGTATTCAGGGAAAGTTTGCCCAAACCAGAAATAGGGACCCTGATACCAGAGCAAAGTCTCCCCTACAGATGGTACACACAGACCTTGCAGGTCCAGTAGCCACACAATCCATAGACGGTTACAAATATGTGCAGTCATTCACTGACGATTACTCAAGCGCAGTGTTCATATATTTTCTAAAGAGAAAAAGTGACACCGTACAGGCTACTGAAAAGTTCCTAGCAGATGTATCTCCCTACAGGAAAGTGAGATGCATCAGATCCGACAACGGAACAGAGTTTACATGCAGTGATTTTCAAACACTTTTGAGGAAAAACAAAATCAGACATGAAACATCAGCTCCGTATTCCCCACACCAGAACGGAACTGCAGAGAGGGGTTGGCGTACTCTTTTTGAGATGGGCAGGTGCATGATAGTTGAAAGTGCATTACCAAAGCAACTATGGCACTACGCAGTACAAACAGCAGCAATGGTACGCAACAGGTGTTTTAACAGGCGTACAGGGCAGACTCCTTATGAGTCACTGACAGACAAGAAGCCAAACGTGTCAAAAATGCAAAAGTTTGGATCTGTGTGCTACACGTACAAACAAGACAAGGGAAAATTTGATTCCAGGTGTGACCAGGGTCATTTTGTAGTTTTTGACAAGAACAGCCCGGCGTATTTGGTTTATCATCCAGATGCAAACAAAGTACAAAGGCTAGTTAAGTTTGTGAGCAAGTCAGTAGTGAAAAAACAGACACAGACAGGTGAGCCAGATCTAAGCACTGGTTATGGCAGTGTGAAACCCAAGACTGGTGAGACCACACAGAGTAGGAGTACAGAAAATGCTTCAGAGCCAAGTATACAGAGTGAAAGTTCACATAGTGATATTCTAGATGAAGTAACGAGATCTAGTGACCACAATCAGACACAGCAGAGTATGACAAGTGGTAAACCAGAGAGTAGAAGGTATCCAACTAGAGAGAGAAGAACACCGAGTTACTTGGATGACTTTGTAATAGAAGACAGTGATAGTGATGGGGTTAATATCACGGTAGACTACTGCTGCAGAGCGGTGTGTGGCATTCCACAGACTTTTGAGGGAGCACTGAGGTCAGCTAACTCAAAAGAATGGGTAAAAGCCATGGATGAGGAAATCAAGTCACTAAATGAGAACAAAACGTTTACCCCGACGACACTGCCAATAGGCAAGAAAACAGTGGGGGGTAGATGGGTTTACTCTATCAAGACTGATGTAGATGGAAGAGATAAATTCAAAGCGCGGTTTGTGGCTAAGGGTTACAACCAGAGAATGGGAATAGACTATAGGGAGACATTTTCACCCACTGCAGACTTGACGAGTGTAAGGGTGGTGCTACAAAAAGCAGCACAGGAAAATTTACTCCTGCATCAAATGGATGTGAAAACAGCGTATCTGCACGCTCCCATAGACTATGAGATCTACATCAATCCACCAGAGGGTTACAAAGAGAAAGAGGGTATAGTTTACAAGCTAGAGAAATCACTTTACGGCTTAAAACAATCTGGGCGAAATTGGAATAAGGTTTTACACGATTGTCTAACTTAGAATGAATTCACTCAAAACCCAGCCGACCACTGTGTTTATGCCAAAGAGTCAAAAGGAGACAAAGTGATCATAATTACATGGGTCGATGATTTAATTATTGCAGCAAGCAATCAAGAGAAATTAAAAGAAGTGAAAGAGATGCTTGCAGAAAAAATTAAAATGAAAGATCTGGGCAAACTGAAAAATTTTCTGGGTATCGAATTCAATCAGTCAGATGGGTGTGTAAAAATGACACAGGAAAAGTACATTAACAAGATACTTCAGCGTTTTAATATGCAAGACTGTAGGATCAGAGAAACACCCTGCGAGCAAAAGTTAGTGTATACTGAGAATGCAGTAAAGTTGAAAGATGTCAGAATGTACAGAGAAGCTGTGGGAATTCTTATATACCTGACTACTTGTACCAGACCAGATTTGAGTTTCGTAGTTAGCAGGTTATCACTGTATTTTGCTGAACCTACAGAGGAACAGTGGGTCACTGTGAAGCACGTACTTAGGTATCTCAAAGGTACAGCAGGGAAAGGGTTAAGTTTTAGGAGAAATGATTCTGAGAAACTAGGTATACAGGCCTACAGTGATGCTGACTGGGCAGCTGATACCTGTGACAGACGCAGCACTACGGGGTACTGTGTGAGTCTAAGCCAAAACAGCTCTCTAGTCTCATGGAAGACTAGAAAGCAGCCAACTGTGGCTCTGTCTACATGCGAGGCTGAATATATGGCACTGGCTTCAACCAAACAAGAGTGCTTATACCTAGAACGGTTACTGGGAGGTATAGATGACTACAAGTACACACAAACTGTAGTACATGAAGACAATCAGGGAACAATTGCTCTTGCTAAAAACCCTATAAACAGACGGAGATGCAAACACATAGACATAAGGTATCACTTTATCAGGTCTATTGTGAGTGAGGGAAGAGTAACCTTGATGTATTGTTCTACTGATAACATGATTGCTGATGTAATGACCAAACCTGTAAATAAGTTGAAACTGGATAGGTTTGCAGGTGCTCTTTTTGGGGATTAATATGTGTATGACAAGGGTCCACATTCATTCTACATTTTATTTTGTTTGTATAGCAACCTGAGTACAAGTGGGGGGTGTTAAAATATGTTCATTATGTCCTCAGTTGTGTAATGCTGTACTGATTTCTGTGTTATGCATATGTGTATGCCACAAGGGGGCACTAAAGTGTAAGATACAGAAGACGCGTTTGCTTTATTATTTTTGTCCCATTTGATTTACGGTTCTCTCTTACTGATTGCTGTATGACCGTGAGACTGATGTGTCGGCAGCTAGAAAAATAAATATGCCAAGAACGGCTAAAGATAATCCATCTCTATCGTTCACTTTTTACCCCGAATGCAACGCTAACTGAAACTATGAGTGTAGCATAACTTAACAAAATGATTTCAAAGCTGAATTTTCAGCATCATTCTTCCAGTCTTCAGTGTCACAGGATCCTTCAGAAATCATTCAAATATTTTGAGTTGCTTCTCAAAAAAACATTATTATTATTATTACTATTATGTTGAAAACAGCTTAGTATAATTTGTTCAGCTTTCTTTGTTTAATAGAAAGTTCAGAAGAAAAGCATTTATCTAAAATATATATATTTTTTGGTAACATTATAAATATATTTATCGTCTCTTTTTGATCTATTTAAAGCAAAAATATTAATTTCTATCACCCCCCCCCCCCCCCCATTATGCCCCATTACCAATTCAGCCCTGATATTAGAAGTAGTATAAAAGTTTATAGCATGAAGAACTTTGCAAGCTAATGGGACTGGAAGTTTAAATCTGTTACTATTTTTGTAGTAAAAGTTTGTTTGTTTTTTTGGCAATAGGATCAGCATTCAAAATATCCCAGTAGCTGTTGCAGAAGCAAAAATTATCTTTGAACTGCATCTGAAAATCACTGGGTAAGTCTTGATAATTGTTAATCAAAAATGTTCAGCAGTCAAGAAGTTTTTTAAGGAAATTAATACTTTTATTTACCAAGGACACATTAAATTGTCAAAAGTAACAGTAAAGACATTTATTCATTTCAAATAAATGCTGTTCTTTTGAACTTTCTGATGAACTTTTTGAAATTAATGTAGCCTAAGTGAGGACATGAGAGATCTTTTAAAAACATTTTTAAAATCTTGGTAGTGTACAAGTATTAATGTGGATTCTGTGATGCTTGTGATTTAAAGTATTTAAAACACTTCTGTTCTCTCAATAACAGAATGCTAGTTTTTTCTGATGTATTTTGTCTTTGTAGTCATGCTAAACCTTCCCAGTTGTTCTTTGGAGGAGAAGTAAAAGATCTGAAAGCAATGAAATCAGAAGATGAAATCGGCTCTTTGTTCCAATATGAGTTCAGGGTTGGTGTTTCAGCCTCCTTAAAGCTACAGTAATGAATTACTATGCTTTAGTATTCATTATCATTAACCTTAATTCAATCTGGTTTAAGCTCTTTCAATTTCTAGACTTAACAAATTAATGATTATAATAATATTTTGCAGATAGTAGCCTATGTATTAGCATATTTATACCTCAGCAGCTTGTCACAGAGAGAGTCTGTGAATGTGCAGTATTTGGCAGTGTATTTTATTTACATAAAGAGTCCAGTATAATTAAAACTCTGTTGATTTTGTGTAAACGTTCTTTTGTGTCAGTTCAGTAACGTTGGTCGGCCTCTGAAGTCTTTCGGTTCTGTTGTGCTGAACGTTCAGTGGCCAAATGCAACCAAGGATGGAAAACAGCTCCTGTACCTTGTGCAGATCAAGGATCGTCGAAAAAATATTATTCACTGCATGCCAGCAGATGAATTACCAAGGTAGTTCCTTCATGAGATATCAATTTAAATAATGATAATTTATTAACTTCAGCTGTCACTGGTTCTACTTTGCAGCTTTCAGTATTTGATATATGATAAATTCCTTCTACAGCATTGTGGGAGAGGTCCCTAATGTTTCCAATGCTCACTCTTTAGGCATCATCCAGAGGACGGTGTGAAGTAGAGCATGAATCAAGCCTGAAGGCTCTTGTCTCTTCTGATTTACTTTCCTTTTGGGACAACAAAAGAAAGTATAAAACCCTGGTAACTTTATCTTTTCACTACTATCTGTAGTTATACTAGTGTCTTTAAAATGTTTATGAAAGGTTTTAAGGTACTTAAGTTTGTCATTCTTGCAAATGATTTTCTACCTTTCACATCTTCTACCTTTCCCCCAGACATGTGCTGATGACTTCAGATGCATGGAGATAAAGTGCCCTCTTGAGGCAGTGGACAGCACTACAGACGTTTTTCTTCAATGCACGCTTATGGAACAATGCTTTTCTTGAGGTACAGTTGCTGCACTTTTCTCTGCACTATACGACTTAATAAATCGACTAAAATATTAAGGAAAGCTCATTACAGTAAGTTGAAAGTTCAACCCAACTGATTATATCAGGGGCGGACTGGCCATCTGGAGCACCGGGACTTTTCCCGGTGGGCCGCTAGCCAATGTGGGCCGGCCCACCCGGTACACAAATATATATATATATATATATATATATATATATATATATATATATATATATATATATATATATATATATATATATATATATACCTTTTTTTTTATTGACGGAAATCATAATATTACATCTCTTTTCTACGCAAATGGATGAGTGAGTCGATCGCGCAGCCAACAAGCGCGTTTTCGTCTAATTTAGAGAGAGACAGATTCATCTGGTACAGCGAATTTCTCTGAGCAGCAGGCCACTGTATACGTTCACTTAAAACATAACCGACTGTGTTTACGAAAATACTTGAAGAGACAATTATTTTGAAATAATTGTGTGTGTATTTGTTCATTCAGAAGTTACGATACCCAAAAGATGAATTAATTCTTTGTACGCGCATTGTCTGAAATGCTGCTCACAGCGCGTGCTTTGAACGAGTGCGCCCAAGCTTCGAACGCGCGCAAATTGTTTAAAAAAGTTGAATCAGCAAGATTTAGAAACAAGTGAAAACGATCAACTACGATAACATTTCACCCCTCCAAGCGAGTGAACAACGCGAATTTTAAATCGCTATTCACGATAGCCCGTCGGGAAGAGCAGTGATACATTTTGGAGCCCGACTGCAAAACACAATAGCCCCTGGACGTCGGGCTAGCGATTTTGCGAGCCCTGCACCTCAGATCTATCCAGTTTGTGAACCACTGGTTTCCACAATGTTTTCGTTAAACAAAATAAATGATTATTTTAAAAGATTTACTCAAGAGAATAATCTGTTCACGAATCGCATCATGAACTTATATTACCGCATATTCATGCATCTGTTAACTGAATGCAAAGTGTGAGTTCTAGGAGAATGTTTGTCTCGTGATGAACATGTATCGCTCACTAGAAGTCGCTAAATGAACAGCTGCAGCACGCAGGTTATTTTTTTTTTTTTTTTTTTTCAATGGAGGATCAGTTGCCCTATCGGTTAAAATCCCCAAACAGTATACTTAAATATCAAATAAATAAATTACATCAAAACAGGGGCGTTTGCGTTTTGATGTGGTGGGCTGCTGTGGGCCAGAAAGTCCAGGGCCACTTTTTGGTCCAAGTCCGCCCCTGGATTATATTAAGCAGAACTCAAACTGCAAGGCTTAATGTGGGATGTTTTCCATTTAAATTGAAAGTAATTTGATCTACACACCAAAAAAATGTTTTGCTGCTAGCTCAATCTATGTTGATAAATGTAACAATAGTCCTCAACATTTGAAATTTATGGTAGCAATATGAAGTGTTATTGACAAAATATAATTAACTATAAGAGATTTGTTTGAATTAATAAAGTTAAAAAATAATTTTTACCTTGAATAGGTTATCAGATGCTTTCCTCCTGTTTTATTTTTTTTATTTTTTTTTTAATTCATGTGTGTGATTAAATACATTCACGCTGATTAACATTAAAGGGATAGTTAACCCAAAAATGAAACACACCGTCAACATTTACTTAGCGTCAGGTTTTTCCAAGTGGGTTGTCAGTCACTTTTCTCAGATTCTTATGCATCTATCTATGTCTCTGGCCATACTCAGAGAGTAAAGACAACATAACAAGTAAAAACAATAAAACATAACAGAGCAAGACATGCAGCCAACACACCACCAGGCACCATCTTGTTCCAGTTGTTCTTTGTGTATCTATTTTTTTCTCTTTTATTTTTTGTTAAAGGAACATGTTCACAGTTTTTACCTTATTTTTGTCACTCCTTTTCTTTTTTTATTATACTTTTTTTAGAGGACTCAAATTAAATGTTTACTCTTCTTTTAATTATAATGGTTTGGCTTGTCTATTGCCTTTTCTTGAGATTGGATACATTTTGGGGGTTTAACAGTGTTGACAAGATGTTTTTTTCTTTACAGGAGTATAGTTCATTGAACTACTTGGATATAGTACTGGATGCATTTTTGACTCTTAATGAGACTCAGCAGAATATTGGGATGCAGCCATCCAATATTAAGATTAAGTGTCCTGTAGATTAGCACTCATTTATACCATTTTTTATTTGTGCAATGTTTAGATGAAACTAACTGGAATAATATTTTTTTGACTAATATAGGTGAAGCTAACGGTTTTCCGTAAAAGAAAGCCTGCTTTGCTCAGTCGAGTCCCATGGTGGGTCATTCTACTCAGCATATTGACTGCACTGTTTTTACTGGGTCTTCTCTTCTACCTGTTAAAGAAGGTAATGTGACACTCATCATCTCGAACCTAATTTCGTTTACCAGAAAGATTAAATAATATAGTTACATTGTAGCTAGAAAGGCTGAGTGTAGTTGCATGTGTTTGCAAACACATTTTTCATTTGAAAAATTCATTTTTATTGAATTGTATTGTTTTTCTGCTCCTCAGTTTGAATGCTTAAATTGTGGAATGTGTGCTAAAGAAAAGGTATACTAAGAATCAGGACAGGAACCAGAGTTGTGTCCTCTCAGGAAGATGGACAAAGCAGTTTTCTAATTCTGTGGAGATTTTATTTTTTCTTGCACAAGTCAAAATAATTTTTTTCTTCTTCTTTCTTTTTTGTGAGTTTTTTTATGTTGAGTGTAAATACAATTTTGAGAATCAATAACTAAACAATCTACAAACAAAAAGTTTTAAACGTATCTAAGGACATATGATGCTACTCTGCTTACATCACATCTGATTAACATGGTCATCTTACATTGTTAATCATACATTTGAGTCTTTAATGCAGTGAACGAACAAATTACATTTACATAGTAATGTGCACTGTCTGTAATGTTAGTGGTAGAGTACAATTTCCTTTCGTGATGGGATGTATTTGACTGGAATGTCTCGAGTGTCACGGAGAAGGAGGCGGAGGTGTGCGCAGGAACATCTTGAGGGCAGGTGTAAAGATGAGGATGGTGCCGAGCACAGAGACTGTGAGGAAGGTCCAGAGAAAAATCCTGTCCAACACCTGAGCCACAAACTTCCAGTCCTGAACTACCTGGAAGAAAGAAGGAAGGTTCATTATCATTATCATAACTGTCATGACTGGCATCTTCATCATCATATAATAGTCAACACCAAAATCGTCATTAGTGCTAATAAACATAATTTTTATTACTTTCTTCATTCTTAACATCAAGAGTATGCTAGAGCAACTTTATTACTGCAAAACATCATTAAATATATAGTAAATAAAAATTATTTATTTTTAAAATAGTGACATTTTATTTATTCCTGTGATGGCAACATTTAATTTTTCAACAGCCAGTACTCCAGTCTTTAATGTCACGTGATCCTTAATAAATCATTCTCATATGATGATTTGCTTCTCAATAAATATTTCTTATTGATATCATTGCTGAAAATAGTTATGCTGCCTAATAATGTTTATTAAAACTATTAAACTTTTTATAACGGTGAGATCAAAAGTGCAGCATTTATTTAGTAAACACTTTTCTTAGTTCAAGTTAATGCATCATTTCTAAAATAAATTATTTTAAACGACCTTAAACTTTAGTGTTTGTCTAAAAATAGTTTTAATAGTTAATTTTTTTATTTATAAATGCAGCCATTCACTAGAAACTTCCCTTTACCTTCATCTCAAGACATCTTCAAGTCCTTACCTCCCTAATAAAATGCTCCTTCTTAATGTGGCGTGAGATGTAGTGAACCGAGTTGGTAGCCTGCTCCAGCAGATTAATCAGAGCTTGACCTTCTCCTTCAGGGCCAGGTGGCCCTTTCTTGTTCCTGGGCTTAAGGTCAGGGCTGTGAGGCTCCAGCTCTGGGTAATGATAGCGGTCTGTGTTTCCCCTCATGCAGAGCAAATGAGGTAGCCGCTGGAGAAACAGCGAACGCACCCACGGAGACATGGGATGGTAAGTAGCTGAAGAGCGGTGGTGGACGTTGATCACAAAAATGGTCACAATGATGGAGAGAGTGACAAAAATCATGATAAAAAGCAGGTACTCTCCAATCAGCGGGATAACCTTGGAAGAAGAAGGGATGATCTCCTCGATGACGAGAAGGAACACAGTGAGGGACACCAGGACGGAGGTGGAGAGAGAGACTTTTTCCCCTTCATCAGAGGGCAGGTAGAAGACCAGCACTGTTAGGAAGGACAAGCCCAGGCAGGGAATAATGAGGAAGAGTGTGTAGAAGAGAGGAAGACGTTTCAAGATGAACGAGTACGTGATGTAGGGGTAGGAGAGGTGGCTGTCTTGCCGACTGCCTTTGACCCCAGTGGCGCTGAGAATCTCCCACTCGCCGTTATCAAAGAAGTCGCTTCGGTCCACCTGCTGGTTGATGAGGACTAGTTTGACCATGTTTCCATCATATGTCCAAGAGCCAAACTTCATAGAGCAGTTCTGCCGATCGAATGGGAAAAAGGTCACGTCCATGGTGCAGGCGGATTTGTAGCTGGCAGGAGGCGTCCATGTGATCATGCCGTTGTACCGCACAATGGCTTTGGTCATAAGTGAGCCTTCAAAACGTCCATCAGCACTAAAAATGGTCAAGAAAGCATATATTAATATCTTGATATTCCAAAAGAAGTCATACTTGATACAACTGATATCCACACCAATGGCACAAACTTACTTCTCATATAAAACAATGTCTGGGAGCCAGATGCTCTCTGACGGGACTCTTATAGAGGTGATGCCACCGTAATTCTCAGGGTTCCATCGCAGTTTATAATCCAGCCATTCCTTAAGAAAAATAATAATTGTGAGCCTGGTACACAAAAGCAATCAACAGCCAAAAAATATTGTATCGAAATTATCGATTTTTCTTTTATGCCAAAAATCATTAGGATATTGAGTAAAGATCATGTTCCATGAAGATATTTTTTACATTTCCTACCATAAATATAAAAAAACCTAATTTTTGATTAGTAATATGCATTGCTAAGAATTCATTTGGATAACTTCAAAGGTGATTTTCTTAGTATTTCGACTTTTTTGGACCCTCATATTGCAGAATTTCAAATAGTTGTATCTCGGCCAAATGTTGTCCGATCCTAACAAACCATACATCAATGGAAAGCTTTCAGATGATGTATAAATCTCAATTTCGAAAAATTGACACTTAAGACTGGTTTTGTGCTCCAGAGTCACAATTTTGAATTAATTATAAAGAAAAAAGATAATTACAAAAGATACAATTATAGTTTTTATTCATATTGTATTTTTCATTTTAATTTTACATTTAGTCATTTAGCAAAAGCTTTTATCCAAAGCGACTAATAAATGAAGACAATAGAAGAGATCAAAACTAACAGAAGAGCAATAGTCTCAGCCTATCGCAGTACACATAGCAAGGTTTATTATATATATATATATATATATATATATATATATATATATATATATATATATATGTATGTATGTATGTATGTATATACACATAACAAAAAGAAATCAAGTAGATAGAATAGAAAAATAATAAAGCCAGTGTTAGAGGCTTTAAAAAATAAAAAAACAAGCCATTAGAAGGTAGGTAGGTTGTTATTATTTTTATACTACCTGATAATACACTTAACTAATTTAGATGTTATTGTATCCATTTTTCCCCTAGACAATTCCCAGACCATTTTTACAGTGATGCTTATGGTTACATACCTGCCATAGCCACACATTAGTGGTCATGAGTTGGTTTTTCTCATCCTAAATTCATAAACAGAGAAGAAAGAAAGATAATGTAATAAGCAACTGAGATGTGTGTGTGTGTGTGAGAGAGAGGGAGAGAGAGAGAGAGAGAGAGAGAGAGAGAGATGTGATTAACTCAGATGAGATAATTAATCAATTCTAAAGTCTGCTGTAAAACAGAATAAGCAGCATAAAGAACCAAACTGGGTAAAGACTTTTCATCAAACAGGTTTATATTATTACCAATTTGTCTTGAGATTATGAGATATTTGAGGAAGAGCCGTGCTGAGAGGGGTGATTCAGCCCACATAATAATAGCTGTCCTTATTTATTTTCCATAGCCCTCAAAATCATTGGCTATATCTTTTGATAAACGTCCAGCATAACCACTTTTAAACCCATCTAATACTCTGAATTACGAGGCTCTTGGGCACCTGTGCCTTTAGGTAGGTTTTAAATCAATAATATCAAATAGGCACATCTGAGCCCTTATCAAGTAAATCACATTACAATGTAGCAACAGTAAGTTGACGTCATCATAGTTTGACTTTTATCATTGAGAGGAACAACAAATACTTGATGGTGCACTTATTAGTTTGGGTGTTTATTGCTTTTTTTTAAGCATGAATAAAATGCTTTATAATGCTGATGGATTTCATGCAGAATTTTAAATCTTACATTGAAACAAGTTTTACCAAGAAAACACATAATGTACTCATTCAGGCTCAAAGCAGCTTAGATCACTACTGCGTTGAATGTTAGTGTGTTTTTGTCTATTTGCTGAATTGAATACCTGCAGCATTTGCTTACCAAATACATTTTCATAAAAAATGCTGAATTACTATGTTTACTTTGAATAATTTAATCACAGAGGGAAATAGTACACCAGTGGATTTTTGTGTGCACGTACTGTTAAAGATTCTACAGCTCTCTGGATCTCTGCTCTTTTAATAATTCAGCCTCCTATCACACAAGTCTTCTGAACAACAAAACCCTTTCAAAGAAAAAGTAAGGCAGAATAAATCCAGGAGATGGGGGAAAAATATAGATGTGAACTGCAGTAAGGCAATATTTCCTATATATAGACTAAAGAAGCAGATGCCCCTAACATATGCCCAATATACAGAAATAAACTGGCTTCAAATGTCAATGGTTTTCAAAACCATGGACAGCTCCATCTGTTGTGTTTTCAGCACCATGGACAGAGACCAACCAAGGACTGTCAAAGCTAAGCTTCCAAATTAAGTTTAAAAATTTTGATTCTGTATTTTAGTCTTACCACATCCACTAGCTGAGATATCTTCAATCCAAAGCGGACCTTCACAGAGTGGTTTGCATGCTGAACCGGCCTGACCCAGCGCTGGTACCCCTGAAACAACTCCCTAAGAAGAGCATCTTCTCTTTCTGCCAGGGATACAAACTCTCTAGCTGTTAAAACACACATATCATTATCATAATCTTATTACATCATTGATGTAACTTCTCACAGCTTAAAACCATTGTTTATGTAACCTATATATCTGAAATAACAGTGTTTGTGCTTTAATTACCTACAAAATGGCTGTGATTTATAAAAGTGAGTCATATGAATAGAGTACACTAAGTGTAATGACATACAGACAAGGACAGACAGAAACCAGACACTCCATAGACATGACAGTCAGCAGAAGTCCGCTCTATACGCCCTTCACTAATTGTTTACTGACCTCAACTGAGGACAAGTGCACTCAACTAAACAACGAACAAATTACATTTTGAGGTGAAATTTAAGTAAATAAAAAATAAATAATCATGATAAGATTTCTTATAACTCGCAGAGTGTTATTGCTGACACAACGATTCAAAACTTTGTTCAACGACTCATTATGTCATTATTGCAAACTGCGGTACGCAAGGAAGGAGCGCAAATCATTCTGATAACACAATTATACATTACATATTGATTGCAAATAATAGCCTAAATGTTTTTCAACTCTTTAAATGCATTATGCTTACAGTAGTCCATAACTCAAAAACAAAAAATGTTGACAAACAAACATTGAAATAACTTTACAGGGCAGAAAGAGACAGTGATTGTTTTGTACTTACCAGGCGTGATGGCGATGATGTTGGTAAACAGGGTAAAAAGACCAATGACTGTCAGCGTCATTTTGGGAGAAAGTTTTATATTGCGTAAAACCAACTAAAATAAATAAAAAACTTTTCGTAACAAGCGATAAAAGTTTGTGGTTGGTATTTGTTGTGAATACTAGACCATAGTAAAGCAGGGGATGTGAGTAGATCACTCCTAGCTGCAATCTATCCATGCGCGCGCGCGCTCGAGTCCCGCGCGTGCGTGTCAGTTTAAAGGGACAGATGAATGCATCGCTTCAGGAAATAGATCAACATACTCAGAAAATGCTGCACAGTGTAATTGTAATTGTCACTCTTTGGCCAAGGTGGCCAACAGCACAGTTCCTCACAGTTCAAGTGAACGTGAGAAAACGGCATAAAGTAAAAAGAAGAAAATAAAATCCATAAGATTGTAAAAAGTTAGTGATGACATAGCTCAGTTGGTAAAATAAAGTATATATATATATATAGAGAGAGAGAGAGAGAGAGAGAGAGAGAGAGAGACATGTTAATATATTAAATAATAATACACCTTTAAATACTCTATGTATCTCAAATGATATTTGTATGTTATGTAAATCACAGGATGTACATTTATAGCTGTCAACTCATTTTCCATCACTCAAACTACAAAACAGATTTTCAGGAAGTATTGTATATTGTATACAAGTATACAGCAAGTACTGTTTGAATGTTTTTTGTACAGCTTTGGCCAGTTTTGTGCGTTTATTTTTATTTTTTTCTTTCCTTTTTTGGCTATATAAAGGTGAAATCCAACTTAGTCTTGGTAACAATATGCACTGGTCTATAATGTGTTTGTCTACAATCTCACAGACGTACTAAAATAAAAACAGCTGAATCTCTTGTGTAAGCACTCACATTGAGTCCAAGCAACAGCTCGGGCAAACATATCTCCTCAGCGTTCATGGCTACTGTCTGAGCTCAGATGATTTTCTGCTCCAGTTGGAACCAGCTGTGGCCTCCGAGAGGGTCTGTGTCACTTTTCCCTCATGCCATTGCATGTGATTCTCAATTATTCGAACATGAGATTAAACTTCACATAAAAACATGGTCAAATGTCTAATATACATCAGAACTCTGTCATAATGCATTGATAGAATCAGAAAAATGCATTGCAGTAGTTAAAAGTTGTGAAGTATGCGCTGGTATTATTGCATTTGGCATTATGATTTAATGGTTGCTGACTCACTTCTTTGCTTAGCTTACTTCATCTACACTGCAGATGCATGTTAGCATGAATCTGCACACAGACTGCCATCTTCAAAAGAGAGCAAAAACATACTGAAAAATAACTTAAATATTCATACACTCCTTTAAATAATGCATCTCAGCCTCCATTTGCACACTCCCCTGACTGCACTGTCGCCACCTGTTAAATCAGCAGAGCCACAGTCATGATGAGTTAACATTGAAAATCACTAAAAATATCTCTAAGAGTCCTCAGAAATTAACAAATCAAAAATACAGTCCTAAACGCCAGCAAGTAGAATTGGTCATTATCGTGATAATAAAAAAGGGGAAAAGACCCCCTTCTGCACAGCAGATGCATGCTTTGATTTTATTTACCAGTGTAGTGTTACAAGCAGTCATGTGGAAAAAAATACTGTTTCAACAGATACTATTTTCTAAAATTATTTTAGAGTTTTAATTACCCAGTTTTTAAAATAACAGTTCACCCAAAAATGAATATTTGCTAAAGATCTATTCACCCTCAGGCCATCCTAGAAGTCATCTCAACTGAATCGGGAGAGAAATATGCAGATTCATAAGCCGCATAAAGCTTTTATCTGTAACCATATATTAGCATTAAAATGTACGTAAATGAAAGTGCAAAAGTGACAAAAATTGTATGGTTTCAATTTATTATTTTCTTAATACATCACATAACCATCATAATAAAATAACTTTATGATAATAATTATATATGAAGGACTCATCAATCATTCAAACGACAGCACGTTCAAAAATCTGTCTGTAAAGGTCAATCAAAATGCTGCTGCGAGTTGCTATTCACGTAATGTTTAAACCAATGTAAGTATAATAAGGGGGGAAATTATGTGAAAATGTGTATTAAAGAACAGTGCATGCAGATGCGTGTAGAGTATGTTAAGGTGTAAGTCCAGTAAAAAGCTTATTATTTGACTTAAAATAAATACCCACATTGCTACTGAGCTAGGATTGACGTTTTTCAAAACACAGTACATATTGTAGTCCTTAAACACATTACAGGTCTATGATGAGGTTCTCTGATGTAAACAAGTGTTTTTATGTAGAAGTGTGCAGATTTTAATGAGTTCTGCACACAAGCATTTGGAAATTTCAGAAAATCTGAATATGTTTAAGAAAAACACTTAGTTTAGACAAATCAAGTCAAGGGGAGAGTTGGTTTAGAGCCACTTTGGGATTTTGAGCTTCATTTTCTATGAGTGGTTAAAGAATGTTGAGGCCTCCAGGGCTAAATGTTGTGGTTGAATGACAGCTCTGAAGGGTTTTTTGAGTTCGGGTCAGTGTTAGGGCAGCTAAATATTCAGTGTGTGTCCAGTATTGTGCTCAACGGCATCTAAGAATTTTGTGACATTGTGCATTGAATGGCACACAGAGCTTAACACTTTATGAAACGTGTCAGGTTTGAAGTCCATTGTTAGGCTTTCTGCTAAGATATTTATTGAAATTAGAAGGATGTCATGTCAAGTTTGTGATAAGACTAGGTTGTGCACTGAAAATAAACAGCCATATGGGTTGGGTTTTAGCTGGTCTGACTTTATGTGATCTACAAATCATCCGAGGCTGGTGTGTTATAGCTCTTGAAGAGCGGCTGCATAAAGAGACCGATGGTTCCTGTAACACACACTAAAACAAAGATCCACAGAAACAGACGGTCGATCACCATAGCCACATATTTCCAGTCCTCGATAATCTGTGAGAAAGAGAGAATATGCAGATTTATCTGAATTTATGTTTGACATATCTGCACATACTTTTTTTTTCTCAAAATGCAATTAATCCATTGAATCAATATGAAAGATGTTTTTCATATTGAAACTGATGACAATACACAGCATAGTAAATTGATCCACATATGACAGACTCTCAACTTGGTCAATACTAATCTTACATACAGGCACTGAACTAAAAATACATCCATCAGTCATCATTTCCAAAATGAAATGGGTCAACGGGTCATCTTGTTAATGCTATAAATTAATTACAGCAATAAAAGAAAACTTCATTATGAACAAGAACCTGAACAACAACATAACATTAGACCACAGAAATTCCAAAATGACATTTCCCTTACATTCAACTTCCAAAAGTGCATTCATCTTTGCCATGTTACATTAATTCAGTTGACTAGTGCTATGTGCTGTATTAACAAAGACATAAATGGCATTAATAAAAACACTAACACTGACAAGCTACGCAATATGGCGTTCATAATCGAATGTGATTCATCTAATGAACACGATATAGCACTGATCTACGGCTCTGTGTATTAAATGCATCTGAATAATTTCCATCTGAAAGCACGTGATGGTTTACCAGTACTATTAATCACAGAATCGGCTTTACTGACGAGATGCGGATGACAATAAAATGCAATTTATCGTGCAGCCCTTGTTTGTTGATCAGAAAGTACAAAGTAGATTAGTAAAACTAAGATGCAGAGTGTATTCAAAACGCTGCCATTACTGTCTAGAGTCTGTGGAATGGTGTGCTGTGATTGGTTGTTACAGTTTACAGTGTGTGGAATGGTGCGCTGTGATTGGTTGGGCGGATATATCGCATTCTGCAAAAAAGGGAGACTGGCATTTGTCACCGTTTGGAAAAAAGGGAGAAAACATGAATAACTCTACAAATATGGCATTTTAAGTTAAATTAAAAATTTACTTTTCAATACTGACCAGAAACAATTCTGATTTGGGCAGGAACTCAAATTGTTTTTAAATGGTATTTATTGAGTTTTGGAAACTCTATCATATATATAAAAACTCTATCATATATATAAAACTATGTGTTATTTAAACAATTCTATATATATATATATATATTTTGCTGTAGTGTGTCAGTAGTAAATATCAGTTTACATTTCCAAACATTATTTTTGCCATTAAATGTAATAATCCAGTGAGATTTTTGTTTGCACAAGGAGTCTGACAACAGCCAGTGCTCCACACAGAGATCTGATCTCATCATCATCCAGTCTGTCTGGAATAACATGAAGAAACAGAACAAACTGAGACAGACTAAATCCAGAAGAACTGTGGCAATGTCTAAAAGACACTTCAAGAAACCTACTTGCAAAGCTACCTGAAAAACAATGAGCAAGTGCACCTAGGGCAAAAGCTTTATTAAACACAGTGTGGTCACACCAAATGTTGATTTAATTTAGTTAAGTTAATAAAAGTTAATTAATAAAATCTATTTATGGCTTTATTTTTGACGGGATTCTCACTTTACAGCCTTTTTACACAAGTGCCTAGATCTTTGCACAGTACTGTAGCTTTGCAGGTTTCTTGAAGCGTTTTGGAGACATTGCCACAGTTCTTCTGGATTTAGTCTGTCTCAGTTTGTTATGTCTCAGTTCTGTCTCAGTTTGACTGCTTGTGCAAACAAAAATCTCACTGGATTAATACATTTAATGGCAAAAAAATAGTGTTTGGAAATGTAAACTGATATTTCCTACTGACACACTACAGCAAACATGGAAATAACTTACTTAAAACCACTTTTTGCACAGTACTGTATATATATATAATCTAATTGTTCAATGGACCTATCTAAATTAGTTTGAGATATATATATTTAGATAGGTCCATTGAACAATTAGATCTTTTACATTTATTTAAGTGAAACTCAACACTCACCCCTTCATCATCATCCTCATTCTTCAACTTGTCAGCGATATATCGTACCCCCTTCACAGCCTCGTCCATGTCTGCAGAGCACTTTATCGCCATTCGCTTACGAACTTCTGTGCTTTCCTGCAACTCGCCACGTCTCCAACCAATATGCTTGGCATCTTCATTGACAAAGAAGGTGGAATCAGTCTCATCTGCCTCACTTTTTCCTGGGAGATCAGACGAAGAGCACTGCTGGTGCTTCCTGTGAAATTTCTCACGTTTGCTGGACTCTCCCGGTCGTCGCATGAATAGGAAACCAGGCAATCGGAACAGGAAGTAGTATTTGACCCACTTGGGCATAGTGTGTGTGCTTGGGGAACGATGGTGCACGTTTAGCACACACACACTTGTAACAATTGAAAAAGTCACCAAGACCATGGCAAACATCAAGTACTTTCCAATGAGGGGCACAGCGAGTGAGGTTGGTGGTACAATTTTGGAAATAAGTAAGAGGAACACAGTTAAGGCCAGAAGAACAGAGATACACAAAGTCATCTTCTCCCCACAGTCTGACGGGAGGTAAAAAACTAAGATGGCCAGTGAAGTGATGAGAATACATGGGATGATTAAGTTAATGGTGTAGAACAGCGGTTTTCGTCTAATGATAAAATCATACGTTATATCCAAATATGTGTCATCATCTGGATCTTCGTTTTTGCGACCAGGCAAGGACACAATATCCCATTCGCCACTTGGCTTGAAGTCATCTCGGCTGGCAAAGTCTGACAGCAAGATGAGGTCGATTTCTGTGTGGTCATAAGTCCATGAGCGGAACTTGAGTGTGCAGTTTTGCTGGTCAAAGGGGAAGTCCCGGACCTCAATTTTACAGGCACTTTTATAAATGGCTGGTGGTAGCCAGGCAACCTCACCGTTATTTGACACGACCGCATTGGAGTAGAAAGACACTTCATATGTCCCATCAGCACTAAAAATGACAAACACGTTGTTTTAAATTTGTTGGTTTAGATTTGTTGGTTTAAATCTAAAATACAAAGTATCCTTTTTTTTTTTGCTTGTGTGCATGATAAAGTTGTTAAAGCTGATACTCGTATCCTGAGTGCCAGCTCATCATCATGCAAAAAAACGCTGTCATTCTAATCTCAGTCTCAGTTCCTGAGATTAACGCAGTAACTCTGTCCTTGGTAAAGGTGAAACACTGTCCAAATCCTGCATTGATGCAGCATTATAAAAACATTACAAAATAAGTCTCCTGCTGCAACCTGTATTTTTTTTATAAGGATTCAACTTTTGAATAAATAAAACCTCTTATGAATTATCTAAAGGGATAGCTCAGCAAAAAATTTAAATCATTTACCCTAATTTAGTTCCAAACCTCTATTACTTTTTCTTCTACAACACACATAAAGATATTTTGAATCTTATGGTAATGCAATGAAAGACACTGAGATCCAGTGTGGTTCTTGGCCCCACAGATTTTCAGTGTATCAGCAAAAACAGCTGCAACATTCTCAAAAATATTATTTTTTGTTTTCTACAACACAAAAAAAGACAGAGAGTCAGGTTTGGAACAACATGAGTGTGAATAAAAGACAACTAAAAACAGCTGAAAAATTTCTCACTTGTTGTACAGAACAATGTCAGGCAGCCATATATGCTGGGAGGGAAGACGAACTTTCC
Organism: Carassius carassius; assembly: GCF_963082965.1. Taxonomy (NCBI): domain Eukaryota; kingdom Metazoa; phylum Chordata; class Actinopteri; order Cypriniformes; family Cyprinidae; genus Carassius; species Carassius carassius. The sequence continues at coordinate 12,216,032 of NC_081783.1, read as the reverse complement.
TGATCCCTTCATACTCCTCTGGATCCCACATCAACCGGTAATCATTCCATACCTGCAAAAGACACATCGTTTAGAAAGACATTTATTGTTTGTTTATTTAAATTACAACCCGAACACAAAAGTTCCACTTCTCTTACCTGAGAGAGCCAACAGTTTGTGGTCATGATCTGCTCTCTCTCATTCTGAAAAACAAACATAAACATGTTATAAACTCTGAATTAATCAAATGTGCCATGTGTGGAAGCTCTTCATGTTTCAGCTACCCACCACACTGATGAGCTGGGCAAGGGACACTTGGATTGCAATGGTGACCTGCTGGCTCTTGTTGACCGCCGGACGGATCAGCTTGTTGTATCGGTCAGGGGAGAGTAAGTAGTTAACTAAACGTTCCTCTACCTCTGCACACCATACAGCTGAAAAACAAAGGTTAAAATTTTTAAGAAAAGGTTTTGAATTGAATGGAAGAAATGGTTTACTTAGGTTTTATCAGCCTGTCTGTCGTGGTAAAGAAGGAGCTGAGCTGCAAAACGAAGCTCTCCATTTACCGGTCGATCTACGTTCCTACTCTCACCTATGGTCATGAGCTGTGGGTCATGACAGAAAGGACAAGATCCTGGATACAGGCGGCCGAAACGAGATTTCTCCGTAGGGTGGCTGGGCTCTCCCTTAGAGATAGGGTGATGAGCTCGGCCACTCGGGAAGAGCTCAGAGTAGAGTCGCTACTCCTCCACATTAAGAGGAGCCAGCTGAGGTGGCTCGGGCATCTGTTCCGGATGCCTCCTGGACACCTTCCAGGCACGTCCCACCGGGAGGAGGCCCCGGGGAAGACCAAGGACACGCTGGAGGGACTATGTTTCGGGGGCTGACCTGTGAACGCCTCGGTATGCCCCCGGAAGAGCTGGAGGAAGTGTCTAGGGAAAGGGAAGTCTGGGCATCTCTGCTTAGACTGCTGCCCCCGCGACCCGGCCCCGGATAAGCAGAAGAAGATGGATAGATGGATATTTTAAATAAATTTTAACCATTGTGCTTTGCTAAAAAAAAAATAATGATAATAAAAAAAAAGTATGATTATGCTATATTATCACTAAATCTCATTCAAGCATCTGTCCACTTGTTTTCTTTCAATTAGCAAAGGTCTGAATTTCTTTTGGGAACTGACAGATTATAGACCTCATTCTATTGCAAAATTTATACATTGAACTGAGTTTATACAACTCTTTTTATTTGTAAAAAAAAAAAAAAACAACTTATTTGCTGATAATTTTGCCAATATTTAGTACAAAACTAAGGTCATATAAATGATGCCTACAATCAATTAGTTCCGAAAATAAATATAAAGCCTGTGAAAATGTTAAAGAAAAGCAGCTCATAAATAGATTTCATAATGAGAAATTCATAGGCAATTTCTTGTAAGCCAATCTTCTTTGTGACTGTGAACACCACAAATGTAACGAGGTGGGGGGAAAATCCAGTTAAGAAACATTTGGGAAATTGTGTTACCCTGTGTGGAAAATCTTACTTCTAACAGCTTTTACATTAAAGGAAAATTTACCATTAGAATAGATTTTAGATTTATTTTACTAGATTTTCTACATATACTCATCATTGGCACATGCAACTAAAGGGTAATTTTGAACAAGCAGGCCAAAAAGTAAGTTTCAGAAAGAAGAAAAGAGAAAGCCCAAAACTCTACTGGTGTTCCTGTGCCAATGTCTCTAAGGGACAGCAAGTCAGGACAAATGACATCACTCTGTGGACAAGCAGTGCACTGTGGGGGACAATGAGTACAGAGACTACAAGATTAAATTTGACAGTAGAAGCACTGGGGCAGCAGTCAGCATTCAACATACAATCACCCAGCCTGTGCTCAGTGAGACATACTCCATCTGACTAACAGCTCAACAAGTAAAGCGGAAACGTGACAAATTAAATGAATGCCATGATAAGCCATTTTCAGGAGCCATGTGAGCAAACCAAGCAGAGCCTCTGAACCACTCCAAGAATTTCCCAAAGCTAAGAGTGAAAGTTTTCATACACAACCATTTTTTACCTGTGGTGATCTCTCATAAAGGTCCAATTTCATTATCCCTTCAAAAAAATTGATACATACATTATTATGAGTCCAGATAGTTACATAATGATGCCATTCATCTATAAATAAGATGCACCGAAGCAACAATCCTCATGACTCACGGACAGCATGCGGAGGGTCACAGAAGCCCTGTGCCACATCTCTCATTAAGACCCCAAGGGGACGATCATTCTTTAATGCCAAACATGAGTCAGCTGTTCATCCCATCACTGCCCCATCAGCACACATTCTCTTTATCACAAGCTCTCATATCACAGCATATATGAAAGCAGAGTCTGACAGTAATTATCATAATGAGGGTTTTGTGAGAAAAATGATATGACCAAAAATGAATACTATAAACTCAGCAGTAATCATGTTAGATTTCACTCCCAGTTGTTTCAGGTTACGCATTATGGGCAACATATTGGAACATCTTAAAAATCAGATGACTGGAGGACGTTTTGTTAGTACAAAAATAAAGTGTTTTGAAGGAAGTGTTTTTTTTGGGTTTGTTTACTTGCATATTAAAAATATATAACTACTGTATTACATAACTGTTATATAAAAATATATATGGCATATTAAGCCTATTAGTTCTTGATTTATGAGCAATTCTGTATGGAAGTATGTTTCTTGTGAAAGTGTCTTTCTGCCACAGACAATAAAAGTGACTTTTTAATCTCAGATTTCTTGTTCTCCATAAATAAAATAAATCTGTAATTCTAAAAAAAAAAACTCAGAAAAAAGATTTGTGAGATTAAAAGTCACAATTATCTTTTTTTATAATTTTTCATTCCGTGACAGAAAAAAAATAATTACATAAAGTAAAGCTTATGAGAAAGCAAGAATTTTGAGTTTAGATCTCTGAATTCTGACTTTCTTTTCAGAATCGCAAGAAACAAAAATCCAATATGAACTCAGAATTGCTGGAAAAATTAAACTTTTTTTTAATACCATGGCAGAAACAGGTTTCTGTATTTCCTGCTTTAGAGTAAAAAAAAAAAGTCACTGCAACTATTTATCTCCGAGTGTGATATATTTCTTGGAATTGTCAATACCAGTTTAGACTTCTCCCAGTTATGTCTCACAATGTGACTTTATAACTCGAAATTACAACTTTATACAGTATCTCAAAATGTAAGATTTTAAACATTTTATTTTAAACTTTATTTATTTATTCATTTTAAATTATTATTATATTTTATAGGTGGCTTCTATAATTATGAAATAATGAAAACTGTTCTCAACGCCAGTGTATTAAATCAGTCTACTAGTCTAGAAAAATCTAGACTTATATATATATATATATATATATATATATATCTCTTGAAAATCTTGCACTGTAATGTCAAATGTTTCTCCAAACTCTGTAGGATGGGAAACATCTTTGTGTTTTCGATGCACCAATGAACTGTCAATTATTGTACTTCCTTTCTTAGAGCAATTGCTTCCAACTGAGACTCCACTATAGTGACGATTACATTCGTTAGGCTAATTAATTAACACAGTTACCCAATATAATAATTATAATAAGAAAAAAATCAGTACAACAATGGTTTGAGATTATAACATCTTCAGCATAAACACATGATGATCTTGTTTAAAATGACTATATAGTATGGAGGTTCCTGTCTAGAGTGGTGACTAATATCTGTGGAATACCCTATGAAAATTTTTTTTTTACTAAACCCCCGACTTAATCAGACAAGCCCCATGTCCTGCTTCAGGGCTCTTCACCGAAACACACACACTCCTAAACAACCAAGGCAGAACAGGAGCTTGGAAAGAAACACACAACATCTCAAGATAATACAAAACAAAACACACACACTCACAATTGCATGCCTGAGCTTTTCCCCCCCGGTGCACTTTAACTCTGTGAATAATTCAGCTGCACTAAAATAAAACCTGCCTCATCACACAGACAGCAGCAGGAGACACACACCAACACAGACAAACACACACAGACCTAGTCTAACTCTCAGAATAATTTACTAGGGATACAAATAATAACATAGTATTCAATATTAGCACTCACACATAAACACTTCCCATTCGAAGTTGTTACGCTCTTTTTTTAACAGGGCGGTGCTTAACCAGTGTATCACTGTTTGAGTAGCATAAATATCCACCAACGACTAAATTATTAAAAGCTACTCCTTCTGCAGCCAAGCTCCACTGCATCAAACGACATACACACACACACATATATATATATATATATATATATATATATATATAAATATATGCACATATTTACTAGCTATGGCCCAACAGTTACACCTTGTGCCGCATTTCAGTATGTCAGAGAGTCAAATCCACTTCATGCTACCCTTAAAAGAGCGTGTTTTGGTCTTTCTCACAGCCTCGCTCAGATGCTTTCTTTCGGCTGAAGGCTTTTCCCCATTTCAGTTTGCATTAGTTTAAGAATTTGAGACTGTGTGGGGGTTTAATAAGTATATCACACTTTTTCTGGAATCCAAGAATGTTTCACAATTCCTACAGCGATTGAAACCCCATAATTACACACTGAGCAGATGCCTTATTCACTTATTCTCTGCAACATATTATACACAAAACCTGGTTCAGGTAGCCTAACTTCTGTTAATAGGGAGCATGTTTTTTCGAGCCTTTTTTTAGGTTTTAATGTGTTAATACTTTAAAACTACACTTAAAAATAATTAATATACCTATTCATCAAGAATGCATTTAATTTAAATTTAAATAAATGTTATTTTTCTTTTTTTTTTCATTACATTTACAAAGAATCTTGAAAAAATGTATCACAGTTTCCACATTGATAATAAAAAGAAATGCTTCTTGAGCACCAAATCAACTTATTAGAATGATTTCTGAAGGATCATATGACAAAGAAGACTGAAGTCATGGCTGTTGAAAATTCAGCTTTGCCATCAAAGGAATAAATTAAATTTTAAAATATAAAATTATTTTAAGCTGTAATAATATTTCACAACTTTTATTGTTTTTAATCAAAAGAATGCAGCTTTGGTGAGCATAATAAACCTCTTGCAAAAATCCCCACAAATCACCCCAAACTTTTGAACTGTTCTTGTCATTTTTTTTTCTAATAATGTCAAAAACGCTGTATTAGACATCTCAAGTTTTCTGCATCTTTATGATGAATTGCTGTATTCCTCATTTGTAAGTAGTTTCGGATAAAATTGTCAGCTGAATTAAAACTGTAAAATGTAGTGTACATATCTGATTGCTCATGTCATGACCTTGGTTAGCTCTGTGTAACTGACTCACTGCTTAATAAGTGGAAATACTTCAGCAATAAAATCATTAATGGAAGCAGTGATACTGGGATCAATACTGCTGATGGCAATCACAACAGTTGGAAATAGAGCCCAGTTCTTATCCATAGCTTATACAAGGGCTTACTTTACTTTTTGTTAGAATGCATGGTATAATAAAAGAGTAATTAATAGAGCTCACTTAAACCCTGCCTCTACACCACAAAAACTGTTTTTTTTTCTTTCTTTTTTTACTTCAGCCAGCCATAATAAATGTGTGCAACACTATATGCAACTGCATGGTTTGGTAATACATGGAAGCAATGAAATGACTCAATTGAGGCATTTAATAACAAAATATTTTACATGGAATTTTGTTCACAAACAAACTTTCCGCAAGAACTTCTGAGGTCTAGGTTTATTCTGTATATGTGTGTGTGCACATGTTCATGAATGTGTTTAAGAGACCCTCTCTGCAGCTCTGACTCACTGAGCAAAAGATCTAATCAGAGTTATGACAGAGTTAGCATAAGCATGCCTCAAGAACCAAAACACACACAGATATACACACACGCCTTAAAATGGACTGAAAAAGACACTATGATACTGAATTGCTCAAGTTAACTTTCACTACAGAGATCAAGAAAACACACGACCAAGCAACCTTGATGAAGGGTCTATTCTATATACCTATTCATTGTAAATTATCTAACAGCTAATTCATGTTCAGTGTGAGACTGATGATTTTAAGTAATAAAGTCATTCTCCATATTCAATGAAACACGATACACTCACAAAAAGACTCTCTGCTGTGTGAGCACTGAAGTGATACTTCATAGTTGGAAACAGATCTGTGAGTGAACTGAGCTGTGGGGCACAGAGAACGTGCTATTATGTGGACTGACCCAATTGAACCCCTTAATGCCACTTGTTACAGGTCCGAAGAGAGATGAGAACAATTAGTTTTCAACTATAAATAGGTTGTATTGATTTAATGGGCATCTTTTACATGTTGTAAATAATGTCATAGAGCTATTTAATGTTTTTTTTCACTCCTGAAAATGTATTTCTGTATAAAAAGTTCACAAAAGCAAGCACTACCTCTGATAATACAGTTGCAACCACCATATTTAGTACATATATTATATAGAAATAACTATTTATTAAATTAATTATTATAAATTCAATACAATTTCACATTTGTGATCAGTCAGTGTTAAATAACAGATTGATTTGCACTATAAGTATATTGATTCAATTAAATAAACAATCATTTAGAAATTCATATTTTCCCCATGCATAATTGTTTTCGATGGTGCCAATTTATCGTTTTCAGTTGTCTTATTTAACAACTGCGCAATTTGTGATTGACACGTTTTGACTGTCACTATTGTGACCAGACTTAAAACACACTTTCACTAACTTAAAAAAAAATATTAATAATAAAATTAAAAATAATAATAATTTTAAATTTACAAAAATAAGCATATTTAACACTTAAATGCATTAAACTAACAGAAGTTAAGATATGTTTTAATGCTAAAGCAATTGATCATTAAACACATCAATAGAAAAAAAGAGCTGCATGCTTACTCGCCACTGTGAGCGCAACAAACCAAAGTCCTGAAGCCATCGGAGCTGCCATCTCCTGTCGGAGCCCCTCTGTCTTTACAGATTCATTTTCCCCGCACACTTCACAACGACAGTCCCTGCGAGTGAGACAAACAGATTTGAGTACGCGACAACGAGGGATCCGGGATTCTTATGGGCTCAGATTGTGAAAAATTCTAGGGTGTCTTACGCCTGGAGAGTTGTTCGGTTCCTTTTCAGTGATAATCAGCCAGAAACACGAGCGTTATGATAAAAGGTCTTTGGGATTTTCTCTTCCTCACGCGAACTAACTCGCGCGCTCTCGGATGATGAGCTTATCTTGCGCGCGCAGCAGGCTTGAGCGCAATCAAGCCATCAACTTGTGTAAAAACAAGTCTTCTAACACACAAATACAGTTCACAGTCCACATGGCATATTATTAAAAATATTTCAACAATCCATTAGTCTTCCCCATACCCTGTCGAATGCCATCGATTTTAATTTAGTTTTAAATAAATACAGGTGTTGATGGCCCAGTGTGATAATATAAGTTAGGATAATCACTGGCTCAAGTGCACATGGTTAAAAGAACTGCAAATTGCCACTGTGTCTTGCGTGGGCAATTGGCTAGGTGTGCGTCACGGGGGAGGAGAGTTTGCTGGTTGTGTGTTCTGCACCATGGAGCATAAGGAACGGTGTTAATAAACATTTACATGAGTTGGTTTTTCATTTCTCATTATGGGAGACACTGAGAAGTTGTCAGAAGGGTTATATCTCATGAACTGTGTGTTTCTCTGTTGTTAGTTCAAAAATCCCTTAAACTGTAATACATGTTGTTGTCAAAAGTGATATTTTTTTAAAGTAAATAATGTCAACACCTTGAATCCACAACAGCATATTTAGACTAGAACCACCAATATGATAAATATAATAAAGATACAGTTTAACCAAAATGCATTTTCCATAAGTATTATGTTTGGGAAAGTTGGCACATGGGTTTTATAAGCTACTGGTCAAAACAATGGTTTAGTGTTACCTTGTACACTTCAGGTCAAAAGTATGGAATAACTATGATTTTGACTAAAGAAGCCTCTTTCCAAGGCTCACCTAAAGCTGCATTTATTTGATAAAAAATACAGTAAAATATTGTGAAATACCTTTTTCTATTTTAATATATTTAAAAATGTAATGTATTCCTGTGATGACAAAGCAAAATTTTCAGCAGCCATTACTCCAGACTTCAGTCACATGATTCTTCAGAAATCATTCTAATATGCTGATTTAGTGTTCAGGAAACATTTTATCATCATCAATGTCTGGAAACTGTGATATCTGTTTTCAGCATTGTTTCAGGATTTTTAAAAGAACAGCATTTATTGGAAACGATTTTTTGTTGAGTCTTTAATTTTGATCATTTTAATGCATGGCTGCAGAATAAAAGCTTTTAAATGGTAGTGTAATACAAAACGGTTCTTCAGCATTGATAATTAAAAAAAATAATTTATTGAACACCAAATCAGCATATATTAGTATAATTTCTGATGGATCAGTTCTTTTAAATTATAATAATATTTCAAATTATTATATGTTTGATCAAATAAATGCAGCTTTAGTGAGCATAAGAAACTTCTTACCAAAACATTTTAAAACTTTGACTATACTAGTGTATTTTTGTCATATAATGTTTTGGCCTTCACAACCGTTTTCCTTATTAATTGAGGCTGAAAAGCCTATACTAGGCTGTCTAGTAGCAAGTCATTATTGGGACAACATGCCCCAGCCCACAAATGTCAATGTGTCACAATAACAGTATACATTTTTTAGCCAATGATGGTGCAAATATTCCAAAAAACTGCAGCCAAGACATTAAGACTTCATCCATAGATGAGTATCAAGTTCAGAATGAGGAGAGCTCATTGAAGTTTACTGCAGTTTCTCAGCTGCTCACTTCAAAGGATAAATATATTGCTAGAAAAGCATTGTTTTCTTAATTAACTTTCAATGAACTTAATTAACCATGAAAACCCCAATCATGGACGCAAATTAATCTCTCACACCCTGTCACACACAAAATCTCATGAGAAAAGACACCACACAAAACGTCGCAAAGCAGTGGACCCTTGAGGCGAGGTACAAAACAGAGGCCTGACGTTATGTTCCTAGAACAGGACAAAACAGGACTCTCGTCTTTCCACAAACCCTGTGGACTGAATGCATGCCTGAGTGCGAGAAATCAAGAAAGCATGAGAGCAAGAAACAGAAAGGACAACAGTATGCAGTCAAAGGAGGCATTAAGGTCAGTGATTCTACAAAGTGGCTATGGATCTTTAAACTTTATAAGCCATTCATGCATACACAAACATTTTATACACAAGCACGCACATACGCGAGGTTCTCTTACTCAGCCATACCCAAATGTTACAGCCATTAGTGTTGGGTTAATGGCTGTTAATTTAGCCTGAGTGAAAGAGGAACACACATAATGTTACCTGATACAAACAAAAATAATGAAATAAACAAACAATTCACTATCGATTTCTGCACAAGCACAGTTACATGTTTATTCTAATATGCAGCCTTTTGAGGACACATCTGAAATCTCTTTTATGAGCCTGACAGTAACACTGTAGTATGTTAACAAACTGCAGTAACATTTTGATCAAATAATCTAATCAGAAAACCTCACCTTCTCAAAGCTGATGAATTGTTTTGCTTTATTCTGAGCACAATAAAGCATTTGTGGAGCAAATCTATACATGAATGTGTGAACATATAAACATACCTACATTCACCGCCATTTACGTATTGCTGTTTTCTGAATGTCTGCCATCCCTCTCATGCTCCCATTCCCCCAATAGGAGGTGTTTGGGGACAGAAGCAGACTGCAGTATAAAGATTTAAACGCTAACAGACATTAGATCACCATTCTGATGCCTTATGTTTACACATCAGAAGCACTCATCCATGGACTTTCAACATGTTCTCACACAGAACATGGCAGTTTACCTAACTCACATCCAAGATAAACCACTTTAATCTTCAGCATCTGGTCACTTCAGTCATCAGATCTCCAGAAGGTGAAAATTGCTTCATTCAATCTTTGCTTGGGCTGAACACACGAGCCAAATGCATCTGGCTGAGACAAATTAAATACAACAACTGACTGTTTTAAAAATGCCTTTACAAAAAAACATTCATAATAGTGCACAAACCTTTCAAACCATGTATGAACATATGTAAATAATAATAATAATAATAATTGTTTTAACTGAACAGTTTACATATTTGTTGCAACTTAGCCTACAAATCCTTGCCAGTATAATTTAGGTCTACCTCAATTTCATCACTACTATCATAGTAAATATTCCCACTCTAGTCTTTATCTTTCTGTGTAACATAATCTAATATAAGAGCTTAAAATAAACCACGTGTAAGATCTGCTTATAACCATCTCACACCGTGTGAAAAAAATGTGCTTAAATGGGAAGACTGCTACAGGGAATGAAAAACACAGGGGAAAGCTAAATCTAACGGTTAGCGGTAAATATGGCGGTTGCAACTGTATAAATCTAAAAGAATATAATGTTGTTTCAACAAAGAAGTCGAATTTATTCCCAATTCATTAAAAAAAATATGTATATTCACACTTTAGGTTTATTTACTTACTTACGCATGGCGTGGAACATTTACGTCTTTTCTTATGGCGCCATCTTGTGGTGAACTAGATACATTACAGACCCTGTCCCTGACAGTGAAGATGATGATGATGAAGTTTGTACTTTCTTAAAAAACAAAGATTCAGATTTCGGTCTTAACATCTTACTGACACTTTTTAGGATTTTAATATATGTGACTTTTGAAGCATATTGGTCTAGATGTTTTAACTCTAAGCCTAACATTAGCCAGTATGAAAAATCTTAAACTCTACAAGCCTTGATAATTTGATTGATTGATGTCACTTTTAAATAAGAAAATTTTAAAAAAGTTTTAAAAAAATTAAACGTATGTTTGTTTGTAAAAATAATAATAATAATAATAATAATAATAATAATAAAATTCCCTGTGAAAACTACGCGTTTCAGATTATTTAGCAGTCCACACACACACACACACACACACAAATCTGTTACGTATATTTTATGAAATGTTATTTTATAGAAATGTGTGTGTATATATATATATGATTATTTTTATGTCCATTTTAATGTTATATTTCTAGGTATCACAGATAAGCTCCCCAGTCCTTTATCTCGGTATGATGACTTCCTGTCGGGAAAGACTCCACAGCTCCATCATCACCGTTCAGTTCCCAAACAAACTTTACCAACTCACACACACACTCCAATCTGAAACTTTTCCTCCAGCACCCTCCATCGAAAACTCGCGTCGCCAGCCAGAAAAGCAGAAATGTCCCCTCCGTCCGCACGGCTTCAAACCAAGCCCGTGATAACGTGTCTGAAGACGTTTCTGATCTCGTACAGTCTGATTTTCTGGGTGAGTTAAATTAGTGTTTTCATCAGATTTGCCGTTAGCTTGAGGCGGCTATCAGCACAGCTAACTCTCTCTGAACAATGGGATCAGTCAACAAACGGTACTAACTCTTAGTGTAGTCCTAGTTCAGATTTGTAAGATTTCTTTATGAAAAATAAGATGCATTTCTAAACATTATTTAGATGTTTATTTATCTTCTGATTAGCAAAAAAAAAAACTTACAAAAAGATTTAGCGTCACACAGATGCTCTCGATTAACTTTTATTGTTACCGGCTTGCCTAAGGATGCGTCGAATAATTATAGATTCTTCTAGCATTTTAAATGTATATATCAAAAGATGAAATTAAACTTTAATTTTGGGATGTAGATTAAATTTATTACAGACGAGGAAATACAAAATTTCGCATCCTTGTGTAACGTTACCTTGGGAAGAATAGTGACAGCTGTTTTGATCGCTGTTCAAATATATTGATCTACAAAGAGATTTTAAGGAAACTGATATGAACAGTTCATTGCTATTTAGTTATTGCTGTTCACTGTGATTTTATAGCTGGCAGGGGACAGATGGTCATGTTTATAAAGTAAAGTAATAGTCCAAGACTCAGGCCCAATCAGTTGCTCATGATCGAAATTATTACTTCCCCTTGGCAGTAATACACATCACCAAATGATTATAAATTAAAAAAAAAAACTTGTATGTTTCAAAGTCAGTAATAAGCACAGCATAACATAAATTAATAACTCCAGTCTACAACTATTATAAAATATCCATCTTTATCCAAATACATACAGTTTCTATATAGGTCAAGGTTTGTATTTGCTCACAACAGTTGTCTGGAAACTCCCAGATTTCCTGTTTTCATGTAATGCTCTAAACTGTCCCAAGTTTTAAAGCTGAAGTGTAATTACAGGGTTTGCAGTGGTAGTATTAAGAATGGGGATGGGCAAGACACAGTGCCATAATCCCTCAGGCAAATCCATAAACACTTATGTCGGAGAGTATTTAACTTTTCTTCTAGTTCACAGGAGTGATCTTGTTGGCTGTTGGAGTATGGGGAAAGGTTAATTTGGAGTTTGACCTCCTCCTGACTGCAGACAAGGGCACCAATGCACCATATGTGCTCATTGGGACCGGAGCCACCATCATCATCTTCGGGTTGTTCGGTTGCTTTGCTACCTGTCGTGGAAGTCCATGGATGCTGAAGCTGGTCAGTTCTAGAGATTTCACAAGATTTCAAAACTGAGAGTGATAAAATTCAAAAAATGTGGGAGTAGTTACAGCACATTCTACGTATACGTTACACTTAGAATACATATGTCAAAAACAGATCTTATATGACATCATGAAAAATTGCTAGTTTGTATTTGATGTCCATTTAAAAAAACGGTCATTTAAGCCCTCAACCATGTCGAGGAACAAAAGAGAAAGAGAAAATCTCCAGAGATGCAAACAGGTAATGGGAGAAAAAAGGTGAAACATTGTATGGATCGGGAGCATGCTCCACGTGGATTTTCTTCACATGGATATTTGCTTTATATGCTCATTTGTAGCCAATCTTGGAATAATTGCTGGAATTTCTTTTGGAATTGCGTTCTTCCAGGTATTCATTGTGTCCAGTTATTTTATTTATATATATATATATATATATATATTATATATATATATATATATATATATATATATATATATATATATCATCTTAAATGTCCAAAACTAGTTTTTCAAAACAAAAACAAAAAACATGTTTCAAAATTAAAAAGAAAAAAAAGAATCAAGATAAATAGGCCTATATTTGGTCAAAATCCCATGTTATAAAAGATGAAGTGTTGTGCAGACTATTTAAGGCAATATTGGCTGATTAGATGGCAATGCTGACCTAAAATGCTAAATGTCTGCCCTCTCTCTCTTCACCGTTCCCACATCTCAGACCTCAAATACATAAAATATTACCGTTTAGACATAGTTTTAGAAGTAAAGAGTAAATACTATAAAAAACGTATTGAATCAATCAGGGGCCAGATCCATAGCAACCATGTTAAGACTATGTCTTAAGAACTAGTTTGACCATTTAGCAGTTGCCAAGGGAGTAATCAGTCTTCCTTTTCCAATGCAGATAAGACCAATCTACCTTTTCATAACTGAATTAAAGAAATTATTACCATTCTTGAAGAAAAAAAAATAAAAGACTAACTTTTTAAGACTAGTTTAAAGAAGTTTATGCAACCAGTCCCAAGTTCTTTATTTACCATTGTAGATCACAAGTACCCCCGCCCCCCCTCATAAAACACTTCCTCAGTGGATCTGAGCAAATCTCAAGGGTGACCTATTTTGATCTCAAAAAAGTGAGTTTGCGTGTATGATATGAAAGCTTAATTTCTACAGCCCAACATTTGGAGTCTTATTGCTGCATGACTGCTTAATTTAATAGTTTTGTGTACACTGTATATTTGAATTTTTATAGATTTGTCGGTGTAAGTTTTCTCATAAAACATAAATAGAAAATATTATATTATAATATTTTTACCTTACAATGTTGATGATCATTTCTAAATATTTTAAGTATGTTTAAGATTTTCAGATCTCATTTAGTAAAAGTTTTCTTGAAATTTCATTGTTTTGAATATTTTTTGTTTCAAAAAATGTTTTTTCCCTCCCTTGTAGTATGCTATGTTCCTGATCCTTGTGTTCTTAGCTGAACTAGTAGCAGGTATATCCGGCTTTATTTTCAGACATGAGGTAATTCTTCTTCTTTTTTTTCTTCTTGTTTTTTTTTTTTTTTTTAATACATTTAGTATTTCAAATACTAATCACTTTTTTTCACACAACAATTTTTTTTTCAATCTAGATAAAAGCAGTGCTTCAAGGTGTCTATAATAAAGCTGAATCAGTCTACAGTGGTAAGGGCAACGAAGATCTGGACAGAATCCAGAGAACAGTAAGCATGTATTTGTTTTATTGAGAGCCGTACAAAACATAGGCATCACATCAAACTTCACTTACCTGCATAAATGTTAAATGCAATATAATTTATTTTCTCATTTGTAGCTGCAGTGCTGTGGAGAGAAGAACTACACCAGCTGGGAAAACACAGATTACTTCAAAAAAGAGGGCATTCCCAAAAGCTGCTGCAACATGACTGCTGGTGGAAACTGCACTTCTGCAGAACTTAAAGATCTTAACACCGCTGCATCAGTGGTATATCAACGGGTAAGAGCTCTGCTGTTTCTGAACACTCCTAAATCAACTAAATCAAATCAGAGTTATTCTTAATTCTGGGGGGCATCCTTCTCCTGTAGGGCTGTTTCTCCCTGATGACTACAACATTGGAGGCCAATCTTGGAATAATTGCTGGAATTTCTTTTGGAATTGCGTTCTTCCAGGTATTCATTGTGTCCAGTTATTTTATTTATATATATATGTATATGTATGTGTGTGTGTGTGTGTGTGTCTTATGCATCTAATAATGTTTTCAATTCCTCACCTCATCAGCTCATTGGGATCTTCCTGGCATGTTGTCTGTCTCGCTATATTACTAACAACCAATATGAGATGGTGTAGTGATCCACAGGTATATTTTCTTACTCTTCCCGTTAGACTCTTCTCTTTAAAATGGCAAAGTTTTGTGTTGTTCTATTACATGTCATTTTATAAGTATTTTGATAATTACTGGGTTCTCATTTAAGGGCTCTTACTGTCGCTTCTGTCTGATTACAGGGTATCAACTGGAGATCACAGAGAAATGAAGCTGACAAAAAGGGAAACCATTTAGTTTCAGTGTTTTGTTTGTGCCTTAGCTAAACCTTTAATTTTAGAGAATTTCTGACTGCTTTTTAAAGAATATTTCTTGTTCGTAAGTACATTGAAGGGAAGGAACCGATTTGCATTTGTTTAGCCAGAGTGTAAATATAACAGCGATTAGATATACAGAAGTTTGTAGAAAGTACGTTTCAGCCAGTGTTAAACTAAGAAGCAGTTATTCAGTAAATAGTTTACTGCACACCTTTACGTTTGTTTCATTGGAATTAACACATGCTAAAACGTTGCATCTAGAAAAAAAAACAAAAAAATGTACAATTTCTTGCATGCAACTAAAGTTCAACATTTGCCAAAAATTATATTTTTGAGTTCTGTTTGTGTCACCAGCCGTTCATTTTCAAGAACTAGTTTTAATACATGTATGTTCATTGCAATTTGGATTGCTTCTGTGAAAATGATGTGTTTATTTGCCATTTCTCTACAGTCTTTATTGATGTAGCAGCTATAGTGTTACTTGTAAGGTAATTGAATGTCATGGTGGTGATTTGATGAAGAGAAAGGTTGTAGTGTCTCCTTAACTGTGTCTTCAAAATGTGAAATCTTTTGGCACCCAGGTTGAGCAGGTAACAATATTTAACATGTACATACAAAGCTACAAATATCCCCATTATACAGGGGTTGAGCTGTATTTAAAGACATCTTTGCATTTGTGAGGCAAATAAGGTGATGTATAATCCAGTATTGTATTACTGTTAATCCATGTATTAACTTTTTAAACTATAATTATTTTCTCTCGTCACTCCATCATAATTATACTGATTAGTTTTTGTCATAAGATAAACCACTCTCTACGTTTTGTCAGCATATGGGTTTACTTTTGGGGCATGTACACGTTGCATCTTTACAGCCTGTTCTTTTTTTGTGCAAATTGTAAAATGCATAGGAACAATAAACTGTTTTATATGAGCATAGGCTTCAGACGTAGAACCACCAGAGGGCGCTCTCTATTTATTTATACGACTGTATCTTGCAATCTGGGTTAAGAACCTATGAAGAGTGTGGCTCGGAAGCAGGTCCATAAGGGCGAACTGGGCAATTTGGGACAGGCATATAATATATAAAAATATAGCTAATATTACTACCTATGATAATTAAAAATCGCAATTGCGGTCTTAAAATGCTGTAAATCGAACGGCATACACATCGCATTATTGATACTGAATAACAATTTAGAGAAAATATTAGTTCGTAGGTTAAATCGCTATTTCTTTAATCACCACGAGCAAGAGCTCATAATTAAGCGCTGAAATCGATTACTGCGATAAGAGTAAAGAAAATAATTTACACATCCTCATGAGAAGAGATTCTTATATTCTGTAAAAGATAACGACAGACGTCTATGAAGATAAAATGCTGAACCATGATTGGTCCGATGGCCTGTCAATCACTTTCAGCTCTGCACATCATTGGACATGACGGTTCCCAGCCTTACGTCAACAGTATAAAGTTTGTCGGTCCTCGTCAGCGCTAACAGAAGAAGAGAGCTTTCTTCTCAATATTGACTGCTTCGTCAATCCTTTATAGTTTATCTTTAGGTTATTCCAGTCAAGGAAACAGTTTCATCCAGGTTAGTCATCTGCGTCTAAATCTGTTTGAGATTTATTGCGTTGTCATTGCAAGGTCAGGTGAAGTGACACTGGTCTCGTATGTTGACGTGCAATATGTAAGGTTCTTTAGTGTTTCGTTCTTCATGCTCGTTAGTGCGCCATCAGAAAAGCATAGGTATACTAATATAGATATACGTCGATCTATATGTGTGCGGTAGTCTCTTTAGTTTATTCTTTACAATGAATCCGTTGAACTGCTTTGAAAAGCGGCACTGAATCGAGCGCTTCTAGGTTGAACCCATTGAACCGAGAAATCGCGGAGTTGGCTTCTTTACATGGCGTTCTTTCTAACTATAATTTAGTTTAAAAGAAACGTCAGTTAAACTAAACTTTGAGGTGAATTAGGACACGTGAAACTGTAACAGGCCTTTTAAATGTACAAACAAACGGCTCCATTCGAAGGTGTGTGGGTGTTTTTTTTTTTTTTTTTTTTTTTTTTTTTTTAAACGTGTAATGTGCGATGTCGAGATAGACTTTGGTGCATCGAACCTTGACTCCTATGAATTACAAAATAATTATGCTCAGTCGGATTATTAATCGTAATTATGTCACAATTTAAAATTGTTGCTCTCATTGCAAGAGATTTCAGTTTTTTGCATTACTTTTTGTCATTGATTGTACCCTTTAATTTCAGCTTTACCATGATGCAGCTCAGCAGCGACACGCAAAGCAACAAGCACTCGTTGCTCAACGTTATGAACCGGTTCATCGCCGCTGCCAACAACATGGACGAGACCATCATGGTGCCAAGCTTCCTGCGGGATGTGCCTCTGGAGGACCAGGATGGCCAAGCCTCTGTTAGTCCCAATAACAATGAGCCCTCTTTCCCCAGCAAACAGAGGGACATGTATGAGCACTACCTGCTGCTGAAGTCAATCAAGAACGACATGGAGTGGGGCCTGCTGAAGAGAGAGATGGGTGGCAGCTTTCTAGAGATGACCGTGAAGCATGAAGAACCGCAGGTGAACGGAGGAGCTGCAGAGGAAGGCTCTGACCTGGAGGGCCAGTTCCACTACCACCTTCACGGACTGTTTGCTGTTCTATCCAAGCTCACGGTCCAGGCTGACCACCTCACAAATCGTTACAAGAGAGAAATTGGTGGAGGAAGCCTGTTGCGATAGGATTGATTGGTTTAGAACTAAAATGGACTATTCTTGAACCATTTGACTGGGAAGTGACTGGGTGGCAGTGGACCTAAAGTGCTTCGGAGTCCCCTCTGCCATCAAAAAAGGGTTTCTTGCCCAAGTTGGTTGCCCTGTGGCCTGTATTGGCTGTATCTGGTGCTTTTCAGGATTTTTCCTCTAGACACTAAAGGGCTATGAGAGTAATTGGTTTTTACACTGACCGTTTCAGCAGCATACATCTATTCCAATTAGACTTTAGTTTTGGCTTTTGTTTTAATCTCTGTATGCCAGGTCAGAAAGCCCTTGAATCATTTAAAGTCTTAGAAGAATGTGGATGCTGGTAATTCAATTCTTCTATTAGCCAGCCAATGCCTTTTTAAATGAGGGGATTTTATGTATTAATGCTGCTCTTGTGCACTTGTCCATGTAAAATGGCGTGCCTTGTTTTCACTTCCCAATTGTGCTGTTCTATGTGTGCGTGTCATGCACTGTATCCGTTTGAGCAGCGCCCATAGGAGTTTGTATGCCACTTGTCTTGTTTTCCTGGTTTGTCCTAAAAGATCATGTTTTATATCATGCTGTAATATAGTGACTTATTAAATAAAGCATTAACTTAAACTGCATCTTCCTGAGTGTTCCCTTGAACTTCCTCAAGTGCAATAAGATGCCAACATTTACCAGAAGGCTGGGTCAAATATCTAATCCTAAATGGAGCTAGTGAGTATCTGCTAATCTAGTTTGTAAGGGCTGTGTCTCTTGCATTGTACGTGAGCAGTGCTTTTGTTTTTTTTGTTTTTTACACCAAGGCAGGTTTGAGCTTGTCTCTTTAGTGTTCTCATGTTTGCAATGACTTGAAGGGACAGTTCACTTTAAAATTAAACTAGTCATTTCAAATCTGTAGGACTGACTTCTGCAGCAGGCTAAAGACATTTTAAAGCATGCTGCGACGCAGAAATTTGTGACTGACTTCTGCTGTGTGAATGATGACATGACTTTTTGAGCTCTTTATCTTGCTCTCCATTCCCATCAGTGTTTTAAGGAAAGCCAAGCCTGTTTGAAACTGAACCCCATACAGGTTTGGAATGACATGAGGGCAGAGCTTTCAAAGCCTTTTTTCAGAGCATACTTCGAAGAATGCTGGTAACCAAACATTGTATATTCCCATTGACCTGCATTAATTAGACAAAATGTGTAACAAAAGTAAACAGTGTTTATCAACATTATTCACAATATATTTCCATGTTCTGTGGAATCAAAGTCCGGTTGAGTAAATTAATTTTTGGATGGAATATCTCTGGAATAGAACTCCCTTGAACCACATAAGCACAGAATGAAATTGGTGTTTTAAATGCTAATGCAGGCAGTTTCATAGAACATGACATCATTCTTATCAAATCTAGCGGTTCAAAGTGTATTACACTCATAAAAAGTGTCTGGTTAAGATTATCAGTTCATGACTTTTTGATCTAATTAGAAAAGTAGATCTAATCCTTTAAGACACTGAGTATTAATGCTCAATTCTCAAGCAAGTGTTTGAAACCTCAATCTATCCTGAATTTCTTCAGCCTCAAAAGACAAAGTGTTTTGAGGAAATTAATTTGGTTTTATTTTTGCATTTCCCAAATCTTTATTCTGTGTGATGCATATGGATACTTCTTGAAAATGGAAACCCTTTTACCTTTCCTAACCAAAGTGTTTCTCATCTTCCTCATGGTTCACTGAACCATGAACAATACAACTCTGTAACCGTTCTAAACGCAATTGTGGTAACACCCAGCCTTTGAAGTAATGTAGGTGGGTGGACACAATAATTGGCGAAAGCAAATGTGAGAATCACAGTAATACCAATCAAAATGTCTGCTTTGGCTACAGATGGGCATTATGGTATATCAGACCAAATGCAGTCCAACCATCTGTCCATTCAAGTGAAAGAGGTCAGCATGAGACACACGAACTGAGCCAAGCAGTCACAGGAACAAATCTGCCTGATATATGAACCAGCAACTTCACATATCATTTTAAAGCTTCAACCAAAATGTAGCATGGATAAAACATTAAAAGCAAGCCATTTATGCGGTTTCATTCACTCAGAATGCAGGATACACATGCATGTAAACTAGAAAATGTAATGATTATGATGCAAAGGAACACGTTTTCAGTATGTTAAGCTTTATCTTTGTGTCTCTAGATTGCACTGATACCTATAAACAATGACCATGCAACTATGACAGACAAGCGTAAGGATAAAAACATTGTAAATCATAAAGGGACTCATAAAAGCATAAATCAGTTTCAAAATGTTTGGCTGGATCAGCTCGTCCCTATGCCATGGTGCATTGAGCGACTACGTGATCAGGCAATCTAGACTTGGCCGGTTCACGTCCAGTCTGCTGGATCATATCTAACAGCTGCCCTTTACGTGCTCCCATACATCTTGGCACCCGCAAGGGAACGTTGCAAAACAAATGCTGGTGACTGGCGTACACGTGTGAGACGTGACAGAAGGTTTCATGCACTGTTTCTGTCTTCATGGGTCAAACTAAATTTAAAAGACAGTGATTACCTTCAAATGAATGCCTGACAACCAAAAACATTTTTAATTATATATATATATATATATATATATAGTTATTATTTGAAGTAATTTTTATCATTATAAATACATATATAACTATGCAATTATATAATTTAAATTTAAATAATTTAAACAAATCTGTGTAAAAGGGGTTTTAAATAAATCTCAGGGTGGCTATACATTGAACAGGTAAGAATACAGCTGTATAAATGAATAAATAAAACACCCTCATCATTTACATTACCAAATCAAAAAAATAATATATAACACAGTTGAACAATAAAGCAGTTTTTATGTGTTTTTATCATTCATAAAATCTGCTAATTTACATGAACCATCCAAATGATCAGATTCACTAGAATGAATCAGAGTTTCCAACTCTACATAAGAAAAAATTTGAATGAAGCAATTCTCCAGAATGATTCAAACTTTCCAGAGAGAGCCGTTGAGGATGAAATGATTAATTAAGATTGAACTGGTGCTATACTGTATATGAAGAGAGTGAGAGAGAGAGAGAATTAAGGATGAACTGATTCAGTGCAATGAAGCAGACTTTTAACTGGCACACATAAGAGAGAGGGCAATTGTCAAATGGTTCACCAGAATGAATCAAACAATTTAGCAGTTAAAATCTGAGAAGGACACTATAATGTTAGTATAATGTATAATTTAGGGTGAACCGATTATGGTGTGAATCATAAATCATAAATGTTGAAAATAAGTGGAAAATGTTAGCATTATTGCTACACTGCTACTAAACGTTATTGTCCTAGATCATTTATTAATGAATTCTGGCATAATGCTGGGTGGCTGACAGCTGTTAGTAATGCTGTGGTGAGATGTTCAGCTGGTTTGGGTAAGGAGATGCTGAGCCTGACAATACTAGGCCTTGTGTTGTATAATGAGAGCCTGTGTGTTCCATCACAACATTACCAATCTGTCTCTGTACATCCCTCTCCATGCTACAGGCCGAGCTTTCACACCACCCACTGGGCACAAAAGTCAGCAAGCAATATGTCTCATGGTTCTGTTTTTCATTGTGATTTTTAGGAGGTGCATGATGGTGACTTGTGTGGAAATTTCTCTTGCGTCCGCAAGTAAGATGTTCCTAAAAGAGCAATAGTAACACGATTGCATAAAAATGCAATAAAGCAGTTCCTAAGCAATAGTTCCTTTTTATTATGCCATATTTCTTAAGACGTCAGTGTAAAATCAGAGTTGGTGAGAAACTTTTACAATGTATTTTTCAAAGCTGTAAATAAAACAAAGATTTTTGGAGTACAAGAAAACACTATTTCAGGATTCAAAATTTCACATTTAATTCAGAGTGCTATTTGCCCAATCTTTGTCATTATTTCTGAAATTTTCTTAAAACAAATTTGTGATTGTAAGTGTCCTGTCTGTCTTTCATCTACGGGATAAAGTAATTGTGAGTGAACCTGTTGAAATGTGACAACAATTGTCAGACTTTGTCTGACAATGAAGACGGTGATCTATCTATCTATCTATCTATCTATCTATCTATCTATATATCTATATATATCTATATCTATCTATCTATCTATCTATCTATCTATCTATCTATCTATCTATCTATCTATCTATATCTATCTATCTATCTATCTATCTATATATATATCTATATATATCTATATCTATCTATCTATCTATCTATCTATCTATCTATCTATCTATCTATCTATCTATCTATCTACCTATCTATCTATCTATCTATCTATCTATCTATCTATCTACCTATCTATCTATATCTATCTATCTATCTATCTATCTATCTATCTATCTATATATATATATATATATATATATATATATATATATATATATATATATACAGTACAGACCAAACATTACTAGTTTTAAAGTTTTTGAAAGAAGTTTCTTCTGCTCATCAAGCCTGCATTTATTTGATCAAAAATACAGGAAAAAAATTAATATTGTGATATATTATTACAATTTAAAATAATTGTTTCTAAATTTATTATACTTTAAATTATAATTTATTTCTATGATGCAAAGCTGAATTTTTAGGATCATTATCACATGATCCTTTAGAAATCATTCTAATATGATGATTCATTATCAAAGTTGGAAACAGTTCTGCTGCTTAATATTTTTTCAGAACATGTGATACTTTTTTAGGATAAAAAAAAAGAAGCTATGTTTTTAAAATATAAATATTTTGTAATAACAATATACACTACTGGTCAGTAATTTGGGGTCAGTAATTTTTTTTCTTTCTTTTTTTTAAAT
Organism: Carassius carassius; assembly: GCF_963082965.1. NCBI lineage: Eukaryota > Metazoa > Chordata > Actinopteri > Cypriniformes > Cyprinidae > Carassius > Carassius carassius. Next base: position 12,193,225 of record NC_081783.1, on the reverse strand, counting down.
AAAATCAATACTTTTATTCAGCAAGGATGTGTTAAATTGATAAAAAACTATATTACTCTGAGCAGAAGCAGGCTTCCATGTTTTATTTCATGCATTATATCTAAATGTTCTATAAAATGTATGAAGAAAGCACACTTATTTAGGGCACTTAAACTAATCTAGATGCTTATATAACTACCTTCTGACTGCTGAAGTAAGGTCACAATGTTTGTCTCTGTACTGATAACTTTCATATCAAGCTTTTTGTGCACAGGAAGGCTGAAGTGCAACCCCTTCCTCTATCTTTCACAGGAAACAGAGCCGCAGAAAGTTTAGAGGTTTATGTCAACAAGCAGTCAGCGAAGAAAAAGCGCTTAGTGACCCTGAAAAGTCTTAATGTTGACTTTGTATTGAATACAAGCTATCTTATCACAAAATGTTTGCTCTGTTTGTACTGCACTGCAGTGCAAAGAGACCATATGTAAAGACTGTATTAAAAAAAAAAATAATACAAGACATGCTGTCATGCAACAGAGTCAGAGAGGGCAGAAAACTCATCCTGTCCTGCAGCTGTCTTGCTGTACATGATCAGCACATGCAGACTATATATGATAAGTCAGGGTGCTTCATGCATGATGTGTAGCTGTAAAATTGTTCAGGGCAGCTGAGGTTACGCAAGCCAGTAGGCGTGGTGCTCAGCTGAAACATTTACAACGCCATACATAGTGTTGTTGCCTTGGTTCCCTCCACCCATACAACTTATAACAAACACACTGCTCATGCAAATCTGCCATACTATAGCTTGTCAGTTTAGGATTGTTTCTCTGTTAAAATGAGTGTGCTTCCCCACTTTTCTCCTTCTTATGATTATTTCTCCATTTAGTCTGTTAGGAATTATGAAATGTTATTTGTATATTTGCACAAAATATTCAAGAACAAGATCGAATATTACTCTTTTTGGCCTGTTGTCCTCATAGATTATAGAATGGTCTGTCCTCGATCTGTTAAATTACTTAGTATATGAAATCATGATCTACACTCACGAAAGTGAAAGAAACGCACCCACAAAGAAGGTGTTTTGTAAAACTAAATATAGCTGGAAGTGGGTGACACCAGAAGCAAGACACATTAAGTTAAAAAAATGTTTTAATCTAATCTAGTTTAAATCCAGTTTAGATAAATGTAATAGGTTTTAATAGATAAATCGGAATGTATGTGTGTGTGTGTGTGGAAATTTTTGCATCTTTTCATAGTGTACCAAAACAAAAATTACATTATAAACATATTAATTCTATAACATAAAAAGTGACAATTTTGATATTAAAACAAACATTTTCAATCATAATAAACTGCTTAATTATGTATAGCCAATACATATGCTTATTTTCTGAAAAGCCATTATCCATTAGTTCACGGACATTTCTGCTAACTCTTCAACACGATGCAGTGCAATTCCAAATACAGGTAAAGCATCTCTAAAAATATTTTTAATACACATTGTTTAATTAACATTACATTGTTTGTTTGTTTTTCAGCTTGCTGCTTTGGAAAAATGTCAGAATTCTTCTGTGATGCATGTTGAAGTTTGTTTGTAGACAAACTCCACAAAGTTCACAGTACCAAAAGTGCCCATATAATTGAGGAAACACCTATATTGCGACACACTTCATGCATTGGCAGTGTGAAAGTTAGCACATAGTCCCACAATGGTGTGTGATCTGTGCATGATCGGTGATCTAGGTTCAATAGGGCCACATACCATGATGGCTGAAAGACATTCTATACTTAACATCCAAGAATATTTGTCCCTGGCAGACATGAGTCCATCCAGAATAGCAACAGATTATTGAGCCCTGCTATCTAGGCTATAAATAATTAGCAAGAATGGAATTAGCGGCACCCATCAGTAAAGGTTCTTCTTAGTCATTGCTCAGCATGCCTGGAGAGTTCAACTATAATGCAAGGTCAGCGCAACAAACATCTGTTTTTACAGATGCATAAAAACTAAATATTCCTAAGTGAATGTATCTCGCTTTAAAATACTGCAAACCGTACCTAAGTTAAGTGGGACAAGGAGAATGGTATCTCAATTAACATGTAAGCAGCACCCACACAGGTTGTCTGGCATTTCTAACCGTCTCTGTGTCTCCATAAAAGACTGTTCAAAAGCAGAATGCTAAAAGGGACGTTCCCCTGTGGTGTTAGAGAGAAGCAGAGCTGGCAGGACCGCCCCTTTGTGGAAGAGCTCTTACATAATGTCAGTTTGAACAAAGAGAAAACTTACTGACCCTCTGAACCCAGATCTTTAGGAAAGGAGGGTGACAGGCAGATTTAACCCTTTAAACCTCTCAGATGGGACTTCAAATCAAGTGACTTTTAGACTTTTGTGTTGGTCAGTTGTTCCAGGGTTTTTTGGTGAGCAACTCTGCAGAGACTGTATCCAGCAGAATTTAGCTAATAAAGAAATTTAGTTGAAACAAAGCCTTTTTTTCCTTGCAATTACTTCCATATGCTTGCACGTGGATATTTAACTGTCAGTATGTCTTGTCTAGACGTGCCCTGGATTTAAACCAATCGTGGTTTAGCTCCAAAAGGGCCAGCCAATGGCAGGTTGCAGATCTTGTGGGCTTGGTGAAGGAGTGGCTCTGAAATCTGAGTCCACATATGATGCAACTGGGAATGCACGGTGTAAGAGAACAAATCATGACTGGTAATTTTGGGTAATTCTAACATAATTAATCCATTACTGGATTTAATATCATGTCAGCGAGCCAAGGTTTGAAACAATAAAGATTCCTGTAAAAAAGTTTTCAAATACCTGTATAACAAGTGAACTGGAGTAACCTCCAGTTAACTTTTATATGCTAGATGACTGAAGAAGGTTCCCTTGTAGAAGTGCTGTTTTTGTTAACTAAAAGTTATATATAAACTACAATCTTAATACTAAAACAGTATTGTACCTTTGCAAGTTAAAGATTACAGTGCAAAAGTGACTTGTGCTGCCATTAAGGCTTTTGGAAATGTCATTGACTGGCTGAATATTTCATACCATGAGACGCAGAGATATATATTTGAGGTGTTAACTGAAGCATGTCTTCATTTAGTTGCATTTTGCATTTACTTTCAGACTGTCCCCAGCGGCATTCTTAGCTCATCTTTCTCATGACTCTGTCTCACCTCAGCGCTGTACCGTGCTTCGATTTCTATTGGCTCTTTTGCATGTAAATGCCCCCATTCTCTTCCATTCCACTGCTTTAGTTCAGCACCAGGCAACCGAAGAACCAACGACTAACTCTTGAGAGTACGAGTTATACAATATTCTCTTGCATTTTCCAGCTAACCTGTGCTTTTTCAAGGTGTGGGTATGTAAAGGACTTGCTAGACATTCCAAACTATCTGACTCATGTGTTGAGATACACGTGGGTGAAAAAGCTAGTTTATGGGGTAGGCCCTATTGACTTGAAATTAATAAAAAAAAAACGTGGATTAATTCTCCTGCGTGATTAGTCCTGACATTCTCTGCTCACTTAACTGCCTTTGTTATCTGTTAACGGTCAGATATAGAGCAAGGTAGCGTAAGAGAGGTAAATTACAGGACAGTTTTATTGCTGAATGACATTTTATATTATTTTATAACAGTAAGACAAGTGTCCCTGCTGCAGAAGAAGCCTGAGTCAGGAATTATCTGACTTGTTCCTCAGCATAATGCGCGGTCTCCTGAGGCCTTTGTCTACGCAGACTCATTTCTAAATTCTGTCTCGTCTCTTTTCCCATGAGCACTACAGTGCACTAGTTTCTCAACAAACTGATTGTCCCTTCCTCTAAAAGACTGCATCACCTACTTTGACTGACCTTTTACCGCTGTGAACTGCCCTCCAAACCTTTGAATTGGGTGTGTAAAACTCGTTTAAGAGATACTACCAAACTACTAAATGCTTTGGGTCGACAATATTTAGTTTCTTTGTCTGATTTTGAAAGAAGACTCGTACAGTCTCCATAGGGCTGCATTTATTTGATCAAAAATAATGGTGTGAAACTGTTAATTATTCCTGCAATGTCAACGCTGAATTTTCATCAGCTTTATTCTAGTCTTCAGTGTCAAATGTTTCTTCAGAAACTACTCTATGCTGATTTGGCCCTCACGAAATATCAGTAATTTTATTTTTATTTTTAAAAACACGTCTTATATATTTGAGAAAACCGCCATACAGTTTCAAAATAGAAATATTTTGTAAACTTGTCTCTACTATCACTTTTACTACAAATTGAATGCATGTTGCTCAATGAGTGCTAATTTCTTTCTTTAAAAGAATCGCACCGATTCCAAACCTCGGTATGGTAGTGTTGGCTTATATTATGCAGAAATGTGCAATTATGTTGTTTCTTTCATATAAGCTAAATGATTAAACTTGAACGAATCTTCTTTAGCTTAAAAAAGTGCAATTTAATTACCTTCTCAGGTCAGGGCGCAGATGAAGTCATGTTAGTATGTAGTGCCCCCTTGAGGCCAGTGCAGCAGTTTTTCCTATTATGTTGCAAACGTTTTATACAAGCAGTAATCCACATGAGGCTGGTGTTAAATTGTATTTACTATAAGTGTGGAAATTTCACCTTGACCAATGCTACAAACACACTGCAAATCACAAGCAAGACTTGACAATCATGCTTTATTCTGGTTGACTTCTTAAAAAAAAAAAAAGAAAAGAAAAAGAATCAAATAAACAGCAATATGCCTTCTTCAGTCAAAACCAAGTACTTTCTTCAGGTCTCGCTGTATTTCCATAAGTAGTGAAACTAAACTCTATCTTTACATCTGTGTCTCTTAATTTAAATATTTATTGGTTTCAGTTCAAACAAAACTTCATTGATTGTCAACACAAAATCTAGCTTAGCACCAGTACAATAAAACTGTACTTTAGCTTGTTAAAATACTGTTTGCAGTGTGGGAAAACAAAACAACTTCAGGATAAAGGGATCATTATTTGTACACTGTCAAATAAAGCACCAACCATACAAAGCAATTGTCATATATCATTTGTCTGACACACACAAAAAACGTCAAATATATTAATGACTATTAAATTAAGCACAAACAACAATCAGTGTAAATAAAACACACCACGTGCCACAAAGCACGCTGGAATCTGGTACACCAGGAAAAATTGGGAGACGACCCCTTCCGTGAGCACTGGAAAGCAGTTCAAGACGGAATCTAGGAAAAAGGCTTTAGAAAATCCTTGAAAAAAAAAAAACACTCCACAGGATCTTTTTTTTTTTGTTTGTTTGTTTACCATCGGCTGATACCTTCAAATAATTCAACCAGTGGATAAAACCAACAGTGCATCAACCAAAGCAAAACCGCAGCGACGTCAGATGTCACAGGAACACGTCCTGTGCCTGCCACGTTACAAATGAAATAAAGGGAAGGTGTAGTGTTTCTGGCAGAGCTGCAGTGGTGTTGAGGTTAAGGAGGGCCGGGGTGAGGAACATATGCTGTAGGTTAGGGGGGGCTTCTGGGAGCTGAGAGAGGCTTGATGGTTTACACAGGAACCATCTGGCCCAAAGGCATTCCTGCCACTGTTAGCTTGACGTAAGCCTCTTAGCTACACACATTTAGTTGACCAAGATAAAAAAAGACTTGGATTATCACTCCTTCTAAAGGACCGGCAATAACGAACGAACATAAAACATGTTAATCTTAAGTTACAACCAGATGCGTTCACCCTGATGTCAAGATATACATATATATTTACTTATACATATAGGTTTATTTAAAAAAAAAAAAAAATTATTGAAGAGTGAAAAAAACAAAACCCTACACAAGGAGCATGAAAGTTGCTTCCCAGTGGAGTCCGTCTCCAGCCTTTCTCCATGGGTGAGGGCATGCTCCTTAGGGCCACTATCATTACTGGGAGGGGGGGTATGGGGTGGGGGGGTGGTCTGTCAGAAGAATGTCTGTGAGGAAATAGGACCTTTCTTGCTGATTCTGAACATACAAAGTGCTGGTACTGGTAACAGGCCATCGGACCCGCGCATGACTACGGACGGCTGCTGACGATCCCAGGAGATTTAGGGCAGGAGTTGCTATCGACTGCAGGGTCTGGTGTTGGGCCCTGACTTGTCTTCCTCATCTTCTCGGAGGAGTTGTATGGAGGAGCCTAGCAGTCCCTGTAGCTCTGGTACGCATCGCACCAGCTCCACCGTCTCCTCTCCGTCTTCGTCATCCGTCTGGAGCTCATCCGGAACCATGCACGTTTGACTGACGGAGACCTGCTTCCACAGCTCAGCCTGAGCGATGCTCACCACCTCAAACTGAGGGTACCGAGTCCGGAAAATACGTGCTGACATCTTAAGCCGCTTCAGCACATCCGCCACCAAAAACCAGTTACAAAACCTGTGGAGAGGAAACAAAGAGTGGCAGTTAGTTAGGTGCTGCACTGACCATGTTTGAAAGTGTGTCTGCTGTCACTCACCCCTGCATTAGTGATACTTGAATGTGGTAGCAGGGTAGGAGGGGATCGGAGGAGAACTCGAACACAAAACAGTCTGTATCAGTGTCTTTCTCCTTCACCTGCTCGCTCAAGTTGTCCACGCTGTCTTCCTCAGGCTGAGACAGTAGAAAGTCCCAGCAAGGTTCCTGTTCTGTCTCTGTATAAGTTTAAAACAAAGACAAAAGCAAATATTAAACGGTATGTTTACAGTGCTTCTGCTACCCTCTAGTGGGCAGTTTTGTCACCTAATAGTTGGATCAATTTCAGCTCGAATATTAGGGGAAGCTTGGACAATCAATTGGTCTTGCTTGTTATGCCACCATCATCTAGTAAAGAAAGAGGATTAAAAAAAATTAATACAGCAGGGTCCAAAAGTTTAATAACATATTGAATATCTAGGATTAAAAATTTCATTTAAATGTGGGAATACAAATTTTTAGGATTTCTTTTTCTTAAGAAACACAAATATCAACATTATCAGTAAGTTTTGTAAATATTAAATATAGAATATTCAAAACTATTTACAGGTCACTAATCAAAAAAAGACTATTTTGGAGAGATCAAACACAAAATGTCAGATTTTCATGCTTCTGCTGAAGAAAGATCTTCATGCTTCCGCTGAAGAAAGATCTCTCAAACCATGCCGTAGAACATGACCATCAGGTTTTGCACTTGTGGAGTCAATGGCATATCAAGTGCATGCAAATACTAATTTAAATATTAAAAATAATTTGTACTCTGATTGTTATGCTCACAGATATGTGTAATGAAATTACTGTTCATATAACGTTAATATAACTTGCTTGAAAAATACTTAATGACAAAAATGAATACAATTTAATACAATTAAAAAATACTGTTTTATATTTAAAGAAAAATCTTATTTTTGTGGGAACAAACATTATGATTATTTGACATTGGATTATTTAATTATTTTGATGTTCAAAAGAACATTTCAATAGCTGTATTTGAAATAGATTTTTTTCCCCCATAAAGTCACCTTTGATGACTTTAATCCATTGTTGCTCAATAAAAATATTCATTACTTTTAAAATCCTAGGTGTATATGACTCACTTCTTTCAGACGAATTATTTTCAAAATTGTCTTTGATCTTTCAAACTGTTTGATGCCACTCACATCAGTCCTTGAGAAGTTTAATAAAAAGCTCATCATTTAAAAAAAAAAAAAGTGTCTCACACTCTCTGGGGGGCATGTGAAAGCAGTTTCATTGGAATGACGTATGAGGTCAGCGTTGTAAAGGAGAATGTCGGAGGATTTCGATATAAGCCAAGAGGAGACTGGTTTTCCTTTGCTAAAGTAAGGAAACTTTGCTGAGCTCATATATCATTCCCCCGGAACTGCATCCATTTTACATAAGTGAGCGCAAGCTAGATTAAAGGGGTAATTACAGCCTGTGAGAGACACTTTTTTTAATGGATGAGCTTTTTATTAAACTTCTCATGAACCGATGCAGTGCAACACCCACTGAGTGGTGTCAAACAGCTTGAAAGATCAAAGACAATTTTGAAAATAACTCTTGACTGGATTTGTATGAAAGAATAAAGTCATATACACCTAGAATGCTTTTAAGGGGAGTAATTTATGGGCTAATTTTCATTTTTGGGTGAACTAACCCTTTAATTTCTTACCAAATACAGAACTACTGTAGAAATCCCACTGTAGTTTTGGATCTTGGTCTGTTCGTCCTTCTAAATCAGTGAAGTACTCTGTGGATAAATACAAAGACAGTTTTATTTTAAATACTAAACATTAAAGCTTTGCAAACATGTATGCAATTTTTTTTTCAATGTAGCCATTTTACCTTTGAGGAAAGTTTTCATTCCGGGACTCTGGGCTAGTTTAACTGCAGTCTGACCAGAGTAAGTTGCCAGTGTGGGATCTGCCCCATGATTTAATAGCATCCAGACGGCAGCCAGATTATCAGCTGCTACTGCATCATGAATTGGGCTGCAAAGATAGTAACAAGTTATGTCGAGTTCACACTGCACGATTTTTTAAACTCGTCGGATTGCTGTTGTTTTCACACTGCGTGACTATCTGGGGTAGCATTCAGTTGCTGCTGTGTTTACATTGCCCGATGGATCAGCGACAGGGGGTTTCACATTGCATGACTTCACAATAGGAAGAATCGACAGCTCTGTCTGGTCCGCAAACTACGTTTCACAACAAAACACATGCGAGAAGTGATAAGCAAATAGAGCAGGAACCCATGTGCTTCAGACCGAGTTCTCAAGTGAGAATGGAATTATAAAAAAAAAAAAATATATATATATATATATATATATATATATATTTATATATATATATATAGATAGATAGATAGATATAATATAGATATAATTGTTCATATATCTATTAAAATCCTGATATTCTGCTACAACTCCTCCCCGAACTTCCCTCTGCCCTGTGTCTTGGTCTCTTATTGGCTGTAGGTCATTGCCAATATAGTTTTTAATCAGAAATAATTGCACACAGCGTGATTGTGAATCGCAGGCAGCTGCAGATATCTAGCATGCCAAATATTTAGCAGGCGTCTGTGACATGTCGACGATTCCCTCAGATCGCATCTTTATAATTCACACTGCGTGATTGTCACTCGTGTGAACGAGCACTGATTTACCTACGGTTTCGGGCAGTGTGAACTCGGCATTAGTATCCTGAATATCCTCTATCTAAAGTTAAGCTTATTGTTACTGCAAATGGACTGCAATGAAAAAGGCAAGAGCTCTTACAGGAAATGGTAGGAGGAAGAATAGATTTATATGGTAATTGGACAAAGTTTGTTGGACACATTGTAGCTGTGGGTGGACATACATAATCTTATATTGTACAGATTCTGATACTAAAAATACATCTTCCAACTCTAATGTGGCCCATTAGCTATCTACCATAAAACTGTCATTAAACAATTAAAAAAAGCAGTAGTCCAACGCTGTCTATGGGGATGAACAGAACTTGGTGCCTTTTAGTTGAAATTAATATTTCAAGTAATAAATGAAGCATTGATTCTGTCTATATCATATCCTCAATGTAAGCCGCTGCTCACCGCGTTCCATCCTGTGCACTGCAGTTAACATCTGCGCCATGCTTCAGCAGCACCTGTACGATGTGCGTCCAGCCACGTGCACAGGCCTCATGTAGTGCCGTGTAACCCGCGTTATCGCGACGGTTCACCTCTCGCACATCCTTTTCCAAGCAATATAAAACCACATCCTGAAAATAAACATTTTCATATGTATAATGAACTACTGATCAAACAGTCAGTTACACCAACATCAGCAGATGTTGATGTAACACAAAAAAGTAAAAATATATATATTAAGGGCTAATCAAATTATTTAGGGTTTGCTAAAGTGGGGTTTGCAAGGTAACTACAAAGGGTTTATGAACTCATGAAAAGAGAATAAATAAATAAATTTACAAAAAAATTTTTAAACTAATTCCTTTTTTTTTATTTTAAAAACATATTTATTAGAAAACAGTTGTTAAATTACTAAAACATTAACTTAAAATCTGAGGGGATACTTTGAGTAAATATTTTAGATCAAGGGGTTCAGCTGAACAAAAAAATATATTAATATCTGCTGTCAAGCCACCAAATTAATATAATTCAAAGATAATGCATTACGATTAACAAAAAAATACAATCTAAATGTCTTATATATATATATATATATACAATAACATATATATTATATAATATATATATTATATAATATATATATACATATATAAATATATATATATATATATATATATATATATATATATATATATATATTTAATCATATTGGATTAACTTTATTGAACTTCATTGTCCACTCACTATAAATATTAATATATTTAACAATTACAATTTCAATGTCAGCTAACAACCAAAAGGGTTATGAATGCTTTACCTGGTAACCTAATCGAGCAGCTCTCTGTAACAGCGTCTCTCCTGCATTCTTATTGACAATAAGTCGACGCACTTCTGGAGGCACTGGACGGCTTGGAGTTGTTTCAGGGATTCCTGATTTCCCAACTGTTCCTTTTTTACCAGATAGTGGTGAGTTTGAATGCTTGGGAGAAGCATAAGGAGTAGTTGGGGTTTTCTTGGTGACTGGACCATCCTCATCTGAAATGAGGGGCCCTGTGCGTTTACCCAAGCTGCCTTTCTTAGTCTTGAGCTGAAACAAAGACATAAAGACAAAGAAAGTCATGCATGAATGATGTGACATTCAGGGGAGGGCAACAGTTACATGCTCCCGCCTAATAAAAACAGCTGTTGTAAGAAACCCCTTTACGATGACTCGAAATGCCACTAGGGGGCAGCAGAAGACTAACTGAACATATATACCTTTGTAAGGGAATAATCCCTTGAAATGTCAAATTTTAAGTGCTCTAGTCTGAAAATTTGAAAAGATGCTGCAGCTAACCTTTTTCTGGTCGTCAGTGTCACACAAGTGTTTACTTTTGAACTTCCTCTTCCCTGAGGGTTTGTCATCAGGCTGTGTGTTGGGTGGGCTCTCTTGAGGTCGTGCTGAGCCCGAACGTGTGAACAGGGTCTTCCTAGGGCTAATATCTGGACTGGGCACTTCACCGGTCAATGTAGCACTGAGACAAGGGTACACACCAATCTTCTCATCTGCAATGGCATAGACTGACATTTCAATACCAACCTTCTTGTTACATCATTCCTAACGCAGCATTGATAGATGGATGTAACGCCACTGAATAAATTGCTTTCAATCAAAAAGAAACTTCTGCTAAATAAGACTTGCATACCTAAGCCCGATTCAGACAGAAGCATTTTTTTTCCCTGAGGAGGTCAGGTAAATTTGTGTTTCATTGTCATACTTTGACCTTCAGACATTTAGTAAAACCCAGACACTGGACACTCCTATTTTAGTAAAAACTACACAGATTCTATTTTCAGTATCCTCTATTAATAGTAGTAACTAAAAGGATTTTTTGGAAGTTTAATACTGCTCCCCTATGGGAAGTTCATTCAACATTTATTTTAATTATGCAACACTCAACTGTAACACACGGACTAAATATCAATACCAGGAAAGGCAAAGACAGAATGACGTTCTCAGCAAAATGCTCATCAAGCCTCAGACATCTTTACTCACTAGTGGCCTCACCATCTTCCACGCCCAGCTTCTCCTCCTCTCCATCTGCCACCTTATCTTTCTCTGTGATGTATTCCCCGTTCTGATATTTACGATTCTTGCAGCGTTTCCTTTTCTTTATTGAAGAGGTGTTTCCACCCTCAGTGGGCCTTGCCTTGTCCGCATCCACCTCCTCGGGCAGAGGATTGATTCGAGGCCTGCCGCGCGGCCGGCGGACTGGTACAGGGGGTGGTATAGAGGGGGGATCGAGAGGGGGAGGAGTAGGTGGAGTAGCGAAGCTCCAGTCTCGGAGCAACGCTTCATCAGTCCGTCTGTGCCCTCGTCTCAGCCGCGGAGAGGCCTCCTCCTGGGAGTCTGATTCCTTACTAGGCCAGCCTGGACTGCTGAGAGAGCTTGAATCTCTGTCAACCTGAGGACTTCTGCATGGACTGTTCTCTGAATCTGTGACTGGTGACAGAATTCAGAATTTTCCATGAGAAACGCTCTGATATTTGGGAAACCGTTCCACTGTCTTTTATATAACACAAACACAAAAACATTTCACCCAAAAATTTCTAATCTGTCATTATTTACTCTTTTGTCACTTCAAACCTGTATTTTAACACATTGTGGTGAAATCTTTTACACAGGTCTTCTCCATACAAGTTTGCAGTGACCACAGCTGTTAAGCTTCAAAAATGAAAAAATAAACCCACCACAGTTGTACATTAGTTGTTTGCAATATTCCACTACACTAGCTATGTTTCCATCCTCCTATTTTAATGCATATTTTGGAATAGCAAAAAAAAAAACAAAAAAAACAATGCTGGATTGAAAAGCCAAGATGAATTCTAAAAATGTGCATAAAAAACTTGTGCGCACAATTGAGTAGGACAAACTTTTTATCGGATAATAAAAAGTGCACATAAACCATGATGGAAACACATTTACCGAATAAATCCCACTTTGCACATCAAAAAAAGTAATGTAACTTTGTTTGATGGGACGGGATAACTTGACTAACCAGTGAACTGATCTCATTGGACAGCACATGAAATGTTGTTTTGTTTATTCTAAAATGCCTGAACAGAGCCTGTCATAAAAGTATTTCTGTATTATTGTCTTAAACAACAATAAACAGAAATCCACCTCCAAAAGCAATGACTGCATTCATAGATTTTCGGCCTGCTCCCGCTGAGGCTCAAGTAATTCATCATATACAGTATGACAACTATTATATTAAGTGGGTACGTCTACTATTCTTAGTAATATAAACTCACCGGCCACTTATATTTAGGCATCTATATGTGATGAAGACAACTTGCTGAAGTTCAAACCGAGCATCAGAATGGGGAAGAAAGGGGATTTAAGTGACTTTGATTGTGGAATGGTTGTTGGTGCCAGACGGGCTGGTCTGAGTATTTTCAAAAAACTGCTGATCTACTGGGATTTTTACACACAACCATCTCTAGGGTTTACAGAGAATGGTCTGAAAAAGAAAAAATATACAGTGAGCGGCAGTTGTGTGGATGAAAATGCCTTGTTGATGTCAGAGGTCAGAGGAGAATGGGCCGACTGGTTAGCGATGATAGAAAGGCAACAGTAATGAAAATAACCATTTGTTACAACCAAGGTATGCAGAATACCATCTCTGAACGCACAACACGACACGTCGAAGCCTGAAGCAGATTGGCTACAGCAGCAGAAGACCACACAGGGTGCTTCTCCTGTCAACTAAGAACAGGAAACGGAGGCTACAATTAGCACAGCCTCACTAAAATTGGACAATAGGAGATTTGAAAAACGTTGCCTGGTCTGATGAGTTTCGATTTCTGCTGTGACATTCAGATGGTAGGTTCAGAATTTGTCATAAAGAACATGAGAGCATGGATCCATCCTGCCTTGTCTCAATGGTTAATGGTCCTTAGTACCAATTTAACATTGTTTAAATGCCACAGCCTACCTGAGTATTGTTGCTGACCATGTCCATCCCTTTATGACTACAGTGTACCAATCTTCTGATAGCTACTTCCAGCAGGATAATGCACCATGTAACAAAGCTCAAATCATCTCAGACTGGTTTCTTGAACATGACAATGAGTTCACTTTACTCAAATGGCCCCCAGTCACCAGATCTCAATCCAATAGAGCAGCTTTGGGATGTGGTGGAATGGGAGATTTGCATCATGGACGTGCAGCCAACAAATCTGCAGGAACTGCATGATGCTATCATGTCAATATGGACCAAAATCTCTGAGGAAAGGCAAAAGGGGGTCTAACCCGGTACTAGCAATGTGTGCCTAATAAAGTGGCCAGTGAGTCTATAATGGCAGTTTATCATGTAGTGACGATTTTGCTCTGTTCAACTTGTTGAATGGAAACTGTGATTTATACGCAAATGTTTTATGCAATATTCCAGTTCCCCGCACAGGTTAATATTGAATCTTTGGATGGAAACAAAGCTATTGAAAGTGAGCTGAACTTGAGAACCAAATCAGTGCATGAATTCCTTTGAGCTAGAATTCAAGAATCTAACCGATTCATTCACGAATAAGAGTTCACCTCACTGACTCTTCTTTTTTCATTCTTTTTTTTTTGTCCTCTTTTGTCATTTTTGGAGATTAACAAGCAGGGTCACTTTGACCCACTTTGACTTGTTAAGAAAAAGACCTGCATAAAAACACTTTTCTTTTAATACATAGGATAGGTATGGAATGACATGAGAGTGAGTAAACGACCAACCTATTACTTTAACTATGAGCTGGATTGGTACCTATTCTGTTTGAGTCGGAGTGCTCCATATTAGCTGGACAGTTTTTCCCTTTGCGAGTCTTTCCCACTACTTTAGAGGCTGAGCTTGTTCCATTTTTCAGCACACTTTTTCCAACTCCAGGCAATGCATCTTTCTTCTGATGAAGTACAATATGGGTTGAACAAAATTAAAACAGAACATTTTGTATTTCAATAACACATGCATATTTGGAATTAATTAATGGCTATTTAAGCAAAGCAAAAATTACACAGGAAATCTAATTGTCTATAAACCCATCACTAGCTCATAGTAGTAATACCATCATCTCTCACCAAGCTCTTTCTTTGGGCTTAGACTCACACAGCTCATTTGCACAGCAGACCGCACGTCACTAGGCTACTCTCACAATAATCACATGTGAACTATTTTAATTTCCTCTAGAATTTTCCAAAAAATGTTCCATTGTGTAGCTGAATTGTTTGTACTTGGTTTAAAACAAAGCAGACCCACAAGACTTAAGCATCATGTTAACATTAAACTAGTATGATTAAATTTGCTAAATATTACCATATACCCGTTTACATGGATAAACCACCAACTGGAATTACATTGAAAACTCATAATCAGAATAATTCCACAAGCACTTAAAAACTTAGAATAATTTTAACTCTTGTAATTAATAGGAGACAAGCTTCCCATTTCTGCTTTACAACCCTCTAGCAATGTATTGGTGTCTCAAACTGACTGACAAATCAAATTGACCGACTGTGGTATGAGATTCTGTCAATACAGGCTAACTTATTTAGAATAATCTGTTAAATCAAAGGTGTTTAAATTTTGGGTCTTGAACTGAGGATCATTGTCGATCAAGGGTGAAAATAAAAGTATATTATAATAGGGGCTTTAAAATTTCAATTTAGTTTTGTTATATTTCAGTTTCACAAAGAAATGTGCAGCAATAGCCCAATAAAAGGACACCTTTTCCTTTACTGTATGTCTTCAATCTCATTTGTTGAATCTCATTCAGTTGACTGAATCTTTACATACCTATTTTAAACCTATTTTTTTCTTATATTCTTATATTGTCATACATTTCCTTGTGACATTAAAATCACTCATGCCGTAATATCAGATTTTGGTCACACTCTCACACTTAGATTGAATAAGGAAAATGTAATGTAATCAATCATGGCTTATGCTATTGATACTGATCTATAAAAAAAAATGAACCACTAAATGTTAAACAAAGCTTACCTTTTTATGGGAGGGGTCCTTCTTGATTGGTAGACTGTTTTTATCTTTCTGCTTCTTAGTTACTGTCTTTTTTTGCACTCCAGAAGGTACCTTCTCCTTGGCAGGCTTTTTCAGGTTTTTCTGTTTGGTGGCGGATACTTTTCCTTTGGAAGGTATCTCCTCTGTGGCTCCATTCATTTTTGCCTCTCCTTCTGCTTCTGTGGTCTGGTTCTGAAGGAGGGATAAGGTTATCCCTTCTACCTGAACATGAGAAGAAATCTTCCTCTCTGATGCCTTCTCCTCTTTTGCGTTCTCATCCTCTAACTGTTTAGCCAATTTCCTTTCCTTCGATTCTCCTTTAATATTGGGAGCACTCCTTTTACTAGGGGTACTAGATTTCATTTTCTGTCTACCATCAGATGCTTGATATTCTTTCTGTTTTGCTTGTTTCTCTCGTTTGTTATCATTGGGCACAGGAACAGTTGTGATCTCCGGTCTGCTTAGAGCTGCTATGGCATCCGTTTGTGGAGAGGTTCTGTCTGACTTGATGACCTGTCCTTCTATGGCCCTGAATGGGGGAGAACCAGCTGTTAGGGTCTGCTGCAACGCGGACTCCTGACACCTGTTCTGCATGCTGGCTACCTCAGGCCTCTTGGATCCCACAGAAGACAGATTACAGTAGTTCTCACCAGTAAGCGCAGTGGTCTCGAGAGTTTTCTGCTTCACTATCGACTCAAGGTTAGACAGGGGGGATTTGGCCTTCTCCCACTTTTCATCCTCTACTTTAGTTGGGCTTAAGTGGGAGTTATGGAACAGGGCTCTCTCACAACCGAGGGTGCTCTTCGTCTTTGGGGCTTGAGTCACACTTGGTCTCTTCTGCAGGGATGTTCCTTGGGAAAGAACACAAGATGGCTGCCACAAGGATTTAACTGGAGGTGTGAACAGGGTGCCTCCCTTTCCACCAACAGATTTTTGGTGGGGCTGTGAATTTGCTGTAGCACATAAATGGGTGGATAAAAAACCTTGAGTTACTGTCGAGAGCTTTCCACCTTTATTATGCTGAGCACCTTTAATAGTAAATGGCGCTTTCTTCTCTCTACAGACCGGCTGCTCTCCTTGGTCGATGATGGAGATGGTTTCCTGTTTGGCAAATGTCTGAATATCTTCAACAAAAGCAGCACTTTTTCCATCTTTGCTACGTAAAGTAGATGCTAGAATGGGGCTTGCCACTCCTACATATGTACCAGGGAGATTATTCAAGGAGCCAGGAGATGAGCCTTTGGCCCAGGATGCGTTGGGTTCCAAAGCGTGGTGATTAGTTAGTTTTGAAGATGATTTCTGAGTTGCACCATTTCTTTGGGTGTCATATGTACTGGATGATCCAAAAGAAGCAGAATGAACCTTTTTTGGACCAGAAACATTCTTCTGATGAGACTCAGCAGAATGATGTTCCGTGGCCACCAATGGGCTGTTCTGAGCATCTTTAATGCTTTTTTGTCGCTTGGACTTTGCAGACAGATCAAGGGGCACGTCCCTTGACTCAACGGGGCAGGAAACATTGTGCTCCTCTGGAGAGGACAGAGTTTTTGGTTTCAGATACGCCAACGAGGTTTTTTCGGTACCTCGGTATGTCAAACCTTTTTCTACAAGGCTAAGCAGCCGACTCTGAGTGGTGATATTTGCAAGAGCTGGGCTGCAGCAGATGGCAGCAGTGGGAGAGATGGTGTAACGGGTTGGTGGAGTCGAGCCCTGCGTTGCTTGCGGTACTGGAAGGCCAAGAGCTGGGGCTGATACAGCAGACATTGTGGCTTTATGCTCAGCTCCACCTTGAAAGCCCTTGGATAAAGAATCACACCTGACTTTGGATCCTGAAGACTGAGGCCTCTTCTCAGCACCAGGTCCTCTCCCCACGGAAAAGTGATATGGGTATGTTTTGAGCATAGGTGTGACACCCGAACAAGAGCTTTGTGCTGTGCAGTCCTTTTGAAACTGGCTAGCAGTGGCTTCTCTCAGTGCTGCAATCTGACCTAACCCTGGTGGCAATGTGATCTTACAGAGAGGAGAAGAAAAATTGGAGGGGGGAAGGAAAGCAACAGGCTGGCCGGGTTTAAACAGCGTGGAGCACTGGAACCCCAAAGGAACGCTTATTACAGGCTGGGTTGGTGCTGGTGCATTAGTCTTCTTGTTTAGGTTTATACTAGAGTGAACAGAATTCACAGGGTCCTCTGCGGTGACATTTTTACCACAAGGCCACTGGTGAGTGGAATATATGCCAGAACTGTCAATCTTGCTTTTGGAAACCTCAGTCCGATCAGGCAACGTTGTGCTCATGGGATCAGTGCTGAACACATTACTGTGATGTTGGGGGGAAGGATCTAGGGGACAATGATTTGAATTGTTTGCTTCTGAGCAGACGTTGGGTATTTTGCAGTCTGTGGTTGCCCTCAGCTTGTTCTGCTGACTTTGAGGTACATCACCTCTAAGTTCAAGAGGCAGTGTCTGCTGTGGATTCCCCACCATGCTCTCAGACACCTGGGTAGGGGCACTGCTCTCTCTGCTCACCGTCCCTCCATCTCCTACATTCATTGGTGAGGGATCCACCTGATCAAAAAAACAGGGAGTTAAGTTTGACTTAGAGAGAAAACTGAAAAGATCATGAAGGGGGGGGGGCTATAACAATGAAACGTATGTTACCTGCATAGGCGTTTTCTCAACACATTACTCAGTGTGTGTGGACAAGTGACTTTTTATAGGGTTCTCCTCTGGTTAGTGTACAGTTCTGTAGTGGAAATAGATCGTTTTCAGCTTAGAAATTGAGCAATAAATTGAGCATATAGTATTATTTCCAACAATAAGTCAGAAGATTAAAATTAGACTTTTACATGTTTAAAAGTCTTAAATCTTTAATTTAACAGAACATACCTAAGCTATGATGTTGATTATTTCTTTAATATACTAATAATTGATTGCAGAAGATAAATGTTTTGTAGTTCAGCCAAGGTCAACTCAGACCTCATTAATTAAAATGTAAAATCTAGATTGAGTCTTATAATCTGCATTCATTAAAAACAGTTCAGCTGATTATACATTCACCTGACATTCTAACAACTGATAATTCTTCTAATAGGGTAGATCTATATGCATCATGTACATTACTTCAAGAAATGTCTAAATTATTTTGAGATTTTAAATATTTATTGTCCCCAAATTAGGGTTTTCAAAAATCCTTTTCATTTGTCAGAAAAGACTTGACTCCAAATGGCAAAAATGAACACTTCTAGAAACAAAAGATGGACATGCATGAGCTTTAATTATGATCGATGAGAATGTTTTTAAGATTGAGGTCTCTATCCCTGTAAAATGACAAAATTGACACTATAAACATGAGGTCACAACATCACTTCTCTTGCTACAGCCAGTGACATGAGACAGGCTGGAAACTTCCTGTGAGTAACAGAGGTTTCCTTAGTCAAGATGTCACAATTTCCTTCAGACCACAGCTTGAGTAGGAATAGATATTATACTTACAGTGTTCAGATTTAAATAACAGATTTTAAAAGAATACAATGATCTGCTGTTCCATATTCAAGCGATTAACATTTGTAATTATACATTTGCAAAAAACTGTCATCTTCTGCTGTAGGAAAGACTAAATTGTGAAAAGGCTGAGTTTGACCTGTGACACTCTCTGAGTTCGTAAGTCAATTTCAAATATGTAAGGGAGTGCCAAAACACTAAAAACTCAGTTAAACTGAGACGAGCAAAACCTCAGCCTCCACAGCTGAAGGCACAGTTTTCACAGTCTGCATACTCTAAATCCCCCCTTTTGAAAGAAGCAGAGGACCCAATACTGATCAGATCCCAAAACCTCACACAGCGCAATGGAGGAAAATGGCAAAGATTGAGAATAAAGGATGCAAGGCCATACAAAAGTTGATGCTGGTTTTATGCTGGCCTCATTACCTCAGTGGGACAAACTGCAGTAGATCAAGACAACATCAACAGAGCAAGAAAAAAACAGAGCAACCATTAATGTGATGCATGGTCTAACATAGGCGCTTTACTCTTTACCGACATTAGATAAAGGCAAAGCATCTCATGTCCACAGTCACAGAGTGTGCGTTACTAAAATGTTTGCTTATAATGAGGTGGTCAAGCTGTGATTTAATCTAATTCCAGTAGCGCTGTGTGTCAGGCCTTGCAAAACTCCTATCAGAGACCAACAGATCAAATCAATATACAGGGTTTCCACACTTTTTGTCAAATTAATTTACATGACGTTTACAGTCATGCATTATTAGTGCATATGGATTTATTTAAAGATTGTGGTGGTAGATTTCCATGTCAGATAATAGCTTTTTCAAATTAATAGATTTAAATCATCATAATCATTTTTGTACAATATGGCTGTCTATTATGGTTTTACTACATATAGGCAATGTGATATTAAAACTTAAACTCGCTATATGTCCATGACTTTAACTCATTTTAATGACTTTGCCATATAGCTGGAAATATCAATTACAATTCCTTGATATTTTCTGGATCTTCATGTTGGTTGAAACCCTGAAAACAAAATCGAACTGAGAGATCTGAACTCGAATTGAAATTGCACATTGTTAGATTCGAGACGAATTCATCCCAATGTCTCTCGAGGTTATGCTCTTAATTTAGAAAGAATGACATGATTGAGAACAGATATTACTTCAGAAAATCAAACTGCATACATAACCATCACAATTAACCAAATCTAAATATCTAAGTCTCAAATCCAAACAACATAAACATCGTAAACTCTTGATCGCATCAGAATACAGGTGAGCGCATGCAGCTCCGCATTGTCGATACAGGTGACAGCTGTCTTAAAATACGAACTGCTTATCTTTCTGACTTCAAATGAGATTCAACTGATGTCGATGCACTTAAAGTACCTGTCTAGAATAACCAAGCCGTATAGGCCTTTAGCGAAAGTCTGATGATTGGAAAGTTTATGATGTGTTATACCCGTGATTATATCTGCTGCTAAAGATAGAACCGATCATTTTCGTGCAGACATTTTCATCATCAGGCATCTCAATTATTGAAAACGCAGGAACAGTGGGAGTGAGAGATCGTGTTTTTCTTCAGCCCTCGTTCTTTTGAACGGGGTTACCAGCGCAATGATAAACGGAGTCGAGGAAATTAGCATCGTCTCTCCTCTCTAGACTGGAGCTCAGCACACTCGCGGTCTCCAGGTCAGTCTGCCGGAGCTCCGCAGCCCGGAGCTCATAAATGCACAAAGGAGGAGGATGCAGAAAAGCAGTCGATGACCAGCCCGTGTCACGTATCCACAGCAAGCGTAATATCAGGATAGAGCATCATCCTAAAACAGAGCAAAATGTTTGTTTCTCCGACCAACCCACTCGCTTGTTCTAGCCGGAGCTACTAAAAAACCGTAACACACAATACCAGAGCCTCTCAGGTGACACGAAACGCCTGCTGAAATGGGAGTCAGTGATAAATATCGCCGATGTTCACCCACAAAAACAACCAAATGTAGGTCCCGCGATCGTAGATTTGCCGAGACAGACGTTTTCTTTCGCAGAAAGAACCGAAAGCCTACACGGTCCGTGTGGCCACAATGTAGTCAAACTAACCGACGCGTTAACCGAATCCTGTCAAACTATGAAGTGACCGTTGGTTTTTCGCCAAGCGCGTGCCAAGCTATGACGTCTGAATTAGAACTCGAGACAAAATACACGGCCAGAGAAATGTCACGCGCACATTTAGGTTGGATGAGATCTCGCTCGCACGGAAACATCGTACTTTGGCTGTCTCTCTCTCTCCACGCTGCCCTCGAGGAGTGTTTGGAAACTAATAGGGTCGCCGACTTTTCCCGTACGCTCCTTATTATTATCGTCACTCGTGCTGCGTGACACGCGGGGAGAGCGTTATTTCGTACGGAGCAAGGTGTACGAAACTGAAGGAACGATTTTCAGATCCCTGCGCAGCGAAGTCTCCCTTCTAACAACTCAGTCTGCATTACTCTGCTACCGTACGACACAAAATGTTTCCATAGCGGAGCAGCTCTCACAATCAAACTGTTATGACATGCCACAGCCCGAGAACCGACTCCTTCGTCTATGCAACACCGAATAATTCCAAAAGGCAATTAGCGAGCCAAATAACGATGTCAGATTGTACAAACGTGCACCAACCCGTTTGACCGACATTTGGAAGATGTTCGCGCATCAAGATAACGGCTTTAATCCGGTCTTCCGTTCTTGTCGCTGGCAGTACACTAATCTCGACGATTCTCGGTTCTGAAAGTCCGGGGGGGTTCGTACCGTATCTCTCTGTCTCTGGTCGGGTGGGAGAGAGAGAGGGGCAGATGGAGCCGAGCTCGTGTGGGAGTTGTAGTGCTTCGACATCCACGCCCTGACCGCGTTCGCCCTGAGAAGGGAGGAGCGAGGACTGCAGGTCCCACCATGCACCGCGCGACTCCAGCCGCTCAAGGGGAAAGGGGATCGCAACGGTGCGCTAAACTGCAAACCCTACCCGAGTAACAAAGTGAAAATACATCCTCTATCTCAATTAAACCGTTGCTCTCGGACCCAGCACGCGAGGGTCGCAAAGGAGCACGTGCGTATTTGTATTATCTCGCTTTCAAATTCTCACACGTGGGCCGGCACAAAAAGAGTTGAGACAAACATCGCAGCGGAATTAATAAAAACCCTGCTCGGTCTCGAACTGTTTCGATAGAGCCACGTGACTGATGTCCACTACAAGACAGACGAGGATCGATCGTCAATAGTAGATGCACATGAAGATCCTCACTAAAGGTGCACACACTGATGGGTCGAGGTGTTTATATTTTCAGACTAAATTAAACAGATTCTCAATATGAGAAGCCCCGACTTCTTTGTTTAAACATGCTGCATAACACAAGAAGATCTTTAACACAAGAGTTCAATTTAAACAATATCATATAGCCAAATCTGTTATAGGTGAATGGGAAACATGCTTAAAAGATTGTGGGATCCTCAGGTGGATTTACACTTTTTAAACTTCTAAAAGCCCACCACTGACCTTCAACTTTATGCTTATTTGCCAGGTGACAACTAGCATCAGCTGTTGCAAAATATCTCTGGAGCTTCAAAAGTGCTGGATTGTTACTAGGTTACTCTTTAGATGATGTTGAGCAAATGTTATTGTTATTTTTTCCTGAAACATCTGTGAATCCTTTGAGTATCTTAGCAGTTTCCCTAGTTTGACGTCTAAACCATGTCGCTTATAAGAACAAAAGCTTATAAGAATGAAAAGCTTTGTTTGATTATTACATGCATAAAAAAAACAACTCAAGACATACAAGACCCACCTTGACATAACATCATTAGAAATAAGTTCATTAGATTTGGTTGAGCTCATTAAAATGGCCTGGATTAAATTTTTGACATTCAGATATGATGAATTCAAGATTTATTTCTAATTGTTATGATATTCTTAAAAAAAAATCATGCTCTGAAAACAAGAAAACTGATCATAAAGGTTTCCCTTTTAAGTAAAAACACAGGCTCTTTAAGGATATAATGATAACATCGTTCCCCTGTGTATCTATAAACTCTGTTCTTGTCATATTTCAAAATTAGGTCAATTTAAGATATTTTTTTTCTTTTGCTTGTTGTGGTTATCTCAAAATAATCAGTGACTTTTTCAGCAGCTATGCACAAACAATCTGGGGTTATCTTCCTTGTATCAAGACAAGACAATGGGCATGATGATAGCTAAATCAGGTCCATCAGCTGTCCAGTAGCCATTTGCTGGCTTCTTTGATCTTGGATTTAACAAGCAACCCTTAGTTTTCAGCCTCAGACACTGTGCATGGTAAGATACACAGTGTGATTCAACCCTTTCAGCCAAACACTCTTTATTATAGTATTTTTTCTGCTTTATTTAAGAATATGATATTCACACAATTGCTTGTTCACAAAATATAATATAAATGCACCAACATCATGAAAACATGCATGCAAAACTGAAAATATGACTATATATTCCACAATTTGATTTTATATTCCACCAAACAAAACAATAACATCCAACGGATTTAAGCATCTTTCAGAGCACCACAGTCAAATGACGAAACTGAATCACAATATTCATAACTTGTGGTCCAACCTTTTTTTAAACCCCGGTATTGTCTGTACATAAAAATGGCTATAGTGTTCAGAAACCAATGTATTGGACTGTCCTCGTCTCAGTTATTTCTCCTGATGAAGTCTTACTGAGCAGCACAAGATTACACATTGACTCGCAAAGTTACCTCAAACTGCCATTTGAATGCATTTGGCACCGGAGATTCGCCAGACCATGACATTATGATTGAATGACTGCGTGCAGCCTATAATCCGGTGAGGTTCTGTTCAATTAGGGGACGCTCATATATTTGATGATTAGAATAAGAATAAATAGACCTTTATTCCGACAGAAAAATACAGCGAATGACACTTGCATCATCATCAGACAATAATATCACACAAATTTCCCTTATTGCTCCGCCTGAAACACATCTACGCAAACAGATGTGAATTTTAACATTTTGAGCCGATGACCTATTTTTGTCATAACTGCTCCGATGCAAACTGACTCCATAGACTGCGCTGAGAGCATCACGTCTTCTTAAGGCTCTAACAGTGATGTTGCCATAAAATACGGAGTATTAATTATGACTGCAATATATGAGTAAGGCAATTATATCAGACAGGCGCAGTCAGTGCAACGAGGACTAATTGCATTATTAAAAGCTAAAATATTGTAAACAAGACGAACGTGCCACACATGCTTCACACGTGAATGCACCGTATCTATCTATCTATCTATCTATCTATCTATCTATCTATCTATCTATCTATCTATCTATCTATCTATCTATCTAGCATGAAATCTGACACATCAACGCGTTACCATTAAGGAAAGGCCTATTGAGAGACACTGAAAAGTTTTACTTGATTAGTCTCAATTTCCAGCCACCATTAGCTGCTTTAAACAGGCCCGAGGTGACTACAAATGAGCGTCATCGCTTGGGCAATATTTACAACTTAGTTTCAAAACACAATTAAAAAGAACTTGCACGGGAAATGACAACAGAAAGGCCGTGCAACAGTGCAAACTGGGGTGTCTGACCGGGAAATGCTCCACTGCATGACTGATGTAATGTCGCAAGGGTGGGAGAGAGCACATGAAGTAGGCAGGTTGAGGGGGATGCAAAAGATATCCAAACTTATTGCACCGTGAACTAACGCGTATTTGCGCGATGCATCACTTTTCGTAGGCCTTAACGCACATGATGACATTGGCTGTTGTGATCGCGGGCGGTCAGTTTAGGATACAACATTATCCATATTATTTTAAAATGTTGCCGCATGTTGTCTTTGCATTGTATTTATCCATCCAACCTTTTCGGATAGTTAGATCTCGTCATGACAGGATGTTAGGACTTTGATGCACTCATGTACAAGTGCAAAGTTTAGAGAGTTGACTGTCGCCCTCCATTGCGTTGTGCAATGCCCCCTTTAATGCCCCCTCGCTCGCCAGTATAGCGCCTTTGTTATTAATCGCATGGAATCGCACCGCCTTACCTTAACGGCCCCAAACTGTTTTCCTATGCCTGTGAACTTGACGTTTTCATCCAGATACAGGGGGAGGTGCCTATGCCTGTTGTTTTCGTTACCGTCCGATAGTATGATTCAGTGGAGGATTTAACACTGTGAATTTTGGGTTTCTCCCCGCGATCTTCCCTCATCGCCGCAGCAGCTGGGGAGGAAAATCGCGCACGCTGGGTCCTAAAGCCGGCCTCTTTCCCACAGGTGACCAGGCTCCGTAGCCGCGTGCACTGGTTACGAGCTACGCTCCTCTGGCTTCCTCCGGAGTCCTGTCTGTTCAGAGCTCCTGCAGACAGGTAAACAGACTTGACTAAAAGATTGGACACAATTTATGAGTTGATGCATTTCTAAGATTTTCACATGCAGCGATTTATTTATAAAATTTAAGTCTCTGACGGCTTTCATATCATATGTGATCCCTTTGTTTTTGTTGTTTTTTTTTGTTTTTGTTTTTTTGCGTACAATTCTGAACGTCAAATAACCATGTAAGGAACTGCATTGTGGTCCAGATGCGATAGATTATAGACTGGGCCGATAGGGTCACAGACTGCCAGGGGCCTCCAAATGAGCTAGATAAAACTAATAGAGAAATTAAATAAATGAAGAAATCTGAACCAGAATATTTTATAGCAGCTTTAATGTTGTTGTGGTACCTCTTTGCAATGTTTTACATAGTCTACATTATGTGTTAATATTGTAGGATAATTGCAGCTTTATTTTTCTTTTTTACAGTGCAATTTCTCATTATATGGACCTTACATCTCACATCTGCAACAAGATGGAGCTTACAAAGAGGTTCGTTTTTAATGGAACTGTACCTGCTATGTTAAAGAGGTTCTTGTATTGATACAAACAGCAGCCGCTATTAAATAGTGCAGCTATTTATTTACAACTAACAATGGCATAGACTTAAGTTCCAGGGGGGGGAAGCAGTTAGTGACTAATCGTCATTTTGTGTGTGTGTGTGCATTTGAGACTGCACTATCATAGCTTATTCATGCTATAAAATCAGAGTCTTAAGGGGAGTGAAACTTTGCACATTACATGGGCCTGTAGTAGCAGGGTAATTGCTTATCTTTCAGAAACTGAGAGACATTAAAGAATTCAAACACTGGGGGTGTAAATTTTCCACTTCTTCACTCTGGCCTACCAAGCATTTTAATCTTTATACAGAACCCCTAATGTCTAATTACCTTACATACAATATATATAAGCCATATATATATATAGTAACCTGGAAAAAATGGGGGGGGGGGGTCAAACCTTTGTTAAACTCTTCAAACATAAACTCTTTTTTCAGAAAAAGCAGCCAAAATATCATAAATATCTTTCAAAAGAATGCTTATGGTAAAATGAGAAACAGTGATGTGATTTTAATTAAAAAGTGCATCAAGCTTTATGCACCCATTTTGCCCAAAGCAATGTAATGAAGAGAATATATTGAGCTGTTTGCATATTAACCCCACAATGTCATTGAAACATTCTTCTGAAAATATCTGAGGTTTGATGTCTGGTTAATCCTGATAGATAGATAGATAGATAGATAGATAGATAGATAGATAGATAGATAGATAGATAGATAGATAGATAGATAGATAGATAGATAGATAGATAGATAGATAGATAGATAGATAGATAGATAGATAGATAGATAGATAGATAGATAGATAGATAGATAGATAGATAGATAGATAGATAGATAGATAGATAGATAGATAGATAGATAGATAGATAGATAGATAGATAGATAGATAGATAGATAGATAGATAGATAGATAGATAGATAGATAGATAGATAGATAGATAGATAGATAGATAGATAGATAGATAGATAGATAGATAGATAGATAGATAGATAGATAGATAGATAGATAGATAGATAGATAGATAGATAGATAGATAGATAGATAGATAGATAGATAGATAGATAGATAGATAGATAGATAGATAGATAGATAGATAGATAGATAGATAGATAGATAGATAGATAGATAGATAGATAGATAGATAGATAGATAGATAGATAGATAGATAGATAGATAGATAGATAGATAGATAGATAGATAGATAGATAGATAGATAGATAGATAGATAGATAGATAGATAGATAGATAGATAGATAGATAGATAGATAGATAGATAGATAGATAGATAGATAGATAGATAGATAGATAGATAGATAGATAGATAGATAGATAGATAGATAGATAGATAGATAGATAGATAGATAGATAGATAGATAGATAGATAGATAGATAGATAGATAGATAGATAGATAGATAGATAGATAGATAGATAGATAGATAGATAGATAGATAGATAGATAGATAGATAGATAGATAGATAGATAGATAGATAGATAGATAGATAGATAGATAGATAGATAGATAGATAGATAGATAGATAGATAGATAGATAGATAGATAGATAGATAGATAGATAGATAGATAGATAGATAGATAGATAGATAGATAGATAGATAGATAGATAGATAGATAGATAGATAGATAGATAGATAGATAGATAGATAGATAGATAGATAGATAGATAGATAGATAGATAGATAGATAGAT
The DNA here is from genome assembly GCF_963082965.1 of Carassius carassius. Classification (NCBI taxonomy): domain Eukaryota; kingdom Metazoa; phylum Chordata; class Actinopteri; order Cypriniformes; family Cyprinidae; genus Carassius; species Carassius carassius. Next base: position 12,165,438 of record NC_081783.1, on the reverse strand, counting down.
AGATAGATAGATAGATAGATAGATAGATAGATAGATAGATAGATAGATAGATAGATAGATAGATAGATAGATAGATAGATAGATAGATAGATAGATAGATAGATAGATAGATAGATAGATAGATAGATAGATAGATAGATAGATAGATAGATAGATAGATAGATAGATAGATAGATAGATAGATAGATAGATAGATAGATAGATAGATAGATAGATAGATAGATAGATAGATAGATAGATAGATAGATAGATAGATAGATAGATAGATAGATAGATAGATAGATAGATAGATAGATAGATAGATAGATAGATAGATAGATAGATAGATAGATAGATAGATAGATAGATAGATAGATAGATAGATAGATAGATAGATAGATAGATAGATAGATAGATAGATAGATAGATAGATAGATAGATAGATAGATAGATAGATAGATAGATAGATAGATAGATAGATAGATAGATAGATAGATAGATAGATAGATAGATAGATAGATAGATAGATAGATAGATAGATAGATAGATAGATAGATAGATAGATAGATAGATAGATAGATAGATAGATAGATAGATAGATAGATAGATAGATAGATAGATAGATAGATAGATAGATAGATAGATAGATAGATAGATAGATAGATAGATAGATAGATAGATAGATAGATAGATAGATAGATAGATAGATAGATAGATAGATAGATAGATAGATAGATAGATAGATAGATAGATAGATAGATAGATAGATAGATAGATAGATAGATAGATAGATAGATAGATAGATAGATAGATATCAGCAACCACAGGCCTAACAAAATTTCTAGTGTTTTAATTAGTTTCACACAATGCCCTTCACATCTATTTTATGGTTATTTATTTTATCAGTGGATTAAGCGTTTTTTTTACGTTACAAATAAAAATATTAAGAAGTAAGAAAAGAACCATTTAACATTTAATGCAATTTATACTACAAAGTTGTCTTCCACTTTGAACAGACTCGGCTCGGGATGACTTTGGTTCCCACATGACGCATGGCGCTCTGACCCCACGCTGAATGCGTGAACTGAGATGCAAAGGCAAGTAACCACCGATAGCAAGTGTCCAAGTGTGAAATGATAAGAAAACGGAGCCGAACTCAACAACACGTCCAAACAAAGGCTCTTATGCTTTGTTAAATTCGAGGTTGTGGCTTAATTTCATTTGTGTAAACGAGACCGGCCAGTTTGGTGGTCAGTGTGTTTTTTGCCTTTCACACAATCTGTGATATACAAGCGGTTCCATAGTGTAGTGGTTATCACGTCTGCTTTACACGCAGAAGGTCCTGGGTTCGAGCCCCAGTGGAACCAAGCGTTTTTCGTGTCATAGTAGAAAAGATTTCAGCGACGTCGTGGCATCTGAAGAATCGCAGAGTTTCCTGGTGAACTGGTTTCAATTACCCATGCACGCGTTCTGTATATATATGACGCTAATTCTATGCAGATAGCTATATGAAAAAAGAACGCTGCATTCTGTAAATAAATCATATTTGTATAATTTGGTAGAAAAATGAGGCAAATTGCAACGTCGTTAGCTAAACTGTAAAAAAAATCATTTGGTTAATGACTGTGACAAGCATCTAGCGGTGTGCTAGCGTGAAGTCAATCAAATATAGTGTTTGTGCGACCCCTAATGTTCACTGTAATGCGGACCCAGCATCACGCATTTCTTCAATTAAAGTAGAGTTTAGCAGACTTCATCATTGCCCAGTGCTATAAGTAGCCTACTTATCGGTCACGTGATGCTGCAAAGCCAAGATCATATTGATAACCAGGGAAAGCACAAACTAGGCTATACATTTAATGCACTTTAACATTGTTTGGATAAAAGTATCCAACAAATCCTATATTTGAATTTTCCACAGAGACGAAACGTTTTACTACTAATATGTATTATTTAGGGGGAAATAAGGTACAAAGATGTAGCCTATCTTTTAGATTCCCATTAACACTTTTAAATATAATCAGCTGAAGATCTCTAAACTATAACTGAGGCTGAAAAAAGGTAAATTCAATGGCAGTGTATCAAGTTCTCTTTTATACACATTCTCTTAAATTTAGTACATTTCTCAGTACAATTCCCTTTGACCAGTTTTAATAATGGCATAACATGAATATGAAATTGATATTCAATATTTTAAGAACTGAAATTGGGTTTGTTATGCTAGAATGTGCAATTATTTATAGGCTAAATATGAAGCTTTCTATATGTACCATGACCAGTGTTGTGCAAGTTGCTCCCAAACTGTAATAAATTATAGATTACTTGTTAAAAGTAATTCCTTACCTTACAATATTACTGTCTCAGAATTGTAATGCGTTACATGACTCCTGTATTACTTTTGAGTTACTTTCACCAAAATAACTACCGAAATAGAACTTAAAGGGTTGGTTCATCCAAAAATGAAAATTATGTCATTAATAACTCACCCTCATGTCGTTCCAAATCATTAAGACATCAATTTATCTTCGGAACACAGTTTAAGATATTTTAGATTTAGTCCGAGAATATCAGTCCCTCCACTGAAACTGTGTGTACGGTATACTGTCCATGTCCAGAAAGGTAAGAAAAACATCATCAAAGTAGTCCATGTGACATCAGAGGGTTAGAATTTTTTGAAGCATCAAAAATACATTTTGGTCCAAAAATAGCAAAAACTACGACTTTATTCAGCATTGTCTTCTCTTCCGTGCTTGTTGTGAGAGAGTTCAAAACAAAGCAGTTTGTGATATCCGCTTCACGAACGAATCATTCGATGTAACCGGATCTTTTTGAACCAGTTCACCAAATCGAACTGAATCGTTTTAAACGGTTCGCGTCTCCAATACGCATTAATCAACAAATGACTTGAGCTGTTAACTTTTTTAATGTGGCTGACACTCCCTCTGAGTTAAAACAAACCAATATCCCGGAGTAATTCATTTACTCAAACAGTACACTGACTGAACTGCTGTGAAGAGAGAACTGAAGATGAACACCGAGCCGAGCCAGATAATGAACAAAAGACTGACTCGTACACGAGTCAAGAACCGTTTCTGTCAGATGCGTCCGATTCGAGAACCGATGAACTGATGATACTGCGCATGTGTGATTCAGCGTGAAGCAGACCGACACACAGAGCGTCTGAACCGAACTGATTCTTTTGGTTATTGATTCTGAACTGATTCTGTGCTAAGGTTATGAGCGCGGGTAAACTGAAGGCTTGAATGAAGGGCAATCATCGCCAATGACGCCATTACGTCAAGTGCAAAAGAACCAGTGAAGTGTTTTCTTCAACCGGTTAATTGAATCGAACTGTCCGAAAGAACTACTGGTGATCCGAAAACCGATGCAACCGGTTCTAGACTCGTGAACGAGTCATTATCTGGCTCGGCTCGGTGTTCTTCTTCAGTTCGCACACAGTTTAATTGGAGGGACTGAGAGCTCTCGGACTAAATATAAAATATCTTAAACTCTGTTCCGAAGATAAATGGAGGTTTTACTGGTTTGGAACGACATGAGGGTGAGTTATTAATGACAATTTTCAATTTTGGGTGAACTAACGCTTTAATATTCTGAAATGACAAAATGTAGGCTACTGCAGAGCATTTTACATCCAGTAGTGGGCGATATGGTGTAGCATAATGACTGTGGGCTATCCAGGCTATAATTGGCAAAGTGAAGGCTCAAGACAATGTAAAAAAGGATGACAGCCAGAATCACAAACGATCCAAGTCTGTTAAAATTATGGTAGAGGTAAAGTGATTATCTGGCAATATCTGTGAATGCTTGGGTCTATTCATATTAGACACAACAGGACTATATGTAAAATGCCATATGCAATTGTAAAATGACAAGATGTGCATACGTCCATCTCGCGAATGTACAGTCCTCTACTATCTTCACCCATTAGCCGCTTTTCCTCTGACCAGTGCAAGCCGGGGCTAACAGCGAGCCGGGCGGAGCTAATAGCCTCGGACCTCGATCACAGAGGCCGATGTTGTGCCCAATTTTGACCCCCTGCCAAATTATTAGCCCCTCGTTCAAATCGCTACCTGATTGCCTAATCCTAACCCAACTCCTAATCCTAACCCCTCCCTGACAAGATGTGCATACGTCCATCTCGCGAATGTACAGTCCTCTGCTATCTTCACCCATTAGCCGCTTTTCCTCTGACCAGTGCAAGCCGGGGCTAACAGCGAGCCGGGCGGAGCTAATAGCCTCGGACCTCGATCACAGAGGCCGATGTTGTGCCCAATTTTGACCCCCTGCCAAATTATTAGCCCCTCGTTCAAATCGCTACCTGATTGCCTAATCCTAACCCAACTCCTAATCCTAACCCCTCCCTGACACCTACTCCTAAACCTACCAATACTAGGGGGGTAATAGTTTGGCAGGGGGTCAGAATTGGGCACAACACCGGAATCATGCAGCGTCGTGCCAGTATCCTCGCGGACTACGTCACACAATAAGTTCCACCAGCGAGAGGGAGATGACTAAAAAACAAATCGCTATATAAGAGGTGGGCACTACACGCAGCTATTGACTGACCACGAACATGAAATAAAACTTTTTTGCTTCATTTTTGATGTGTTAATGTCTTGCGGTCTTGCTATTTTTTTCTTTTTTCTTTTCTTTGAAAAATTAAATTTTGGGCTAGAAGTGTGTTGTAGCCCAAGCGTTAAGCTACTGAACATGTACCGAGTAAAATATTACTGAAAATTGATTAGTAATGTCTTACACTACTGCATTACAGCAAAAAGTATTATAGTTACTGTAATGCATTACTTTTGTAGTGTGTTGCTCCCAACACTGACCATGACAGTTTCCACACAAATCAAATGGCAATTAACAAAAACATTTCTGGCAATTGTGGACAGAATATGTTTAGTTCCAGACCTCTTTTATTACAATAAAATGAACTAGAACACTATTTAAAATAATCTATATGATGTTTGGAAAGATGTTGCTCTAATCCACATTTGTAAGCATTACTGCAATGTTGTGATAAATTTGCTTAGTATCAAATTTCTACACTCAATAATGATCAGTGAAGGATATTATGCTTTTAATTTGTGGTTTATAGACAAGAAAGGGGATGAAATTGTCCTAACTAAACAGATTTACAGAAAACTGATAAATATAACTTATCATGTCTTTGCAATTTCTTGTTTTAATATCAGGATTGGAGCTGTCCAAGGTTCTGAAGGAACACATTACATGGTTTACAGTGCTAGTAATATATACAGTGCCTTGCGAAAGTATTCGGCCCCCTTGAACTTTGCGACCTTTTGCCACATTTCAGGCTTCAAACATAAAGATTAGAAACTGTAATTTTTTTAGAAGAATCAACACCAAGTGGGACACAATCATGAAGTGGAACGAAATTTATTGGATATTTCAAACTTTTTTAACAAATAAAAAACTGAAAAATTGGGCGTGCAAAATTATTTAGCCCCTTTACTTTCAGTGCAGCAAACTCTCTCCAGAAGTTCAGTGAGGATCTCTGAATGATCCAATTTTGACCTAAATGACTAATGATGATAAATAGAATCCACCTGTGTGTAATCAAGTCTCCGTATAAATGCACTGTGATAGTCTCAGAGGTACGTTTAAAGCGCAGAGAGCATCATGAAGAACAAGGAACACACCAGGCAGGTCCGAGATACTGTTGTGGAGAAGTTTAAAGCCGGATTTGGATACAAAAAGATTTCCCAAGCTTTAAACATCCCAAGGAGCACTGTGCAAGCGATAATATTGAAATGGAAGGAGTATCAGACCACTGCAAATCTACCAAGACCTGGCCGTCCCTCTAAACTTTCAGCTCATACAAGGAGGAGACTGATCAGAGATGCAGCCAATAGGCCCATGATCACTCTGGATGAACTGCAGAGATCTACAGCTGAGGTGGGAGACTCTGTCCATAGGACAAGAATCAGTCGTATACTCCACAAATCTGGCCTTTATGGAAGAGTGACAAGAAGAAAGCCATTTCTTAAAGAGATCCATAAAATGTGTCGTTTAAAGTTTGCCACAAGCCACCTGGGAGACACACCAAACATGTGGAAGAAGGTGCTCTGGGCAGATGAAACCAAAATCGAACTTTTTGGCAACAATGCAAAACGTTATGTTTGGCTTAAAAGGAACACAGCTCATCACCCTGAACACACCATCCCCACTGTCAAACATGGTGGTGGCAGCATCATGGTTTGGGCCTGCTTTTCTTCAGCAGGGACAGGGAAGATGGTTAAAATTGATGGGAAGATGGATGGAGCCAAATACAGGACCATTCTGGAAGAAAACCTGATGGAGTCTGCAAAAGACCTGAGACTGGGACGGAGATTTGTCTTCCAACAAGACAATGATCCAAACCATAAAGCAAAATCTACAATGGAATGGTTCACAAATAAACATATCCAGGTGTTAGAATGGCCAAGTCAAAGTCCAGACCTGAATCCAATCGAGAATCTGTGGAAAGAACTGAAAACTGCTGTTCACAAATGCTCTCCATCCAACCTCACTGAGCTCGAGCTGTTTTGCAAGGAGGAATGGGCAAAAATTTCAATCACTCGATGTGCAAAACTGATAGAGACATACCCCAAGCGACTTACAGCTGTAATCGCAGCAAAAGGTGGTGCTACAAAGTATTAACTTACTGTAAGGGGGCTGAATAATTTTGCACGCCCAATTTTTCATTTTTTTATTTGTTAAAGTTTGAAATATCCAATAAATTTCGTTCCACTTCATGATTGTGTCCCACTTGTTGTTGATTCTTCACAAAAAATTACAGTTTCATATCTTTATGTTTGAAGCCTGAAATGTGGCAAAAGGTCTCAAAGTTCAAGGGGGCCGAATACTTTCGCAAGGCACTGTATATATATAATTTTTTTTTTTTCACAAAGAATACTTTACGAAATAAAGTTCTTAATCCGTGTCAGATCACTACTGCAGTATCCAGTGATACCAAAACACATCAGCTGTTTGCAAGGAAAAGTTCACACATTAAATAATAAATGGAAATTTAGTTCCAAACCCATTTTCCACATTCGTTTTGTAGTTCAAAATACAATATTTATTTATGTATTTTTTGTTGAGAAATGATCATGCTGGCATTTCAATATAGCGAAAGTGAATAGGGACCAGAGGCTGTCACTGCAAGAAGGGCACAGAAGTATGAAAGTATTATATACATATATATATATATATATATGTAGTCTGACTCAAGTCTTCTGAAGTCATATAATAGCTTTGAACAATAGCTTTGAATTTAAAATATGTGTTTTATATACTGTACAATAAAAGAAGACCTATTAGGATTCATAAAACATTTGGATAGGTAAATAATTTTTTATTTTTGAGCAATGTATTCCTTTTAAATTATTTAAAATGAAATGTTAAAATAATTGAATCAAAAGCAGCTAAAAAGACACAAATCAAGATATACATAGTGCAACATGTGAAAAAAATATTTCTTAATCTGCATGGAGAAAAATCATGAACTTTACTTAAAGTACATTTTAATTTGCAATTATAATTAATATTTCAATTTGTATTTTATTTGTCTAGATATTTTTTAATACACGCTGTTCTAAAGAAGCATTAAAGACTATAGAAAACAAAACAAAAGGAAATGAAAAGAAAAATAGTGCTACACAGCCCCCTAGTGAGCATGCTAAAGGCGACTGGGTTGAGAATAATTTCTTTGAAATATTTAGGTTGATGTTTAAGTCGGGCCCCCACTGAGCTCCCATTGTGAACATTTTTTAATTTGTTGTCAGAACAATTGTCAGTGGATATAAAACATTTGTACTGCCACACTGAATAGTGATTCTCACTCTTCAAGGATATTTACTCTTTCAAGGATATTTACTCTTGTTTTCTGAAGGATGAAGGATGTTTACAGCAATTCTGTGTGCGGAGAACATGTGGGATCAAGAAAACTGCTTTAATTTCTTAAAAATTCAACATTGCATTAAAATAAAAAAAATAAAAATTAATTTGACACCACTAACGTATTAAATAGAACATTCAAGACCTGCATAGAGTGGTAAAATGTAGGCTATTTCTTGACTTCACATATTATTCTTCATCACTGAATTCAATGATGAACTGCCTTTAACTGTAATTTTGCAATATTGATACACTGTTTTCTTAATTAATGTTGTTCAGTTGCTTTGACAGAATCTTTTTTGTTTAAAGCGCTATATAAATAAAGGTGACTTGACTTGACTATTCTAAGGAAGAAGAAAAATTGTGGATTATTGAAACAATGTCAATCTTGGCTAAAGCCCAACCAGGCAGTATATTGACAATATTAAATATTATATTAATAAAAAATATTGTGAGCTTAGTATTTTATTTGAATTATTAATATGTTTAATTATATTATTATTTTATCAATTATATTCGATATTTATTTTATTCACTATGCATTTTTAATTCTCCTTTTTGGGGGGGGTTCTTTTGACTTGTTCGTTGTTTATGATGCTATATAATATTGTTGTGCACTGAATAATTATATTTATAATATTTCTGACAGCGAGATACTTTAACAATGCGGAACGGCTTCTTCTGACTCTTATTTTGAAATATGAACGTACGGGTCGTGTAGCGCCATGTTTATTTTCACTACACGGTCTCTGGCTTCTCATCGGTCTGTGCTGGTCATTTATCGTGTTAGCTGTAATTTTATCACTGAATTATGGCGAATTTAGCAATTGCTGCGGCAGCTGCAGCTGCCAGAGACCCGGCCGTGGACCGCTCGTTACGCTCGGTTTTCGGTATGTATGAAGAGACTGGGTTAGTTTGTTTCTTACGTCTACTATTCATAAGTTTCATTAGCTGCTAAGCTTAAGCTAAACCTCACTCACCTACAGTTAGTGGCAACTAAAACTCTGGAATAAGATTAAGTTACGTAGCACCTTATTTTACAGTATATATTTGCTAGACTTTTAAATTATTATTAGAAATCGTATTATTTGCACATTTTAAATACATGCTCACGTATTCATAATAAAAAAGGTGAAAACTACTGCAGATATGTTTGGACTGATGCATTGTTGTCACCTGTGTTTATACAGTCTATGGTTGTAACGTTAAGTGGTAAAAAGTAGCATATCACCAATAAAACAACGTGTTGAGCTTCAAAACAGAAACTGCTACAGTAAACCAGTTTGCAACATGGTCCCTTATTGTTTGTGTTTTGGTAACAGTGGGAAACATCCCATATGAGGCCACAGAGGAGCAGCTGAAAGACATCTTCTCAGAGGTTGGACTTGTCGTCAGTTTTAGGTATGCGCAATAATGCTTGAGACGGCATGCTATGGTCACTTTAGAGGAAACCTGGTGTTTCTAATGAAAAATAAATAAATTAAAACTTCTTGCAGGTTGGTGTATGACAGAGAAACGGGTAAGCCAAAGGGATATGGCTTTTGTGAGTACCAGGATCAGGAGACAGCGCTCAGTGCCATGCGTAACCTGAATGGCAGAGAGTTCAGTGGCAGAGCCCTCCGTGTCGATAACGCTGCTAGTGAGAAAAATAAAGAGGAGCTCAAAAGTAAGTTTGAGTTTTAAAGTGTAATATTCTATACTAAGGCAGTTTTAATTTTTGATTTCTAAATCTTGCATACTAACAATGGCCATTTTGTTTGACCTGCATGCTTGTTTCCGCAGGTTTGGGGACTGGAGCTCCAGTTATTGAGTCCCCTTATGGAGACAGCTGCTTACCAGAAGAAGCCCCAGAGTCCATTAGCAGGGCAGTAGCCAGTCTGCCTCCAGAGCAGATGTTTGAGCTAATGAAACAGATGAAGGTGAGTGTAGGAAAGTGGCCTTAAAATTGAAGACTGAAGTTTTAAATTTAAGCAAGTTACTTAAAAGTATTAGTTCACCAAAATAATAATAATAATAATTTTCCTACCCTCACCTTGTTCCAGATTTGTTAGACTTTTGTTCAGTTTTGTAATGCATATATTTTTTCATGAAACCTGAGGAAACTGTTCTATTCCTCTATTGAAAGTCCATTCATTCAAAACTTTAAAGTTGCAAAACAAATTTGTAGAAGACAAACTGTTTGTATCTGTGTAGGTTAATGGTTATATGTTTTCATTAAAAATGCAATGTTTTTAATTCAGAAGACTTAATTTGATGTTTTTGTTAGCTTTTGAAAGTTGTGGACTTTCATCGGAGCCACAGAAATCTCTCTTGATTTTGGTAAAAATATATTTATTTAGAAGATAAACAAAAGTGATACAAATGTGAAATTACGTGAGGGAGTGTAAATGGTGACAGAATTTCTATTTTTGGGCACTTAATTCCTTTAATTGCTAGTAATCTTATTGTTTCCAATAATTCGATTTGAAAATTTTCAAAAGTCAGTTCCGTGCATACTTTGATATTTAAATCATTGTTGGTATGTTTAGACAGAGAGAAAAACAGTGCTTTACTGTACAAACTTTTTCTGTCTGAAAAAAAAAGTCTGTCATTACTGCTGCCAACCAGCTGCTACAACACTCGTACAGCAGTTTATAGTGCTGTTGTAAATGGAGAAGATTTTCCACTTTCAGATGCAAAATATTTTTGCAAAAAGTATCATTAACTGTTTATTTGAAGCCTTACAAATCTTAAAAATGTGGTTGTTAGATTTATCGTCCTGTTCTTGTTTGTACAGCTGTGTGTGCAGAACAGTCCCCAGGAGGCCAGGAACATGCTCCTGCAGAACCCTCAGCTTGCTTATGCCCTGCTGCAGGCTCAGGTGGTCATGAGGATTGTGGACCCTGAAATCGCTCTGGTAAGATCATGCAAAAAAAAGTATTGGTACATGAGTGGAAAAGACTGAGAACGTCCTATTAACTTCCTTAAGCATTTTTGAAAATAACAAGGATTGTGACCGTAGTTTTTATCCGTTTCTGGATGTGTGGCATTTTAAGCCATATAAAGATCAAGAGAAAAATCAACTGTTATTCTCAGAAAATGCTCCACCGTCCGGCTGTGGTTCAGCCCATTAACCCAAATGCTCAACCGGGAGCGGTACCAGTACCTAACCAGAACCTCCCTCAGCCCAATGTGCCTGTCTCTCAGCCTCAGCCAATGGTCAGTATTACAGCTTTTATCCTGAACGCTTGTATCATGAGATGCATTAAATAGTAATACTTGTTTGTTTTAATACACAACTGTTCTAAAGCTTTCCATGTTTTTGAAAGAAGTCTCGTATTCTCACCAAGCTTTCATTTATTTGATCAAAAATACAGTAAAACAGTAATGTTGTAAAATATTATTAAATCTAGAACCTTTTTGTTTTAATATTTAAGATGTAATTTATTCATGTGAATTTTCAGCATCATTACTCCATTCTTCAGTGTCACACGATCCATCATTCATTCTAATATGCTGATTTGCTGCTCAAGAAACATTTCTTATTATTATCAATGATGAAACAGAAAATGAAAATTCTATCATTTACTCACTGTCGTGTCATTCCAGACCTGTATGAGTTGCTTGTGAAATGAAAATGAAAGCAACTCATACAGATTTGGAATGACATGACGGTGAGTAATGATGAAAGAATTTTCATTCACTATCCCTTTAACTATCTTTTTTATCACTTCAATGGATCATTACAAAGAAGTATTAATTTCTTTAAAAAGTTTGATTGGTAGGGTGGTTTAGTCTTTTGTGCTTTTATAACACTGACAATCTTTCACAGATTGTGTCTTGTGTCTCAGATGGGTTCCTGGATAGTCAAGCCGTTCTTCTCATTCATGGTGCTAACAAATAATCTTCTGTTGATGTTCTGACTCACAGCAAGGAATGCATGTGAACGGAGCCCCTCAGATGATGCAACCTCCACAGATGGGAGGCGGAGTACCCGGGCCGATGGCAGGACAGGGACCCATGGGACCAGCTGGTAATCTTGGTTTTCCTAGGATTACTTGGCTGGTGCTTACATATGTGTGTGCATAGTTATAGGGTTTACCTTTGGTCTCTCCTTTTACAGCTGGGATGCAACCTCAGATAGGTATCCCTCCAGGAGGCCCTGTGCCCATGGATAGAGGACCAGGTATTCATTTTAGGCATTCAGAATTTTTTGTGTATGATTATACACTTGATATTGCTGTGACTGTTGTTTTTTTTTGTATTGTATACAAAATCTCATCTCATTACAAGCATTTGCTTTTTCAACAAATTTTTAAGTGTTTGGTCCGTATTTAGATCACCATATGATTTCTGTCCACAAGTGAGCAGTATTGGCCAACAAGTCTGCTGTGCTAACATAGGCTTTTATCTTGTGGTTTCATTTTCACATCTCAAGGTGCTTTTTTTGCATTTTCCCAAACATTTGATTTAGTCAGTGTTGTTGTGCCAAGATACTCAAGCATACAAATTTTGATGGCATATAATTCTATATAAACAACAGTTTTTGTTTTCCCTTTTGTGTGAGTGCAGAACTGATAAAATATATATATATATATATAATTATAACTTTAAAACACACCTTTAGCAAAAATGCATTAAATCAAAAGTGAAAGAATTTTTATATATATATATATATATATATATATATTAGTGCTGTCAAAAGATTAATCACATCCAAAATAAGTTTTTATTTACATAATATATATGTACTGTGTATATTTATTATGTATATATAAATACACATGTATACATTTCAGATTAATATGCTATGTTTACATATTAAATATATTTGTAAATACTATGTTTTATGAATATAAATATATACATGTAAATTTTTTCTAAATATATACTATATGTGTGTGTCTTTTTATATATAAAAATAAATAAACACCGTACACTCACATGTGTTATGTAAACAAAAACCTATTTTGGATGCGATTTAATCATTTGACAGCACAAGTATATATATATATATATACTTAGTATGTATATATATATATATACTTAGTATGTATATATATATATATACTTAGTATGTATATATATATATATATATATATATATATATACACACACACACACACACATTTTCCACAAAACTATTGAGTAGCACTGTTTCCTACTGTGGTGGTAATAAGGGCTATTATTTGAGCACCAAGTAAGCCTATTTTAATTTTATTTGAAGAATCATGTGATGTCGTAGTCTAGAGTAATGGCTGCTGAAAGCAGTTCACAATATTACTGTTTTTACTGTAATTTTTATCAAATAGATTTGAGCTTTGGTGAGCATAAGAAGCTTTTTCAAAAATGTACAAAAAATCTTGTGGACTTTTATAACTTATATATAGTTTTATATATTGGTAAGTTGTGTTATTTAGGACACTTTGATTCCTAGATCGTTGTATCTGCATTAGCCAGTTAAAAACCTATACTGACCACTCCTCTAACCCATGTCCATTAACATCAGTACAAGCATCCCTGGGTAATATCAGTAAGTGCTCCCATGCGCTGTCTTAGTTCTCTCTCCTGTTCTCTTCACTTAATGCTGCCCCAGGAAACCTTCTGGACCCTTCTGTGGGAGCAGCTGGGCAGGCTGCTATCGAGCGGTCTCAAGGTATCATGGGTATAACCCTGGTCTGCTCAGAACAGGCCTGTCAGTAGTCTCACCCTTTCATTGTTTTGCCCCTACATGCACCTTTTGTAGTGTACTTCTCATCTCTTCCTACCCTTAATCATTGCTCTTGAGCCATTTGACAGCAGTTCATGGAACTTCAGTTCTCGTCAAAGAGAGAGTGTGCTAAATAACATGTAGACTTTTAGAAAGAAGAGTGAAACTGTTCAAACACTTTCAAACCAAAAATATTTTAAAAGGCACAGTTGACAGCACTAATCGCTGATTATCACATGGTCGTGAATGGTGTTGGAATATAGGTGTGTTCTGCTGTATAGTGTCGCTGAAACAAAAGTGCTTGAGGAGTGAAGACAACACATTGTAAACATTTTTAACCTTTTATCGTGTAACATTTCCAAAACCTGAACAATGAAGTCTTGTTTCCTAATGGAATGTGCCATTTGGGCAAAATAGAGCTGAGTATTGATGAGTTTCACTTTGTAAAGATGTTGAAATCCTTTTTTTTTTTCTTTTTTTCTTCAATGTCACTGTGACAGGTGAAACAATATCCTTTTGTTCGTGAAGTGGAACCTATTTGTTTCCTTTAGTCTAATTTCCTTGACACTTCAGGAATGGTCTTGGTGTATCGTAACGTGCTTGACAACCTCATTATTCATGTTCCTTAAAAGGACATGTCCAAGTTTTGAAATGTTTGTGTTATTCACTTTGACTAGATTCTTTCATCATTTTGATTCTATAGCCAAATCTTTTTTTAAACCTTATCAAAGTGTCAATATGTGCACATTTTTCAAAATCATTTCATGTAAATGTCCTTTCTTTTCGCAGTGCCGATAGTAGACCCACGTGCCCCAATGCGAGGAGCCCCTCAAGGCCCTCCAGGGATCCCACCCAGAGGCTTGCTTGGCGATGGTCCGAATGACCCGCGAGGTGGATCATTGGTCAATGTTAGTGGAGAAATGGAGCCAGGGTAATGTATACTAACTTTGTGGTTGCACTTTATTTTACAGTATGTGTACTTATAGTGTACTTATAGTGTATTTATCTAAGAAAGTTCTGGTAATACAAGGTAACTACAGTACAGACCAAAAGTTTGGAAACATTACCATTTTTAATGTTTGATCAAACATGTTTAATATGTTTAATATTTTATCAAAAATCCCGGAAAAAAATTTAATATTGTGATATATTATTACAATTTAAAATAATTGTTTTTACATTTATTATACTTTAAATTATCATTTATTTCTATGATGCAAAGCTGAATTTTTAGGATCATTATCACATGATCCTTTAAAAATCATTCTAATAAAAAAAAAAAGAAGCTATGTTTTTAAAATATTAATATTTTGTAATAACAATATACACTACTGGTCAGTAATTTGGGGTCAGAATTTCTTTTTTTCTTTTTTAAAATAAAATCAATACTTTTATTTAGCAAGGATGTGTTAAATTGATAAAAAGTGATAGTAAAGAAAATATATTATTAGAATATATATTATAAGAATTTTTATTTTGATTAAATACAGTTCTTTTTAACCCTTATTCATCAAATATATTAGACAGCAGAACTGTTTCCAACACTCATAATAAATCAGAATATTAGAATGATTTCTAAATGATCATGTGATAGACTGGATGTTACATGTGACACTGAAGGCTGGAGTAATGATGCTGAAAATTCAGCTTTGCATCACAGGAATAATTTTTTTTTTAAGTATATTTAAATAGAAAACTATTTTAAGTTGTAATAATATTTCACAATATTACTGTTTTTTCTGTATTTTTGATCAAATAAATGTAGGCTTGATGAGCAGAAGAAACTTCTTTCAATAACATTAAAAATAGTAATGTTTCCAAACTTTTGGTCTGTACTGTACATGGGGTAGGGTTAGGTTTAGGGTAAGTACCTAGTTATTGTAATTACTATAATAAGTACATAGTATGTACATAAGGAACAGGACTGTAAAATAAAGTGCTACCAACTTTGTTGCAGTGACATTTAGATGATCACAGCAGCTCATCAAAATATTCATAATGGTCTCATTAGTATTGTCAGAAAGCTTACATTGACTAATCATTTCCTTTATGCAATTGTGATTAAACCTGTAAAGAAGTCAAAATGTCTGTAGAAACTTTAGACAAAATGTATTTTTACTGTTCAAAATATATATATTTTTAAATGGTCGGTAATTTCTTTCAAATGTTTTTGAAAGTAGTCTCGTCACCAACACTGCATCAAAGATACAGTGAAACTGTAATATTGTGAAATGGTACAATATAAAAATTGTATAGAATTATTTTACATGTTCAAATGTCATCTATTCATGTGAAGGCAACACTGTATTTTCAGCAGCAATTACTCCTGTTTTCATTGTCACATAATACTTCATTAATCATTTTAATATGATAATTTAGTGTCCAAGCATTTTTTTTTATTATTATTAACAATGTTGAAAAAGTTGTTCTGCTTAAATATTTTTGAGGAAATTGATACATTTTATTTTTAGGATTATTTGATAAAAAAAATTGTACAGTATTTATTTGAAAGAAATATTTTGTAGCATTATAAATGTTTTACTGTCAATTTTGATAAATTTCATTCATCCTTGCTGAATGAAAGAAAAAATGTCTTACGGAGTCCAAACGTTTGAACAATATTGTACATCACCATTGATGTTGATCACCATTGATTTGTTTCTTGTTTTTAGTTCATAACAAAAGCTTTTTATTTCTGTTGTTGTTCACTTACAGGCATGGTTACATCGGAGGCCCTCCACAGCATCAGGGGCCGCCCATGCATATGGCGCCCCCAGACATGCGTGGCCCTCATGACATGAGAGGAGGACCCATGATGGGAGAACCTAGAGGTCCTATGATGGAGCAGCGTGGTCCACCCATGGAGGCAAGAGGTAGTTAAAAATGTGGTTTCACTTTATTTGTTGATTTGGATGTCTGTATGGACCCTTTTCACAGACTGTGATGATGTTTCAGTGTCAATTGAATCCTAAATCCTGCAACACTATTTTTTTTTTTTTTTTTTTCATTTTTCAAAAAGTAGCCTCCAATTCACCGCAATAGAAGTTTTATGCAACTACGATGACGTCTGAGAAACCCCGAAATGTGAAAAGGGTCCAATACTGGTTTAACTCTTTTCTGAAGTAATACTAAGATTTCAAACATTTATCTTCCTCGAGGTCGTGATCCAAGAGCTGTTGATGCTCGGGGTCCGATATCTGGCCAGAGGGTTCCTGTGGCTGGTGGAATGCAGGGTCCCCCTCCCCACGGCATGGGACAAAGTGCACCTCCAGCAGCGAGACCAGTAAGATTCCCAGACCCCGGTCATTTAGTTTTTTTGGCTTTTCAAACCTTTTAATGTCTAGGACCCCTAAATTTGATCATCCCCGTTGTAAATTGAACCCATTTCTGAAATACAAATATGAAGGTAGCTATCTATTTTCAATTATAAGCTTTTTATTTATTTTGTCTTTAGTACACTAAGATAATATTAGAGAACATTTTCTATTAAATTCAGATTTATTTGTATGGGAGTTTTGACAAATATTGTTCTGATCCAGCTTTATAGAAAATTTCTTATAAATAATAAAGACTTTGGCAATTTAAAAAACATTAACCCGCTACTAATATGCTGATTTGCTTCTTAAGAAGCATTTATTACAATCAATTATTAAGTTGTGCTACTTAATATCGATAAAATTTTTATAAAAATGTATTTTATTTGAACTATTTTGATCATTTCTTTTGTAACAGTGCAATGTCTTTAACTTTCGATAAATTTGTTCTGCTGAATAAAAGTATACTTTTGAACGAGTAATAAATACAACCCCCCTCCCCAAACTGTATGCATATTTGTTCATATTTCAGTAAAAACAAATGTAATTTTTTTTTTTTCTCTCAATTTTTCATGGCCCCCTCTTGCAGACACGTTTAAACAGCCCTATGTCAGAAAACACTATGTAGTTTGCAGTATTTAATTGAAATGTTTGCATCTTTTAATCCCAATTGTCTTTTAACAGGGTCCTACATCAGATGCGTCATCACAAGACCACGAGAAAGTGAGTGTCGTCTTTTCCCTACACACTTTTGGATGACGCGTCATCCTTTGTTTTCACTCAAACATTACGTCTAAACGTTTACTAAAAAGTCATTGTAACCATATATTGTTAAAAGACATTTCAGATTTGCATTGCTCCGTTCGGTTCAGTGACCAGATTTTCCAGAATTACTAGTTAACTTGTTGACATGTTGATTAAAATGTTGACAGGTTTATCACGCTTCATTTTGAATCTTTCGTGATGCAAGATTACGTCTGTCTCAGATAATAATCTATATGCTGTGTTTCCACATTCCCAGGCTGCCTTGATAATGCAGGTCCTGCAGCTGACCCCAGAACAGATCGCCATGCTGCCACCAGAACAGAGACAGAGTATCCTGATACTGAAGGAGCAGATTCAGAAGACAGCAGGTGCACCCTGAAGACTTAACATGTGAAGTGAGTTCTTTTCTTTGCAACCATCCTAAAACAAGCCTATTATGATAATTACAGGCTCTGTGACCAAGCAGAACATGGGATTTCTTAAGTAACAGCGATTCATTTGGGTTCAAGTCTGAAAATCTGACTCTACAGCTTTATTGCAGGAACATACGCATATCTGATCAGACAACCATCCCCTGGCTGCTTTTGTATCGGTCTGCAGAACATCCACATCTGTAAATCTGTTGTTGTTTTTGTTTTATAGTGGTATTTTTTTATTTCAAGTGAGATCGGTTGTATATGAATAGTAGTAGTTCACAATTTACTGCTCATGAAAAAAATAAACAATTGGGTTTTGAAATAAACAACTGCAAATGTTTTCAATGCAGAAATTAATTCCTGCCTTCATAATTTATTTATAAATACAGTTTAGTAAAGACATGATATATAATGTACAGTATTAACAATTTATATCTTGGATTATAAAGTTGGTTTGATTGATTTAAGGTTACAAAACCATGACTTACCATATGTGACACGTTAGATAAGATAATGTGTCTAAGGAATATCTTTTCCTTTTTAAATAAATAAATTCTGAAATCTATTTCAGTAACTTCTTGCCATGCTAATTTTAGAGTCATGCACTTGTTTACATAAGGAAGCACTTATAAAAACACAATACATTCTTGTGTATGTCTGATTTCCTTGATTCTTGGTGATTCATTTCTAACAAGGAACTTGGAAAGCTCAAAAAATGGAATGAGTGGAGTGGAATCCAGTAATTTGTTAACTTTCCAGGAAGAAGGTTGTCTTTTTCTCTCGCGGTCACAAGTAATGCAGAATCATTTAGATGGAAACATTTGAGAAATGGCAAAACATGATACTGCTGAAGTGCACAATCCCTAGTGCACAGACCCTTCAAGATAATTAGGTTTCCTGTGAAAACTTTCCTCAGAAGTTCTCTTTGTTGAAGTAAAACTTGGTTTTCCGTGGATCCACGTCTGAGTATTTCACACATTTCTTCTCCAAGTCCTTCGCTAAGGCTTGTGGGCCGCACAAGAAAGTTCCAACCACAGACCTGTGCATATTTAAAGTTTAGTGTTGAGGTGATTTTGAGTGTCACATGTGGGAATCGATAACATCATGAAAAGTTTTTGAAACTTACGATGGGTTCTCTTGCTTAACTTGTTCAAATTCCTTATCCCAGTTTGGTCGCCCATAACTAGTCTTTTGTTTTAGACCAGTGATAATGTCTGTATCTTTATCGAAATGCACCATTGCATGGTTTACCTGTAAATGCAAGATTAGAGGTTCGGTGATTAACGCATTCCTCAAATTTCAGATTAGGTCAACCTGATATTCATATCACAGAGGGCTTGTTGCACGCACATGACTCTGGTCCCATCCAGTGAGGTAGAGTTTATATGTGAGAAAGTCCCTCATTCCTCGTTCCTCCATTTCTCTCTCAAGGACCTGTAGGAGATCTGCAAACCACTCAAAGGCGTATGTCTCTCTACACAGCCAGTAGAAGTAAATCTAAACACAAAAATCAGAAACTTGAGTTTCAAGGAATCCTGAACTTTGTTATTTAGAACATGAAGGCAACCTTTGTAATATCAAAGTAACTACAAGCAAAAGTGATTGTGCTTGACCTTTGCACCTAACTTCCTTGTTTTGTCCAACATTATCTTACCCTCTTTGTCCGTAGTTTGGGATCAGAGTCTTTAAACTTGTACCAGATGGACTTCAGGATAGAGGCAAATGGGGTCACTCCAATTCCAGCACCCACCAACATGCTGACCTCGTAATCAAATACATCCTCACTCGCGGTTCCAAATGGGCCATCCACAGCCATCCTGAAACAAAAAAAATATATACATATTTTCATGATATATTACCGCTCCTCTGTGTAATTTTCCATATTTTAAAGAATTACTATTTTTGCAGTGATGCCATAAAATAAACATTTTGGGTTCCCAAAGAACCTTAAGTGAACATTTCTTAAAAGAGTATTTTTTCTTGGAGTGAAGAACATTAATAATATAAGAGCCTTTTGTGGAATGGATAGATTCCATGGATGTTAAAGGTTCTTCATAGAACCATAAATGCCAATAAAGAAACTTCATTTCACTGGAAGGTTCTTTGGAAACCCCAAAAGTTGTATAGCTCTATGAAACAACTGTGAAAACCTCCTTTTGGAACCTTTGTTTTTAGAGAATAAGTAAAATGGCAAAAGTACATACTTGGGCCCTTGACCACCCTCTGGTAGGTTTTCGACCATCTTGATGAGATTTTCAGTCCAGTCTCCGACTGAGCGGATGTGTACACTAAAGAAGTCCTCTTCCGGGGCTGATGTCATGGTAAACGGATGCCACTCAAGCTGAGAGATGGCTGGACAATTGAGGAACACATACTGACCGACTGCCATCTTGAATCCAGGCTTCACCAGCTGTAGTTCCAACACCTTGGATGGGCGGATTACAATCTAAAATGCAAGAATGGAAAGTTTGTCACTACAGAACAACTGAACTGGGGTTCAGATGAGCAATGTAGTCCATGAATACTCACCTTCCTATAACTGATAGGCTGCATGTAGCGAATGAAACGAAGCAGCCGCTCACATAGATAAATTATCATGGGTCCAATTACCCACATCCAGGTCTGGAACAGAGGATTCAGCCAATTGAAATCCGTAAGCACTCAAATCTAGTATGCAACTGTAAATGTGACATCTTTTACCTGAGGAAACCCTCCTGCAAACTGCGGAATTGGACATTCAGGATTTTTTCCCCAGATCTCTGGATGATCTTCGCAGAAGGAATTATTGTGAGGTGGATCGGTCACTTGCTGACTTCGCACAATACGTCTGGACAGAAACCGAAACCATGTTTTAATTACTCTAATTATTTACTACAAATCTTTTTTTTTTATTGGGCTCACCCAGTTAACAGATCTTACCCTGCACCATGGAAAACTAAGCCAGCAAAGAAAATGATGAAAAGATGATGCGTGTACCAAAAGACCTCAAAATAGCTTCTGCGAATAACTTCCATTGATGACGTGATCATGAGGATGAGGGCAAGAGTTATGACGACTCCTGTGAGACCCGCAATAGTGGTAAATACGAGAAGCGTCGGATTCTGGAGAACAAGGAAACTAGATTATAGCAGGCTTATCATAGCACATAAGTAATACAGTATGAAGCTCAACTGTAAACCAACACTCAAGTTTGTGGCAAGATTTTATGCTAGCCAAGGAAGCTTTTTTTTTAATTCTGTAAAAATGGTAATAATGTGAAATATTTCAACAAAAAATGCTTTGTTTTAATATAAGAAAAAGTCATTTATTCCTGTGATGCAAAGCTGAATTTACTCCAGTCTTCAATGTCACATGATCCTTCAGAAACCATTCTAATATACTGATTAACAGCTGAAAATGGTTTTAACTGATTAATATTTTTGTAGAAACACAATACTGTTTACAGGATTCTTTGAAGAATAGAAGGTTCAAAAGAACAGTATTTATCTGGAATACAAATCTTTTGTTTTGTAAAACTTAATAAAAATGTAATGTATCAACACTCGCTGATCCCAAACTTTTGAATGGTAGGGTGCACATACAATCAAAATTATAGGAAAATGTGAAAATAAAAAACATGAAAAGTTCAGTGACTCACCGTAGAACTGGAGCGAACGGGATTTAGGTAAGTGGTATTTAATTCAAGGGAGTCATCAAGCATGGACAGATTACTGGCGAGAGGTCCATATAGACCTTGGAAACTGTTTGTGTACCACTCCGCATTAAGCAAATGAGCGACAGTGTGAACCGCTGCATAACAGAAAGATTTAATTTGGTCAAAATCTGATTTATGTAAGAACACTTACAACTTACAACAATCCTAATGATGGTTTACTTGCAGATATGTTCTATAACTCTGAGGTCAATCCAGGAATGTTTAGCAAATCATAAGTCAGAAAATTTCAGTTTTGTATGTAAGTTTTATATATTTATGCAGACGCCCTTGAGTACCTTCAGGTTGAAGAATCTTGCTCCAACCCATTCCTTTTTTAGCTTTTTCTTTTAGAATTATGCTTTCTGGTTCTTACCAAATCAAAACTTGGTCAATGTTTATCCAGATTTGCCCAAGAGGAATAACAGTAACTGCAAGGCTAGGGTTATCAGAGATAAAATACTCCACCCACGGCTCAAACAGTGAATGAGTAAGTTTGCTTAAGTATCCCATTGCATCACTGCAGGCAAGTGTGAATGTCCACAATAGCTATCGCAGATATGAGCCCTTTCCTGTAAATTACACTGCATCATCAAGTGTAAACCTAACCTACTTTGATATGCTCAACTATTTCCTGTTCATTTTTCCAAAAACATGTTGTTTACCTGTCATAAGGGCAATCATGTAAGCAACCAACTTGTGGAAAGTCAGATTTTTGTCCAGCTGTTTCCTCATTGTGCGGCCACAGCACTGAAACATGGACAGGAGAGCAAATATATACAAAGGTTCACATTATACTCTCTCAGACACAGAGGTGTAAGTGTGCATCAACTCACTATAAAGGAGCCGCGGAGCAGAGACAGCAGGTTTCGACACACTGGCAACAGGATCAGCATGCAGTTGAAGTTGAGTACAGCAGCTGGAGCTCTGGCCCAAGGTAATGCAGACTGAAAGATCACATTCACTTTCACTATATTTACTCTGCTTATCTCTCTTTTTACTACATGAAAACTAACTTTGGGTGACATAATATAAAGCATCTCCTTTCCTTAGTGTGCTCTTTTGTCTTAGACAATGCTTTGCAAAATGCTTACATGTTTTTATTCCATAACTTACCCCTAAAAGTTCACGAGTGTACTCAAATTGTGGTCCCTGATCATAGAATAAGTAGAAGTAGACAAACAGAAAGATGTTGATGCCCATCCACACCACCTACAAGCAAAGAGACACATCAATATAAGAATAATGGACAAATATGACTTATTTTAACTTAAGTTTTATAGCAAACTGTAATAGCCATTTGAATTAACTTAAATAGTCTGCAAAATAATGTATCTTACCAAGATGAAGGCGCTGAGCCCGTGATTGATAATCCAGTTGCTCATCTTCTCTCTCTAGCGCTGCATAAATGAATGAACACTCCTCGCAGATGAGCGCTATACTTTTCACCTGTCCTGTTCGTGACCCGCCCTCCACAGTCATCATCAACCGGGAAATGGGTGGGAAATATGATTTTGTCGATGTTGCATGTCTGAAGAAATTCCTTCGAGGAAGTTACCTTAACGAGTTTAATGAGTTCGCAAATAGCGCGTCTTTGTATGTTTTCCTCGAAACTATTCCTTGAACAACATGGGCTTGGCCGTTTCGACAGTTATATAATTTGTCAACCAGTTTTCCCAGTTTAAGTATAATTGAGCCACTAAAAAGCCATTAAGCTTTTTAACATTCATTTAAATTTAATGACAATTAAGCACACGCAAAAAAAGATATAATTTTTGAATAAAAATATATTCAAATCAGCAACAAAGGCTGATCATATTTGACCATTTTAATAATATATTAAAATGTGTATTGTAAAAAAAGAAAGGAAAAAAAAGAAGAAGAAAAAAACCGGTGAAAAGTATTCACTCTAGATATGTAAATTATGTAGCTTTATCCTCCTGAGACCCGGAAAGAGATTAGGGGAAAATATATATATTTTCATGTCATTACATTGTTTAGAGCATAAGAAAAAATTATTACAAAAAAAAGTAAAAATTATACTTCATTCGAATGACGTGGGTTGCTATGGAAGTCAGTCATTTTGGTACATTATTGTATGCAAGTTAAAAAGATATGATCTAGTGCACGTAGGATTTAAATATGCCAGTGTCTATTGGCATTACTATACCGACAGGCAGCAATGCAATGATGACTGTGCAAGTTAGCATAATTATGTGTAGGGTACACTGAAAAAAGAACAGTCTTGTTGACTTTTCACTTGATTTGAAATTCTTAGATGAAACACAGTGTTAAAGTTGTTTTACTGCTTTTGAATCACTTAGACATGTTTTTCAGGCAGTGAAATTGCATCTAAATTTGTGTCAAGTTTTAGACATTTTCATTCGTGAGTTCCAAAATCAAATATTGCAGCACAAAAAAAGAAAAACGTTTTTTATGTTTTTTTTTTTTTTGAAACAGTAAGACCTAATCTTTTTTTCAGACAGTGAAAAAGCATGTGATTGTGTGTGTAGTTTCAGACAATTTGACAAAAATGACATGACTCCAAAATGTATGTAAAATATAAAGTAAATTATTTTTTAAGCTGTGAATTCACAACTACTCCCATAGAGGGATAAGCAAAAAACATTTTTTTTTAAATCAGCAATTCATTTTTGTTTCAGGATGTTTTATACCAAAATTTGAATAAAGATGATTCACAACTATGTTATAGCAGAATGATTTGATATACCATTTTTCTTTATGCTAAATGTGTGTAAAATGGCCATAAAAGGGGTTTCCCGTTAATGTATCTATAAACTTGGTTCTGGCGCAATATGGCCGTCGCATCATCCAGGTGGATGCTGCTCACTGGTGGTGGATGAGGATATACCCCCGACAATGTAAAGCGCTTTGAGTGCCGTGAAAAGTGCTATATAAATGTAAGGAATTAAACTGCATCTAATTTGCATATTGATGTGTTTTTGTAACATATAACACATCTTTGATCAAATAAAATATATCAATTTATGCAATTTTTTTGTGATTTTTGTGTTTTTATTTTTACTTATTTACCTCTAAAAGTACCATATTTTTTATGTAAAATGTTATATAAAATATAACTTTGTTATAAAAAATTAAATTAAAAAAGAAAATCCAGTAAGTTCAGACAGCCAAAACCTACAAATTTACCTAACAAAAAAAAAAAAAAAACGAAAGAAACTTTGGAAAAGAAAAAAGACTTTGGTGACATCTGGTGGCATACAAATATCAAACCATCAAAAATATCGAAAGCTACTAGTTATTAGCAGTAGTTTCCAATTACTTTGTGTGTGTGTGTGTGTGAGAGAGAGCGTGATTGTTTAAGCAGCGCTAAATCTGACAGTATTATTTTAACGCCCAAAGACGGTAAATCTGGCCTTTAGTATCTCTGGAAAGCCTTGAATGCTCTGTACAGTACATCTAGAGTTAAATTGTGGTATGTCCGCATATGAGGACACATCAGAATCATGATTATCAGCCACAATTCAGATATTTAGTGTGTCTTTATTAACGTGTCAATCATTATCATTATTCAACTCCGTTGGCACATAATTCAGGCAAAAATCACACCAATAACATATTTTCATACAGAATAAACAAACAGACATATGTTTTTGCAGTGAAAAATGCAGAACATCACAGTCTATCCAGCCACAAAATTACAATCACACAATATTAAGGCAAATGCGAGTTAAACTTCCAACATTAAGGAAGGCTCTCCAAATCTAAAGGATTAAAAATGCACAGGGCCGTTGAAGCAAACTTAGGAAAAGTCTAGAAGGCTCTTTGGCTGGTTGAGTCACGGTTCCCTGCCAAAACTTCACCAGTTTAATTTCTCAGAAATTGGCATGATTCCTACACACCTGGCTCACAGACTGGCCTTGCAACTCTCTACTGAAAGCTGCCTTTGTATATCATCACAGCAGAACTCAACCGAGGGCATTCTTTGGTCTTCAATGGCCAACAAAAAGAAATGGGTCAACGCTCTATAGTTAATAAATGATGAGCTACCCTTTCCAAACCCACATAATAAGCCAATCATGCTCTACACCTTCTTTTTGAAGAACAGCTCCAAATGGCATAAAACACAAATTTCCTGAAGCTTTTAGGACCATATAAAATCAGTTGTTCCTTCACTAATTACAGTATAGCTATAGCATAGCTCATCATCCCAATGTAATACTCCTGAGTCAGGATATGTGCAAATATGCCTGGCATGGCCCCAAACAGCGCTACATAACAGCAGATGCTTTTCATGCTGTCTCAATGATATCATCCACGATATCGGTTTCTCGATCTGTCAGGTGGTTGATGAGGACAGGAGATGCATGTTCTTGAGGACCACGTGCATGGATTTCAGGAGCCTCTGATTGCTTTTGCTTCCAGCAGCAAGAGCAACGTAGACAGTCCTCGACGTTGTAGTGAAAAAGTCTGCGGCACGGATGGCAGAACTGATGGAAGATCAGCATGAAGATTACAGCCAGGCCGTAGCAGACGATAAGTTGCACCACCAGCAGTGGGGTGCATATGTATTCATAGAAGTCTGACTTGAAGTAGTACCACAATATCACGAGGGTCACATTCTCCACGAAGCGCAGGGTGTAGTAGATGGCCAACTTTCTCCAGCGAGGCTGTTTCTCCACCAGGTCGTGGTCAGCCAGGTCCAGCTGCACGGCAGACCAGCAGAAAATATTGATGCAGGCGTAGAGAAACGTGACCATGCAGAGCACCACGGTGGTGCTGAGTTTACTGAAGTTCTTCTCTATGTTCTCAGGCAGTGATGCCTTCCTAACCCAGAACTCAACCCAAGGTTGGAAGAAGAAGATGAACAGGTTGGTCAGGCCCACCAGGACCACCCAGGCCTCGAGTGTTGTGCTGAAGAGCACCAAAGTAGTGATCCGTGTAGCGATCTCTAACCCTCTCCATAAGATCATGCACAGGTAGGCAGCAGGTTTCATTCGCACTTTGTAGTCATCATACTTGATCTGTATGGCCAGAACACTGCAAACTAAAGCTCCGTATACAATCGATATCATGGAAATGATCATCAGGGCAACTGTAAACACAAATGAAACATATACTAACAATGAAAAATATGGTCACATTTCATTTTTAGATATTCTTATAAGAGTGAATATACATTTATGTACAGAGTAATATGAATGAACATTCAGGATTATTGGCATTATTACAAAAAAAATGTACTGTTATTTCTATAGTAAGTACATGTAATGTGTAACAGGCTTGCTGCATTATTCAATGGGGTCACATTGTAAAGTGTTCCCAATATTACATTTGGTACTGGTAAAGAATTCAGACTTACGCCGTGTGGGAAGGACATATTTTTCCTGAATGGTTACATAGAGCTGTAGAGTGAGCTGTGGAGTGGAGCCCAGGAAGGCCTGGATGACAGCTGTGCGCTTGAAGGCATTGCGGTGGACAGCTAGTTTGCGCTCTGAATGTCCGATCTCACATTCGAAGGCTGGGCCTAAGCCTCTGCCATGCTTCAGCTTGATCTTTCTTGAAATGGTAACATATGGTTCCTCCTTTTTCCCCGCCTGGCAGTAAACAACAAGAGCTTCAATGCACCTGAAAGGAAAAAGGAATCAGGCAGATACTAAGAAGCTGATTTTACTGTGGATGGAATGCATTTTGAGAAAGAAGTCACCTGAATTATTAACAAAACAAAACCTAAAGATAGTAATTAAACATTTAATTCTAACATGCCTGACCAATTTGAGTAAACAAAACAGACTTTCACTACTCATATACTTCATTTCCACAAGGTGGCAGCAAAATCTTAGCGATCAAACCAGTTTATCAGCTTAACAGCTTTCTGAAATATGAGAAGTGTGTAGTCAGTGCTTATTCTGGGTGAAAAATTCACAACTTGTGTGTGCATGTCCTGCATGAGCACAACATTTCACTTTCAATTTGAATAAAGCATTGCCTTTAAATTTCAATCAAACTGACTTTACCAAATGAGTGAACATGCTTAACATCATTACAATTACAGAAAACAAGTCAACACTGCTGTTAACTATGTATAAACAAATAGGATTTAATAAAATGATCTATACACTGCTGTTCAAAATGATGCAGTAAATGTTTTTGCATTTATTTGATCAAATGTCACAGTAATGGCATTTGTAAGATATAAATATAATTTTTAATATATTTATATACATTTTTTAATTTCTATCATTAATTATGCAACATTGGTTTAGTTAGTACAGATAGCTTTTAGTATTAATTTTGCTTGCTTTTTTCTTGTGCATTCTGGAACATTCAAGAACATTGTGGGGCTACTCAAAGGACAAAAATCATCCAACATACCCTTCTGAAGTGTTGGATGACTCACTTTTAATAACCGTTTATGTTGAACTGTTGTTAATTTTGTGTTATGCATGTACCATGTGATTGTATGCACAAGTAATGACACAGATTAGCTTGTGTAAGTTGTCCACATATTTTCTTCATGAGCACACTATACACAACAACTTCAAAAAGAAACATTAAAACTAAAAGCAAAACAAAACTTTCATAAAAATGTGTTTCATGCTGTAACAATAAGATAATGATAAGAAAATGAAGACCAGAGTAATGGGGCTGGTGGAAAATCAGCTTTGCCATCACATAATATATAATATATTATAATAACTGTTATTTTACATATTAAACATATATCTGCAGCATTGCAGCCTTAGTGAGTATAAACGATTCCTTAACAGTCAAGTGTATGCATATAACACAAATATTGTTACAAAGTGGTTTAGTTATATTTTACAGGAAGAGCAAAGTTGACACACCACAGCTCCAAAAGTAGAACAATATTTATTTATGCTCTCACCACATGTTCATCATTGTCTTAAGACCTTGTAGGCTCGAAACATCACCTACGGTGTGAACATGAATAAATATTTTTCTATTTTTGGAGCTGTGGTTGGCCAGCTTTGCTCTTTTCTGACAGTGTTAGTGGTTGCGTGCCAATATTGAGATTTTGGCCTGCTGCTGGATGTGTACACTTTGATTGTAATCTTAATTTTATTTTACGCAACCATTTACGCAATGCTTTCGTGTATTTGTATAAATTCATTAGGTCTGGCTCACTAAATATGATCCGAAAACACAACAGCTATATTCTCTTAAAGGGATAGTTCACCCAAAAATGAAAACTCTTGTCAGTTGATCACTGATCCAAATGTTATTTTTTCCAATATTTTTTTTGTGATGGAACATAATAGAAGCTCTCTATATATACAGACAATTGCAACCAAAACTGTTTGGTTACCAACATTTTTCAAAATATTATCTTTTGGGTTCCACGGAAGAAAACATGTTGTACAGGTTTGAAGGTTGTACAGAGAGTGACTAAAAGATTAGTTTTGATTTGTGGGTGAACTGTGTATTTCAAGTGAATTCACACTTATTGTGTGATTATAATGTGTGAGTTTATTACGTTTCTGTGTATGTGGTTGGCAGTATGCACTTCTACTCAACTGCTTCATATAAAACATCAGGTGACAGATCACGTGATACCTCAAATCAAACTCTAGCCTTAACTCTAAATGAACATAAACGACTTCCGCATTTTTTATCACAGCAAATGTCACCTCTTTTGCTGTGAAACGAGAATGATGCTTTGAGCAAGAATTTCAACACTTCGCTGCACACTGCACAGCATGTGGAAGAGGCTGTTCCAGTCTGTATGAGAGGCCGTGTTTATTCAAAAGCATTTCAAATAAGTCAACAACCCAAACATACATGCTTATAAAGTTGTATAAGAAACACAGAAATTATTCCAGTGTTTTGACTGGCTTTTACTTTAAAATCCAACCTAGAAATAATATAAAAACCAAGCTGTTTAAGACTTGTTTCTATGGCATAATATGCGCAACATCTACAAAGTGTGGGTCACTTGTAATATTATAAAGTGAGTGCTGTCTGCCATTTTAGACCGCTTGGCCTGTGCTGCACAAAGAAACCAGAGCCTGCTATAAGGCTGTTATTCAGAGCTTGGTAAAATGATTACTTTAGACAGCCTTTGGTTTCTGCACAGCAACCACAGGCCCTGTTAGGAGGTGATGAAGGTAGCTATTTTGATCTTGATATTTAATACTTGCCAAGTGGGATTAATTTATCAGGATTCAACTTTTGTGTTTGCAGCCCAAATTTGGTAAACCACAAAACCCTAACAAATTTGACAAAACCATTTAGTACTGTATGCCTAATACCAACAGGAAAAAAACATTCCCAGAAATCCACAGTCAAATAATTCTTCAATAGCTCTTCTCTCAAGAAATACAATAAAAAATGACTGCTGTATAAACAGGAAGATCTGAGTTTAGTAGGATAAGACATTTCATCTTAAAGGGTTAGTTCACCCAAAAATGAAAATTAGCCCATTTATTACTCACCTTAAAGTAGGGCTGGGCGATATACAAAAAAAAATGATATCTCGATATTGTCAAAATGTTTACGATATTCGATATATATCTCGATATGTTTGCATTTGCATTTAAATAATAAAAAATAAAACATGATTTTCTTTTGCCCATTAAAAAAAAAAAAACTATTTAGATTAAACAGCTAATTTAAGCAGTTAAAAAATCTAGACCAAGAGATCACTTACTGCTTTTTATTAAATGAATACATGTAGGCCTATATGTAACTGAAGCAGTGCTAATTAAGTAACAGTTACAGAAAGTGCATTCTTCTTTTTAGTGCATGCAATTCACAATTTAAACTATGCAACTGGGATAAGTATTTTATTTAAATTTTTTTAACAAGTTTTTAAGCTAAGAACACTAGTCTGTCAACTGTCTGTGGTTTTAAGAGAAGCTCTGTGGCATGAAACTATGGTCCTACTGACACTAAAAACCCTCTTAGATGGGGAGCTAGTTGCTGAAGCACATAGCTATTTCTTATATATAAATATATATAAATGAATACCAAAGAGTTTTGCATTCTCTCTGTCTATATTATGGAAACTGGTAAACATATCAGTGAAATTCCCCAATAGTAATTCCAAATGGCCATAGCCTATGTTTCTCTATTCAAACATCAGCGGTCGAGTAAGTGCATTTATTTTGCGATCACAAATGCAAACAATACAGTTGAGATCTCACGACAGAACACAGACCGGCTGAACGACGCTTTCATTAGATCGCTCAATTCCAGCGATATTATTTTAAATATTAAAATAAGCATACACCGGGCAGAAAATGTATCCTTGTAACAGTGGAGCTCTGATTCGGAGATTTAAACTCTTGTTATCTGGCAACCGCTATCATTACAGCTCTCGTAGTAGAGAGGCGTAGAGCAGTCAGCAGTTACAGGTTCCTTTTTTGGACATTCGGCGCGTTCTTTTGGGAAAGTATGCTTCAATTTGAAATATTCGATATTCCCGATATATTCAAATTGTACATCGTCGTCAAAATTATTCCGATGTTATCGCTAATATTCGATATATCGCCCAGCCCTACCTTAAAGTCATCCTAGGTGTATATGACTTTATTCTTTTATACGAATCCAGTCAGAGTTATTTTAAAAATTGTCTTTGATCTTTCAAGCTGTTTGACACCACTCAGTGGGTGTTGCACTGCATCGGTTCATGAGAAGTTTAATAAAAAGCGCATCCATTAAAAAAATTCATTTCCCCGGAACTGCTTCCGTTTTACATCAGTGAGCGCAAGCTAAATTAAAGTGATTATTACGTTTTGAATATGGATATTTTTCTTACAAATATGCATTGATTCGTTACAGAAGGCCTTTGAACACCCCCCAGAGCCGTGTGAGACACTTTTTTTAATGGAAGTGCTCTTTATTAAACTTCTCATGAACCGATGCAGTGCTACACTTGCTGAGTGGTGTCAAACAGCATCAAAGACAATTATAAAAATAACTCTTGACTGGATTCGTATGAAAGAATAAAGTCATATACACCTAGGATGACTTCAAGGTGAGTCATTTATGGGCTAATTTTCATTTTTGGATGAACTAACCCTTTAAAAAGAACGATTTTATGACACTGTGTAAGATATTTATAGAGGTGACACTGACCTTCATCTCTTCTTACAATCTACTGACTGCTTACTGACCTCGGCACAGCATACCAAAGAAGGACCCGCACACTGCATTTACTATTTCTCCTCTTTTTTTTTTTTTTTCTTGGGTTCATACTTGACATTAAGAAGAGATACAGATGTGCCATGTTGTCCATAGTGTAAACAGTTAATCATAGGCCAACATTTTATAGAAATAAACTTAAAACCTTAGAATTTGTCTCTGAATTTCAATTTGATATGAAGCTATGGCAGATCTGAAGACTAAATCCCAAACAACATGCTATTTCTTTGGTAAGAAATTATAAGCAAATGCATTTTTTATATAAACAGCTTAGCACTTTGGCATAATATTACTGTAAATATAAGTTTTAATTACCAAAAAAAGCAAGAACTGAACACTGCTGAGAATATGAATCTGTAGTTTACATTAGTTTTAAGACTGACATTGATTTCTGCTGTAAAACCAACAGCTTTGAAAATATTTAAATACTGTATGACCAAAGCCTTATTATCTGTCCTTCTGTGGCATGCCCCATATTCCTAGATAACAGTATTAACGGAGTACAATTAATGACGGTAGACTGAGAAATTATTGTCGTTTTGTTTATGTGTGGCGACACACACCCTTAGATTTCAATTCCAAACAATAAGATAAGATTGAATCCTGCGGCGAATGTTTGGTTTTACTTTCATCTCCTAAACTCCCCAGACTCCACCTTAATAACCCGGAAAACATGTCAATGTTTTTACCTACAAGACCGAACACATTTTGAAATTTGAAACATGACTGCCAGAAGCAAGGGGAGTACTGCATCAAACATATTTTTGGGAGACACCCAACATTTTCAGTAGTGGTTTGAACTTTGAAGATTCTTAAGAACACTGACTCATGTCATTTCATAATATACTGAAAGAGTACATTTAAAAGTACCAGCAGTTGTAGTTTTGTTATGTGTTGTGACTTGGCCTACTACCAAGCTTTTCTAGCATTTCGGAAGTGGAAACTTCTGGGGGAAAGATCTACAGTACTTAAAATCTGAACACTCAAAACTGCCATTTACCAGTCAAAAGTGTAACTACATCAATTCATTCTTGATAATTAGGTAAGTTTTGTGATTTTTCCACATTTTGAGGCCCCAGTATACTTCAAACGAAGTCGAAGAACGAACTGTTATGATGTCATTTCGAACAAAATGAGGACAAAATGAAGTTCGTTTTGGCAGTTCGAAATGGCTCACCAAAGCAAACTTTCTGGGGGAGTTTGCTTTGGCTCCTAAACACCTTTGAGTTTCTATTGGTTCGTGGCGGTTACGCAATCGCTGGGTGTGTTCTGAAACTCCACCTTTGACGCGCAATTTTTTTTTTCTCTCCTTAATGAAAAGGTCATTAAGGAGAGCAACATCTCCTGAATACACTTGAGTGTCGAATAGCTGAGCTGCACAAATATTTCCGCACCTGTACAATCGGTCGCGGACAGACTTTAAAGATGTAGAGACTAGGGCTGTCAAAATTGCTCAAAAATGACGTTTGAATATTCCCTCTAAAAAATACACGAATATTCGAACTATTCGAACATCTGGTTCCGCATGTTGTCAATGACGCGCATTACGTCAATAACAGGCAAAAATAATACAAAGAGACATAACTACTTGTATAGATAGTCTATTTAAGTTTAAACATATGACAACGTATTACCTACACATAAACAAGGAAATCAACTAATGGCCAAGACTGCAGACCTCACGGTCTCTCACCCTCCGAAGTGTGCCCCATCCGCGATACTGATCGGTCTCATGTCCTTACAAATGAACGAAATTAAGTGGTATTAGTGGTCGAATGGTTTGCTAACTGTATCTTAAATAGCTTGCATACAACTTTATCTCGCGGGTCAACAATTTTACCTCATTTTTTCTGCTGCGGTCGAGTTGGGCTCTGCAGTTACTGCCATCTTCCATGAAGACGCGTCAACTTTCACCAGTGATGCTGTGCCAGACAGTGCGACTCCTGTGAGGCTGTGACCTGTCCCTGAACCCTCAGGCGTGCTAGCGCCCACTCGCAAAGCAGACAACCACGCCTCTACTACCGCGGGCCACATTTTTTTTTATTCGAATATTAATTTTCACCTTCGAAATTCGTTTTTTTTAACTATTCGAATACATATTCGAATTTAGAATATTCGTTGACAGCCCTAGAAGAGACAGTATTTCATTCCTAGAAAGAAATAGCAACGAAGCTTGTTGTTGACGACCTGGAGTTATGCAAAAAGCGTAGCAGAGAAACATCCGAGACAAGTTTTCCAAAGCCATTTAAAGAATAAAAGGAAAGAGTAAAGATATAAGGTAGCAAGGACCAAATACATGTATTCAAATAAATGTTACACCATACTGCTACTGTTCTTCTTTCAATGAATGAATTTAAAGGTCATATAGTAAATGAAATGCCAAACGAATATACAATAATAAACTTTTGTTTTATCAAAACAATTTATCCAGTTTAATAAAATAAATGAACACTATTAAAAAAAAGCAACAAACTGACACTAATATTTTTTTTCTAAATCATGCTAAAGTTTTCAGACTGAGCCATTCACACTTCCCACAAAGGACTGATTATGGAATGGTTCTTTTGTATTGCAAACATGATACTTGACTCTGAACTGCTGCTAATCTTTATTCTTTTGTCTATAATATTCTGACCATTGGGCCCCTTCTCACACCTAGATTGCCTACACTTCATCATTTCATCGTTGTTTTGTTTAGGTAGGGGATACATGCGAGCATCATGACACATTCCAGCATGATCGCGTTCTCTGTGTGACGGTCAGTCCGTGTGAATTGAATGCTTTAAACTTTTAACTCGTGATTTCAAATTATACTGCGCTTTATGCATTCGTCCACTGTCATATTCATGTCATTCCTACCTTAAATATATCAAAACTTAATTTTTGATTAGTAATATGCATTGCTAAGAACTTCATTTGGACAATTTTAAAGGTGTTTTTCCTCAATATTTAGATTTTTTTGCACCCTCAGATTACAGTTTTACAAATAGTTTTATCTCAGTCAAATATCCTAACAAACCAACGGAAAGCTTCCTTATCCATCTGTATAAATCTAAAAAAAAAATGGTTTTGGGGTCCAGGCTCACATTTGTATTTCATAACCATTTAAAGTTTATCTATAGCTGAAAGATTTTATACGGTTGTTAAATGTCAGTTTTTATTATAACAGCTTAATTTACCTCATAGAATAGTGTGACAGCAGGAACCCAGAACACACTGCCACAAAAGGGAAATCTTTTATTCTTGGGTAATAATGGTGGAAATTCTCAATAGCTTTTTTTGTATCCCAGACTAAAACTGACTTTTAAAAATAAACCTACCATGATAAACATTCACACCACGTGTGGCTAAACATGCTGAAGTATGTTGGCCATTATGTGATTGTCAATATTGTGGTCATGTGATCATCAAGTGTCAGCTCATTGACGTTTATACCTTATAATAGGCCCCATCTGAAGCAGATGCATGAAGAGCACAAGGGGTCGGTCTCTCCCCAAATCCCGGTGCACGAAGGTCAGCGTGAGCTGGGTCAGAACCGACGGAACCAGCATGAATGTAATAGTCAGCCCCATCCACACTACGTGTTCAGTGTTATGGTACATGCTGCTGAGCACCGAGGCGCATATGATCTCCGCGCAGTACAGTGCGGTGGTCCACAGCACGCTTAAGGGTGGGTGGACTTTACCGTGGTTGATCACCATTACGGCGCCGTTCTCAGTCGGGTTCGCGGCGGACTGCTGCGCCACCACCACCGTGATGTCATGCTCGGCCGGCTTGTTGTTGTTGTCCATCTTCTATCGTTAACGTACCTCTCGTGCGCTTTATATGGCTCGATCCGCGCAGCGTTCATGAGAAGTCATCGTCGGTGACTCGGATCTCAAATCAACCGTCTGCGTGGTGCGTTTCATATGAACTCGGATTACATGCACACTGCCACATATGCAGTTCTGTGAAGGAAAGTCACATGAATATATAGTATGAAGTGTTCTTCTGTGTTTTAAAGTATGCTACACGTACCCATCTAGACATTACGATGCCGCCAACGTCGATCAGTTAAACGGTCTCCAATTCGCAGAAGGTATTTCAAAGGAATCATCTCAAAACAAAAAAAGCCAGGTGTGTCCTGACATGTCATGCAGTGTCCCAGACTGCTCTGCTGGAATCCCCCGGGTCCTTGTGCTCAGCGGTTATGGTTAACCGAAGTTGGTTCAAGATTTCTTAACTATCGCCTTGTCCAAATAGAGCATGTTTTATATTCTGTAGTCCTTTTGTTCTTTTCACTGCAATTGAATAAGAGGGCAAACTGATGGCAGCAAACTGAATGTAAAAGAGACTTTAATTTCTATGAAGATGACAGTATCTTTGAGGCCTTAAAGCATTTTTAGGTGGTCTATTTAATTGCATGAATTGCAATGTCAGGTGACAGCAGAGAGATTTCTAAAGAGATTTATGGACAAAGAGAATAAGTGCTGGAAGTGAAAATAACTTGATTAGCAATGTAGTTACACCACTGTAAGAATTATAATTTTTTCATTAAGTGCACAATTTTCTTAATTGAATCGATTTGCAAGCACATTATGACTTATGAGGGCATGTTTTATCTTCAGAACTGCATATTTTCATTCTAACCTCATAAAACACAAAAAAGATGTAATTGATAATTACAGTATTTTGTTCCTCTTGGATAACTAAAATATTTTTTATGATCACCAGAGCTAAGATGATCATCCTTTCAACAACATCTGATGCTTTTCAAAAAATGTAAGTATATGTTTATATATATATATATATATATATGTATAACAGTAAAATAAGTTATATATATTATATAAGTAATCTGGACACTTCTTTTTGTAATGTTCTTTAATAATCTTAGTCATGCTAATACAATATCAACTGTTCCTGAAACACAAGATAAAAATTTATAAAGCTTGAATGCCTTGATTTCTGTTTAACCCACAGTGCAAACAATGATTGCTTTTGTACGTTCAGTTGTTCATGTGAAAACGGCTTTAGCTTGCCATCTGTCCAATTCCGCATATTGCATTTGTAAAGTCAAGGACGTATTACTTGCCTGCATGGGTCTATGATAACAGGGGCCTCGAATTGAGAGTCCCACTGTGGCCTGACACCCCGAATCAAACTACTGCAAGTGTAAAACTGATACACAGACAGTGCTTCCGACAGCTCTGAAATACACTCCTATTACCCACAACACAAAAAACTACATGTGACAAATAACAAAAAATGTGTAATTTTTTTTACAATATTTAATTTAATTTTAATTACATAGGCTTCTATTACATTTAATTACATACTAATATTATGTGTTACTATATGCACTGTAAATTATGCAAAATTAAAGCATTTAATTAAATGGTAGAGTTCTCCTTACTTTTTCATATAGTGTCCCTCTCAGTGAATGGGACGCAGATTTTACTGATACTAGTAAAAAAAATTAAATAATTAATCGTGTAATCAAAATACAAATAATGACCTGAAAAAAAAAACTTAATTACAAACAAGCCCGAAATACACGGGACTCTTATTTTGAAATATATATACGGACTGATCCTTCAGATCAAAGAGAAATTATGCATTCTTACAACCGTCTAAAACATATTATATAAAGGTCATAAAGAAGACATTGTCAGAATTCATCAATTCGAGTTCATAAGCAATCGCTTAACATAAATGTGCGCTATTCACTGATTGAGAATCATTTTGAAGCAGTCCGAACCAAGCGCTGTTGAGCCTTTTGAACACAAAACAGCGCCGACTTGTGACACTGCAGCGTACAGCGCTCTTTTTTAATGAAATAATTTTGAAGGGTAATAATCGATAGGCTGTATCGCGATTTATGTTTCCATCCCCAAAATTTAAGACGACTAAAAATTATCGTTTAAGATTTCATGGATTGAAGAATTTTTATGAAAGTCAATTTAAGAAAGCTCTACGTGTGCTTTATTCGCACACGTGCTCCTTAAATACATTTTATTTCAATACATTTTATTTAATTGTTTTTGAGAAGCACTGACAGACTAACACCGCTTGAATTTGTTGCTGTGAACATTAGCAATAAATTTAGAAATTAGAAATATAATCACCTTATTGCAGCTGATGTTTTATACAAGTCATGATACATTGGTGTAGCTTTTGAAATTTATTACACATGTGGTGTGTTTATTCTCACAATTGCAGCTATGTACTTGTGGCTCTATTTAGTCATTACAATTCAAGAGAGAGCCTCCAATGCAGTCCCACGGGCCTCACATGGCCATAAACCAGCCTTGTAAATTGCAAACAGCCATTGCCTATGGCAGCCATATAGTAAAACACTAACAATGGCTATTTGAAAGCACCTGCATCTTTTATCATGATTCTTTTTTCAAATCTAATGTTCAGTATAGAGGTTTAGCATGTCAGCTGAATATCTTTACTACACGACGAGAGACCCACAGTAGTGCTGTTGCTGTTGCTCTGAATTCTCACCTCCACAGACTGATTGTTTCTAACTGAACTAGCCATGATCAGTAAACAATTGCATATGGCCTTCTCTGACTCAGATCCACAGTTGTCAAGCTCTCATATACCCAGTGAATCATAGGATAATGCGGTGATTAGTAAAATACATGAGCTTGCAGATTTCTTGGATCTTATATAATGTGGTATGTGCAGTTGTCCAGCCTGTGATTCATGGAATCGGGTGTATTATATGAGCCGCTGTAAGGACAGGCAACACACTGAGCTGTTTCCATTTGTGTCATGGCCAGCTGACAGGGTTGTGCCTGCACTCAAGGTTCCACATGAGTTTAGTCAGCAGATGAAGTAAGCGCCTAATGACTTAATCAGATCAGACTGCAGAGAAATAAAGAGGATGTTGCCTTTGTTTTGTTTTGGCAGTTGCCTCACATCCGGTTTTAAGTGAAAGAAACTATACCTTCAGTAAATTGATCTTACAGGGAATCAGTCGAATTGATAGATGTGGATGCATGCCTAAAGCGTTTTGTAATTCACTGGAAAAAGTTTTTTAAATTATTATTATTATTATTATTTTTTTTAAATATAAATAAAGATTATTGGAGTATGTGGAAAATTACTATTACAGTCTTTTTACTTTCGAAATTAATGTTATTTCCTGTTTCTCTGTAATTATTTGTGAAATTTACTTTGCAGTTTCTGAGTGAAATCTGTTTCACCATAAGATTTGTTTTCAGTGTAGATCCTAAAATGACTGAAAAGTATGTCATACACTTCTCAGGAAACTCAGTTCTGCAGCTTATCAGTCCCTCCCAGTGACTCTATCAGATGTAAACACTGTGTTCTCAACTGTAATTCTTAAATTCTGGAAAAAAATGAAAAGCAGCTGATAAAACAGGAAGCGATCAGAGCATATAATATTTTCTAACATCTCATATTTTCTAATGTCTCATATTTGTTCATTTTAAATGTTTAAAGGTTGAGATTCAGTGCAGCTTGTGTGCTTAGACCAACCTTTGACTTGAAATCTTGTGACAGAGATAGACACAGACTTTGATGTGGGTTGAGCCCAAAACTGCATGTTATTATCTTAATTACAGTCTACCTGCCATAAATTTAAGGTGCAGGAAAGATAAGATCACTGAAGTTTGGTCTAAAATTGACTGTTATGCAGTTATGCTCTTAAAAGTATTATAACTGACAATGGCTCCGAAAAGTATATTTGCTACACTTAATATGGATATATATCACAAAATATGGTTAAGTCATTATTAAAAAAGACAGAAAAGTAAAGTTAGTTGGTTTCATTTCTTTGCAAATGCCACTTGGTTTGATATTTTATGCAATGCAAAGACATTTAAATACTTTTTGAATACTGTGTGCTTTTGGAAAAAAAAAAAACATTCTGGCTAAAAGCCCACTCACACCAAGAACAATAACTACATAACTATAACAATATTTATATTGGTGTCTCACAATATGACTTTGTTTATTATAAGCAAGCATAGCCGTTTAGTTGTCTAGTGCCTTAAATGC
This sequence comes from Carassius carassius, assembly GCF_963082965.1. Lineage (NCBI taxonomy): Eukaryota > Metazoa > Chordata > Actinopteri > Cypriniformes > Cyprinidae > Carassius > Carassius carassius. The sequence goes on along the minus strand of NC_081783.1, from coordinate 12,125,493 downwards.
TTAAGCTCTTTAAAATCGATTCATCAACAGGAACATTTTTTTTCAAATGAATTGTTCTGAATGTGATTCCAATGATGTAGCTATCATTATAATTTTGGAATGAATTAAACTTTTATCATTTTCAATATCGTTATCGTCCTTGGTGTGAATGGGCCTTAACAAGTACTAGTTTTCTGAAGTGTTAAAATCAGCATGAACAAAAGTTGAGGTAATCTTATCTTCCCTACTGTGATATATACGGCTTCTCAAACAAGAAAAAATGTAGGGCGGAACTTGTTTATGTCCATCAAGATTTAATTGGATCATGTTGTCTGCTAATTGCTGTGATCTCATTTGAGTGACAGGTAGCTGAACAGGATGGGTTTTTGGCCAGCTCTTGTACCATCGATGCCCACGTCATCAGAGAAGACATGTTACAAGGGGAAGTTGAAGTTAATGTTTTTAATTAGAAATTAAGAGATCACATGACTGAAAAAAATAGGGATGCGCATGGATGAATTATTTACAATACTGCAATATTACATAAAAATAAGAATTGTCTACTCTTGTGAATAAGCAGAAGCAATAGTCTTCTGAAGATGGAGATTTCAGAAGCACCTATAAGGGAGTCTGCATCACTTGGATTATTTATCTGCAAGTCCTGCGTAAACAACAGGATGACGTCACACTATAATGCTCTACACAGTAATATGCATTAGACTGAGTAGTAGATAAAATGTTTCTCATTTAACCTCAAAGCAGTTGTCTATGGACTTACAACTAAAATGTAAGTATTTGTTAGGATGGTCACATATATTTAGATTATAATAACCTGGCAGATGTCTACATTTAGCCCAGTTAAACCATGCAGAATGGCAGCTGTCACCTGTCTCCCATAGGATTGGTTGTAAGGATGTGATGGCATTCCTTCTAAGCTCCTCCCACATGAGGTGACAGGATTAGAGGAATAAGTAGCCCCTGATTAGTTTTTAGCAGACTTGTGCAAAATGTCTCCGGAGAGACAAACAAAAACGCATGGAGTCTGACATACTACTGTGAGTAATATTTTTTTTTTATCGACTGAATGTAAACTGTATATATATGATGTGCTGTATTATGTCTGCATGTGTCTGTGTACTATATTAATGTATATTCTATATTAATGCTGTTTATGATCACATGTGATTGTGCAGAGAAGTACACCGAATATTATAGTGGTCTCCAAACACTCCGAAACTGACAGTTTACAGTCTGTATTTAATAATCTACACTAACATGTTGATGCTTTTTATATGTAGTCAAATATGTAGTTAAGAACTTAAAGTTGTTGCATCCTTAATTATGTGTAAGGTATGTGTAAGGTGTCAGTTGGAAAGTTTTGTTATGTAGAAAAAAATGTTTAAACATATTTGACATTTACAAACATAGAGAGTGTTTGCACGGTGGGCTACAGCAGTGCATGCTGCTTGGATAAAGGGGTCAGGTGTTCAAAACAAGAACAGTATAATTGACTCAGACTACTCTTTAAAGGCTTACAAGACTGAACAGATGTACAGTGATGGAACAAGCACTAAAATAGATAACAGCCTACAACTCAGACACCTGTACATGTAATTAGACTACATTGTGTCTGCACTGCATAGGAAGTTGCTATCCGAATATGAGCAGGTTTTGCCCTGGAAGAGCTTATTAGTTGGCTCAAAAACAAAGCCTAATCAGCTCTTTTGCAGTGTTTTGATCTCTTAAAGCCATGACAGTTAAAGGCTGATTCTTAAAAAGAAGACTAGTGGTTTTGTTTTATATTGTTTTGTTGTAATATAATGTGTTTTTGCAGTCTTTTTTAAATGTATTATTATTTTTTTTGCTGTTTTTTAATGCACCTTTATTTGGTTTTACAATGAGGAGTTTAGAGTTAAGACTTTTCTTTTTGTTTGGCTGTGTTGTCTTGTTTTGTTTGATCTATAAAAGTAAATGTTTAAAACATATTACAAATATTTTTGTAATATATGTTTTTACAAATAAATAAAAACCATTTAAAACTACTGAATCCTTAATGCTTAAGGTTAATGCCAGTTGCGAGACACAACAGCTGGGGTTTAAATGTATTCCAAGGCCATGAGTACGAATGAGTGAGTATCCCCGTTATCTGCTCTCAGGTACGAGTTACGGAGACGATGGTGCTCTCCCTGGTGCTCTCCTCCTCAGGTCAACATGTTCAACCTCATGAGCAATTGCTGCAGCTGGGTTTCCAAACTCCAGCAGCCACTGAGGTACCTGTACAATTCTATCTTATTTTGTTGTTGTTTTTGCTGATCAGAAAGGGTCAGCCTATTATGAACAAATGCCACATATTCAATAACCCTGTTTGAAAATTATTTCTAGGAAGATCACGGTTCTAGTAGTTGGTCTGGACAAGGCTGGAAAAACATCTTGTGTCCGAGGGATGTTGAGAGGTAATTTGAATAAATGTTGCAGTACTGTACATCAGTGAGAGATTTGCTACTGTTGAGTTTTAATGCTATGATACCTTGTTCAGTGCCCCCTGGAGATGTAGGTCCCACTCATGGATGTGTCCGCACTGAATTAAGGGTGGAGAACTACTTGGTTAACATACTTGATATGGGAGGGGCTCCTGAGGTTCGGGGGGCTTGGAGAGAACATTACGGTGAAGCTCACGGCATCATCTTTGTGGTGGATTCCAGTGACAGACAACGAATGAAAGAGGTCAAAGAAGCTCTGGTGGACTTACTGAAGCATCCAAGAGTAGCAGGAAAACCTCTTCTTGTGTAAGATAGCCCTGTTTACAACTGCTATTATTAAATCATCTTTCTGATGAAAACATATCAGTTTATTATTATAAATCATAGAATATTTGTACAATTATTTTCTTTGACAATGCTTTCTTTTTAAAATCAATATAAAATTAATTTACAAATAGCGGTACCATCTTCAGTGTGTCTAATTAGGCATCTCTTAGAATTTTGCCTGCACTTCAACTTATTTTGGCCATCTCTATCTATATCTCATAACAGGCTGGCAAATAAACAGGAGAAAATAAATGCTCTGCTGGGAAATGAACTCATTGAAGTACTCTCTCTAGAGAGGCTGGTCAACCAAAGCCGTTCCCTTTGCCACATCGTAAGTACTGTGAAACGATTGGGACATATTCAAAACATAAGATAAACCTCCAGAGTAAAGGAACTGACAGTATGCCATGTTGACGTTTATGGCAACATTCTGACCAGTTACCAGTAGCTTTCTTACAGTGTATTTTAAGCAGTTTGTACTTAATCTACAGGAGCCATGTTCGGCCTCAATGGATCTGCGTCGCTGGTCAGACAGAAAGACTCTGCGAGGTCTCAGATGGCTACTGCGAGCCGTGTGCCTGGACTACCCTGACCTCTGTGCCCGTGTGATGAGAGACGGGAGGCGACCATTAGGGCCAGAAGAAAAAGAGAAGAGAGGAAAAATAGAGAAGAGCCGTAATAAATCTAAAGAGGAAAAGTAAGGGATGTGTTTATATAAGATAATACGTATTTACACATTTTATTTTAGCAGTCTTTACTTTACTACAGTTTTTAGTGCCACATGATCCATCGTGGTTTGGTGTTCAAGATTTGTTTTTTTTATCAATGTTGAGAACAGTTTTGCTGCTTTTTTTACATTTTATATAGTCTATTATAAATAAGAATAGAAAGCTCAAAAGAAGATCATCTATTTAAAAAAGATTTTGTTTTTGTAAAGGTGTAAAAGACTTTTTACTATCACTTTCTTATTAACATTTTATTATTCATTCTTTCTGAATAATAAGAAAAAATTCTAACTGGCCCAAACATCTGCATAGATCATATAATCTTATTTGCATGTATGATAATAAGATGCACGCAACTCATCTTGTCTTGCAGAACACGTACAAGCAAAACCGATATCCGTCAAGAACAGCACAATGAAACTATGAGGAAAAATGGGACTCTAAATATTCTAAATAAGGTTAAATATATTTATCATGGGATTTTTTTTTAACAAAACTGTACAAAACTGTTTAATTGACTTCACTTATTGATTTACCCTTTGGCGTTGTAGGAGAACTCTTTAAAAAAGAAACTAAGCAAAAAGAAGAAGGTGAAGGTTAAAATTACGAAGGAGAGTCCAAGCAGAGTAAATGAAGACGAGGTGGAGGAGACAGAAGGAAATGAAGCAGAACAGGACCACAACAGTCAGAAAGATAAAGCCAGCAGTGCATTACTGCCTCCAAAACGAAGGAAAATGAAACGCAAAGCCAAAGTAAAAGAGGAGAACTCAGGTCTACCAGAGTCTCCCAACAGCGAGGTCTCCAGACCCTCTAGAGGTAGAGGACTTTAGTGTCATTAAAACTGAAATACTGCATCCTATTTCTTTTCACGCTTTTAAACATTTTAATCTATTCACAGGAAAAGAGGAAAGAATGCGAAAAAAGAAGACAGTTAAAGTAAAACGAAAGAACAAGATAAACACAGAGGAAGTTCCAGCAGCTTATGCACAGCCTGCTGATCTTTCAAATACTTTTGGTAAGAATCTGTGGCCTCTATAACACTATTCATTTTGATCATGGCTGCTCTTGGGGTAAAATTAGGCCTTGTGGGAGGAATTTTTAGACACAATATATAAACAAAATATTTATTGCCAATAATTTTTCTACATTGATATTAAAACAATAAAACAAACCAAAGCATTTGCTCAACACAGACAGCCCTGATCTGTAGAAAAGTAGAGACTAATTTGCCTGTTTCCTAATAGACCTTTACCGAAAAGCAATTTTGGCTCTCAAAGCCCGACAGGAACAGGACATGGCTTCGGGATAGTTATGAAAAAGAAGAATGAAGACCTATGAAGAATTGGAAGACTTGGATGGATGACATGCTGAAACATTTTACCCAAACAGAAGTCTGCTATCAATGTCTGCAAACAGAAGATAATGTTTCTTAATGACTAGATTGTCATAATTTATACCTTTGTAAATGTATACTTGTATTGTAATTGTTTTAAGAGATTATATGGACAAATGATTGAGAAATAATTATACTAAAAATGAGACACCATTCAAAAAGGAGTGTCCTAAAACATTTTTGTATTATAACTTACACACATAACCTAAGACAGTATATGATGAATCAGTCAGATAGATAATCAAGATGGTTTATCGTTAAGTATATTACTTTCACTGTATTTAGCCTTGAGTCTGTTTTTACAGGTTTCAATAAGAAGATGCCTAACTTTTTTTTGTGTATTTGTATTAATTTTTATCTTTTTAAATATATATATATATATATATATATATATATATAATTCGTTTCTTTTTAGCCAATTTATACTTGTGTGCTGTTTGTGTGATGGTTTTATGTGGAGAAGAAATTGCATGATGGGATACCTATTGCTCAAAATGATTGTCCCTGATGTTTTTCAACCAAATAAACGAACGAACTCTTGTTTAAAACACTGGTTTTTGTAATAAATTATTAAACAATTCGTTTTGAATAAGAAATAAGAACCAGTTGGCGCTCGCTAGTCGGTCTACTAACTGAAAAACAAAGATAAATATTTGATTTGACCATTTGTACCATAGATAATTTAATGCTGTTTATATTTTTAAATACTATTACTATTAATACTACTAATACTATTAAGCTAGCAATTTTCAGGTACCAAATAGTTGTCCAAACTAACGGAATACCTTTGTTGATAATATTGGGACAAAATTTCCAATTTGCTGTTTCCGATCATCCTGCGTGTGGTGTCTTTGTAAGTTTGCTGACGCCTTCTAGGGTAAGAAGCACAGGCTGCAGTTGGCTGTATGTCAATGACATTGATCGACCGCAGCGCCCTCTATTGGTGCTCCCTAGTACTGAAACGGAATGACATGCAGCCATATTTGACTGTATTCATCAAGCCCTTCCCCCCTTCAGCATCTTCAGCAGGACAGTAAACTGGAGCGGGACAACGGATGCCAATCGAAAGGAGACTTTACCGAAGATGGCCTCGCCAAGAACCGTAACAATTGTCGCCCTTTCCTTTGCACTGGGTCTGTTCTTCGTGTTCATGGGTACAATTAAACTCACACCGAGGTTAAGCAAAGATGCATATAGTGAAATGGTAAGTGACCGTCGCTTAGCAGCATCCATGTAAGCAAATGAAGCTTCAGCATGAGGCAACCGGCTTTGTTTTAGCAGGGGGTGCGAAAGTATCTGGCTCTTTTTGCATTTATTTTTTTGTGCATTTAATACCATTTATAATCTTAGAAATAAGAACGACATAATTTAAATCCTGATAATGAGTCGAATTATGTAAAACATAATTGGAGCAGCTGAACAGCGCATTTTATGCACAGCCGCAACATTGTTTCCTTATCGCATGCATAGGTCAATTATGACATCACAATGCGCATCATCTGTATGATAAACAGAAGAAACGCTCTCAGATATGACGTGTGAAGATTATTTTGCAATATCGTTCTAAAACAATCATTTTAAAGCAGCTCATGATAAAGCAATGGCGCCGCTTTCCAGCAAATTCTATCTTCCATCTGCAGGTGCAGCAGTTGCTGTGCTGATGTCATAGACACATTCACATATATATATATATATATATATATATATATATATATATATATATATATATATGTGTGTGTGTGTGTGTGTGTATGTGTATATATATATATGTATGTGTGTACGTATATATATATATATATATATTAAATTACAGTACAATTCAATGTAATACAGTTGGGTCAATATGAGCAAACATATTACAAAAACAAAAATATTGTATTTGCATCTATCTATCTATCTATCTATCTATCTATCTATCTATCTATCTATCTATCTATCTATCTATCTATCTATCTGTGTAGTTACATGCGTAACATATCTATTAATGTTAAACATTCTTGACAAAAATATAAATGTAATGTTTCTGTTTACTTTCCAGAAAAGGGCGTACAAGAGTTATGCAAAGGCCCTTCCGGCATTGAAAAAAATTGGCGTATCTTCTGTACTTCTACGCAAGATTATTGGTACTCTTGAGGTGGGATGTGGAATTGTTCTGACCCTTGTGCCAGGGAGACCAAAAGACGTGGCCAACTTTATTCTGCTACTGGTTATGCTAGCGGTGCTTTTCTTCCACCAGCTGGTTGGGGATCCTCTAAAACGCTATGCTCATGCCCTAGTGTTTGGTATTTTGCTGACGTGTCGGCTGCTCATTGCTCGTCAGGGTGAGGACCGGCCTGAGAGGGAGGAGAGACGAGAAGAACAGATCACTGCCCAGGAAAAGAACAAAGTCAAAGTTTCTTAGCTCCACAATTTCAGAAAGAGCGCCTGACAGACGATCTGTTTCTCTGGATAGTAGAGAAGGTGCTCAGAAAAAAGACAGTAGTCCCAAAAGGTGATTTATGTCCCACAGCTACATATCAGAAGCCTGAAAACCAGATCTTGTGTTACCTTTACCTCACGTCTCACCTGTAAAACTTCTTATATATATATATGAATTTCTTATTTGAAATACAAATTTTCAGTTTGGACGATCACCATTGTGGCAACTGTTTTGGTTGTGGTTGTGCACCAAAAGATTAAACTACTGTAATTCCCTGTTGTATTTATTTTTATTATTATTTTGGCCCTGCATTAAAATATATATAAAATGTCACTTTTAAGATTATACTGTGATACAGGTTTCTTCAAATGTCAACAGTTTTTATGATTGTTTTTTTTTTTTTTTTTTTTACTTTTTGAACTAATCAATGAATACTATATAAATCCAGTTCTGTTTACATTGAGATGCTGTACAGCTTTTGTTTAAATATTCAAGTCAGATGGCAGAAAGTAGCTTTTCTGTTGCTTTCATATCTGTTGCAACCATCAAAACATCACAGTTTGTTTAGGTACATGTACGTTCTTCATGTTATTTTTCTTTTTTTTTTTTTAATTTGCATATAATAATATTTCTTTGTTTCATTTGATCAAAATATATTTTCTAGGTTGTCTCTCCAAAAACAGTCAAATAAAAATCATATCCTATAGGATTCTTCTTATGGTCATTTTCTCCTTTTGAGTCATAGAACTACCACATTGTTTTACAAATTTTATTACTAAAATAGATTTTTTTTTCTTTTTTTATCGACTGTATTTTCTTTTGATAAATTTGTTCCTTTATACTATTCCTGAAAACCCAGCACTGCTCATTTGAGGTGTCTTACTGATTTTACATACTAAATTCAGCTTATGCATCACTACTAATAAACTGAAAAGATGAATCAGGTGTTTCAAGTAAGTGACAAATTCTAAATGCACAGTGCTGGAAGGAGTAGAATTGAGAAACTTGTCTTGAAATGTTTGGATATATACTGATAATTTGCTGTTTGTAACTGAGTAAAAATACCTAATGAAGAACATGACCTGTGTCTAAACTTTTACCAGAGTGCCCAGCTAGCTCATGAACTGAATTGTGCATTCTTAGTTTACACAGAATAGGTCATATTTGACAGTGAGGGAAAAAAAAAAGATGTTTGTGCATGAAGATGCTGACAATAAAACCCCTATGCAGTTTATCATGCAGTTTGGTGATAGTATTAAAAACACTTGTGATTTTTATGTCTTGCTCACTTTTTACTAAACATATTTAAATATGAATAGACTGAAAAATAGAACGAATGAAAAATCCAAAAGAGTTATTAAAAGTGTGGATGTATAGTATTGTCTTAGTATGCATCATTTAATCACATAATAGTATTACAGTTCTTACCATTTAATACCAAACAAGCTATTTATCAAATATAGTCAGCTCAGTATATTTTAAT